>NC_135342.1:80949285-81249285 GCF_023851605.1 Tamandua tetradactyla
TGTTTGCCCAAGTGCTCGTTTCCTTCACTGGAAGTGACTCCTGCAAAGGAGGGGGACACACTCTGCTGCCAGCCGGGCCTCTTGCCCAGGCTCCCTACCCCTCACCCCCACCCCAATCACCCTTGGAAGAGGGTTTCAAAGTGACATGCCCGACTAGCAGTGTCAGTATCACCAGGAAACTTGTTAGAAATGCAGATTCTCGGGCCCCATCCCAGACCTGCTGAGTCTAAAACCCTGGGGTGGGGCCCAGCAACTGGAGTTTTTAGTGGCCCTGCCTGGGAGGTCTCTCGGGCAGGCTCACGTCAGAGAAACCCCGACTCAGAAAGACGAAGACGAGGCATTTTCTGAAGACCCCCCCCACCCGCCTCCTGTGTGGCCCCTTCTGGTCCTTGACCTGGGCACTGAGTCACCTCCACCAATGTGGCTTCAGGGCTGAGAATCCCGCAGACAGGGGAAGCTGGCCGTCACCCACGGGGCAGAGCTGCAGACAGCAGAGCCCCAGCCCCGGACACAGGGTCCAGGAGGCCCAGCAGTCTCGGCTACCCATCCCCGGCCCGTGGTCGGCTCGGCTCAGCCCCGCGTCCCTCCACTGCTTCCCAGCCCCACCCGCTGCACAGCCCCCAGCCCTGCCCAGAACTCAGCAGTCAAGATAAAACAGCAACGCCACACTTTTAAGTTAAAATTAATGCCAAAAAATCCATGATAAGCAAAATATTGACATTTTAAATGAGGACAGATCCGGCCCTGAACTCGCATGGAGCCCAGGCGCTCCAGAAGCCCCTCTAGCTCTGAGCGCACAGGCCTCATTTACCTCAACCTATCCCTAGCCCTGGTTCCAATAAAACTTTATTTACATGAACAGGCTGGCCAGTGGCACCCGGCAGTAATGTAGCTGTTTGAATTTTTAAATATTGTATTAAATTATTTTTATCTTGATTACCAAGATGTCCGGCATCCCTTAAATTTTGCCCCTCGGTCCCAGCCCTGCTCCGCACACTTCTGTAAAGCTGCACTGGCCTCAAACATCCTGCAACATGATGGCTCGTGGAACTCCCCGGTTTCCCAGACCTAAGGCCGGAGGTGCCGGGTCTCCCAGCGGACCCGGAGTCCGGCAGCCCGAGGCTGCTCAGGCAGGTCCTGCCCTCGCCCACAGGGCCTATGTGTTCGCAGAGAACATTCCCGGATCCATTGCTGCTGACGGGGCAGAGCCCTTGCCAGGGGGATTTGCATCAAAGTCTTCTCAACTTTAATGGTGTATGACATTTTTGAGACAAAATACGGCCTGGCTAATCATAGTTTAATAGCTCCACCTTTATAAGTGGCCTGACTTGGAGTATATACAGTAATATTTTAATTCCCCAGCTCTGATGAGCCCCATTCCAACCAGGTATTCGATTTCTCCATTTATAAATTTCGCTCCCAGACGTTGGATGCCAGGGAACACTGCCGAACAACTATACGAATACAATATTTAATATTGGATGTCAGTTTGGGTGTTCCACTCAATTTCCTGGAAAGAGCTTGAAACTCCTCTCATTTGGGTGGAATATCCAATCAGTTCCATACTCCGAGGCCCAGCCCGATTGCCATGTAATACCACATAACTAAGTTCTCTAATTTCTGAAATGCAAATTTGGAGCAGATGTAGGAAAAGTGTGGCGTTTATTTCCAAATGCAACAGTTGTCAGGGCGGGGCCGCTGGGAGGGGTAATTAGCAGGGGGCCGCGTTCCCAATCGCACCCCTCTCACCCAGGGGTCCTGCTGGGTGACGTGCTCAGGTGTGCAGGGTGGGCAGGGAGGGTGGGCAGGTGCCCAGGTGCCAGGGGAGGGAGGCGGAAACCTGGGGCTGGGCAGGTTTTGCATCTGACACAGAATCCTTAGAAACAGCGGGCTGCTGCAGCTGGACGGCTGGCCCCAACTGCGCGTCATCCCGCCTCATTTTGAACACAAGTCCTCTGATGCTCAGAGAGGGTGGTCTGGTGCACTGACATCACACAGCCTGGCTGGAAGCCAGATTTTAGTCCTGCTCAGTCCTGCACTCTCTCAATGCTTTTTCTTCCTTCCGGGTGGGTCACTTGGTCCTTGGAGACTCAAGGGGGTTACTGTTCCTGACCGAGGCCTTCTCAGTGACCTTAATGTGTGCACTCAGCCCCCAGCTCCGAGGGTGCAGGAGCCGTACACAATGGATGCCTCTCTGCAGGAACCGCGGCTGCTCTGCAGGAACCGAGGTACTTTGGGCCTCTCCTGGGAAATGGGGTGAACAGTCGATCTTCGGGCCTGTGCTGGGTGCTGGGCCTGGCGTCACCCAGCGCGTGGCCTTGCTGCTGTCCGGCCCCTGGAGGGACCGAAGGAGGAAGTCAGGGACTTGGAAGCGGGGGCTCTCACAGCTAGCCCTCGCCCTCCTGGGACTTGGGCCACTCCCGCCCCTCTCTGGACCTCAGTTTCCCCTTCTATACAGGAAGGCAGCCGGGCCCAGGAGCTCCAGAATCCCCTCTAGCTCTGAGCGCACATCTCTTCCCACCACCCTGTCCCTGAGCGAGGATGGAGCAAGCACAGGAGTCCTTGGCGTGCTCAGGCCCGAGAAGGACTTAAGGAGTCGCAGCTGCAGTGCCATATGGGGGAAGTGCGTGGGTGGTTCCGGGCCTTTCCCGCAGCTTTCATTCCAGGTCTGGCCAAGTTCAGGGGCTCCCCGCGCTGTGCCCCTCCCGGCCCCCGCAAGGAGTATCGGGTCTCCCTCCCTCGCCCCTCCCCTCGCCGAGTTCTCCGCCTCCTTTGCAGACACCAGGCAGCTCAGCCTTGGCTGCAAGGAGCCCCTGTGGGAAACGAGCCACCGCAATCTCCTGTGGTCTGGGGGGTCTGCTGCTAATTGGATTGTAAAAGATGATCCCTGCACGCAGCTGTCTGCAGAGCTGGGCCCCAGTGGCAGGAACAAATGAAATGCAGACCTGGGCGGGGTTACCTGGCGAGGCCCAGACCCCAGAGGTGGAGGAGGGCAGCCGGGCACTGCCGTGGGAGACGCGAGGAGCAGCTGTGCCACCTTGCCCAGAGCCCACCTGGCCGCAGAAGTACGCCCTTTCCCGGCCGCTGCCTCGTGCCCCTTGGCACTTGGGTTTTAAGGAAATCGAATCTTCCAGACCCCTCCTCATCCCATCCCAAGGGAGAAGGCTGCTCCCCAGGGGTGCTCCACAAGCACAGCTAAACCAAGAGCCATCGGTGCTGCTCCCTAGGACGCCCTGACAGGGCCAAGCCCTGGGGCACCCATTCATTTATTCATTCATGTATTCATGCAATATCATGCATTTGCACAACTCTCAGGCAACCCCAGCCCCATGCCAAGCACCAGGACTGGACAGATGGCCCGGCCAGGACGGGGCTGCCCTCCGCGTCTGTTTCCCCTCCCCGACAGAGTCCCCTGCTTTTAAATAGGTGTGCTGCTACCCAGAATTAAAACTACATTTCCCATCTTCCCCTGTGCTTAGCTGTGGCCATGTGACCACATCTGGCCAGAAAGATTAAGAAGAAGCATAACGGACTTTTCCTTCAAAAAATAAAAAATAAAAAAACAGAGGAAGAAAGTTTTGACTTTATGGGTATAGGGTATTCATAAAAATAATGATAAAAAAAGTGATCAAGAATCAAAGTTATCTTACGGGAAAAACAGAAAAAAACAGCCGACACAAGCCCTCTCTCCGCCCTTACCTCCGATGATCCTCTTCCCTGCCGGCTGGGATGTGGATGTGATGGCTGGAGCAAAGGTGCCTTGGGGCAAAAAGGTCCCACGTGGTATAGCAGAAGGCTAGAAAGGCCCGTCCCTGGGGACCTTTCTGGAGCATCCCTGGCCTGCCGTCCCCAAGATTTTTGTGCAAAGGGGGAAAAAAATTTTCTTTATGCTATTGGTCCTTTGGGTTTCTATTATTTCCAGCTGAACATAATTGAAACCTGTACAACCAGCGATCATAATATATGATGGAGCAAGGGGAACTGCTTACAGAGGGGGCCCAGGGAGGCTCTCAGAGGAGACGGCGACGAAGCTGAAGACTGAGGGTGTGTTGGCCACGTGAGGGAGGTGGTGGGGAACTGTCAGGAAATGTGCACCAAGGCCAGAGAGACTTTAGGACAAGCCTGGGGTCCTCCAGGGTGGATGGAACCCACTGCTCTGTGTCGGGAAAAATACAAACAAGACTTTAAAATCTGCTCTCCACTCAAAGGCAGAGGCTCATTACTTGCGTATAATGAAATACACGGCTCTTTTGCAGCCAGGGTTGACACGATGGCCTTCTGAGTTTAAAACTAGTAAAACCGGATTACAGACTCCTTGCAAGGCTGCACATGCAGAAATTGACAGCTGTCGATCCTAATGCCAGGCGGCGGCTGTCCGTTCAGGGCTGGCCTTGAGACATGCCACTGCATCCTCAGCTGACCGGTCATGTGCCCCCTCTCCTGAGGCTCGGACTACCCCCTCCCCTGTAAATGCCACAGGTCCCTGAGTTGTCCCGGGGCCTGGCAGCATGCTGGACAGCCCACACACCTGTCCAGTGACACTGACCATGCAAACTTTGGCCAGACACCAAAGGAGACCCAGAACTTCGGATTCTTATTTTGTGCCTAATTGTGGGGGGAAGGGAGTCATTGTATTGAATCAGTCTCGACAGAAATCGAGGTCTGGATTGCATCTGGGGGTGCCATTGTCTTCACCCCAAGTGAGCATATCTCTGTCTTATTTCTGAGTCAAAAATACCTGTTTCCAGGAAGACCAGAGTTTGTAGTAATAAATGGGGCAATAAAGAGCTTACAATAGCTCTGGCTTCTTGGGTCTAATTCATTTCTCACTCAGATGGTGAGCTTGATCTGTCCCCCGATTTCTCTCCCGTGTCCTTCTCTTTCTACATCGGCACACCCAGCAACACAGGCTTCACTGAACATGACCACGCCTGGGGCCCGACCTGGGGGCTGCCAGGGTGCAGGAGACGACACATCGCGTTAGAGCCGCCTCTGCACGCGTGGTACTTCAGTCACAAGCCTGCGGAAGGGTGAGCGGGTGCACCCGGTGGCAGCGCTTGTGCCGCGAGGCCGGTTTTGGCACAGGGGGAGGCGTGCCTGCAGGGTGGCTTCCGCTCTCCATGCCCACCTGGGTCCCGTGCGGAGGCTCCAGCTCAGTCTCTGTGACACTGCAAGAGGCTCCGGGAAGGGAGCGCCTAGCACAGTCTGGAATGTAGGCACAGGAAGGAAACTGGGAGAGAAGTGCAGAGAAGCTGGAGTCCGTCAGGCACCCACGCCGAACCGGACGTTTCCAAGCAGAGAGTGCACCAGACATGAAAAGCACACCCTGGTCTCTGAGGATATTTATTCTCGCAGAACGAGGGGTGTGCCTGAAATGTGAGCAGGTGCACGATAATGGTGGCCATAAGGGCTGGCATGCCTTGCACACTCACGACGTGTCACTGTGGATTCTCAAATGCTTCCTAGTCAGTAGTATGCAGGTAGGGTCTGTCGCGATGGCCAATGGAGGACAAGGCAGCACCACTCATGCCATGCCCGCCCCACATGGATTCCGCTCTTCTCGTAGCCAAGATCTGATCAAACCTGCACCTGGTCAGCCCCCCGTGGGACGTGTTGCTCAGGGGCACCTGGCAGAGGTCTCAGGTGTGGGACAGGGCCTCGGCTCTAGTTTGCCCTGTGGCCTCATCTCCTGGCCATGTGAGTGCTATCGCATAGACAGAGCAGAAATCACCCTGCCGGTAGCTTCGCCAGTGTCTCCCACTCTGCAAACACAGGCTCGGGGATTCACAGACGACAAGTGCAGCACCTGTCACCCCGCCCTTATAGACAGACGCTCGTGTGAAGATGCTTCCAGGAGCCCCCGGGAACTGCCGGTTTCATGGATCCTGCTGCCCTGTGGGGCTCATCCAGTTCCACAAACACCTGCTGAGAGCCCTCGGGGCCCTGGGCACTGGGTAGGTAAGCCCGTGTCCTTGGAGAACCCAGCCAGGGCGGCCACCCAGCCAGGGCGGCCACCCAGCCCGGGACAAGTCACCTGCAAAAGGGGGTCCATGCTGAGCACTGGACACCCCACGGCTGCCGGCCCAGGGACCCTCTTAGCAAAGGCGCCACTTGACGCTACCAATACACAGGAGCACGCCACGTGCTCTCACCTTCCTGGGAATGCCACATGACACGCACACGGAGCAGAAAACGACCTGAAAACGACGATGTCGTTGCTGGTTTCTGAGGAAGCACTTGGGGTGGTATTTCAATTCTGTCCATTCAATTCTGTCATGGTTTAAATCTAAAAACCAAAACACCGTTTTCAACATTCAATTGACTGTTCTGCAGAAATACTCCATGTGGTGACTCAACCGTCCTTTCTCAACCATTTGGCTCTTTGGTGGCCTGGTGGGCACATCTGTGAGGTCTTCCCTTATTAGGGCCACGGGTCAAACCTCAGTGGGTGACATCAACCCAGATGGCACGTGAACCTGGCAAACATTCGAATCGGTTAGACATCCACAAATGGCATAAAAAAGTGACCCCGAGGGATAATGAGGGTGATTTGCAATTCTACACGTTGCAAAATTTCGGTTTTTGTTGCGTTCACCCATATTCTTAGGAGCAAACCATTTTCTTCTTTGGAAAAAAAAAACAAAATCTTACCCTTTAATGGGAAAATGGGTCGGGCTCTGGGTCCATTATGCAGTTTTGCCCTCATTTGTGGCTGCCCTGATTACAAAGACAAGCTCTTTAGTAAAAGTCAGTTTGGCTGTGTGTATTTCGTTCAAAGTAAACCACTGAAATGGTATTTGTGACTCATTACCCTCTCCACGGTGTGGTTCCCAGGCTGGTCTGGTTTTTCGGCCGGGTCGATAGAGCCGCTGGCCTGGAGCAGCAAGGGGCCGTGTCCCGGGGTTGACTGCAACTCGGCTAAACCCTGATGTTGGCCTCCCGGGGCCAGGGCTTTGACCTGGTCACTTCATTTTGATCCGACCCTTTACGCCAGACTCACGGTTTCACCCGAGTTCAGGAGGGCAGCATTAATGCTTGTGCAAACCAGCGGGCAACTTCTGGGCAAGCCCCGGGCTGAAGCACTGGGCATGGCCCCTCCGCCTGGCCGGGAGGGGATTTTCTCGTATCCCCCTTTGCTTCTCTGTTTGCTGCAAAGAAAAGCAAGGGGACTCCAAGTCATTTGCACACTTCACAAAGACAGCCTCCTGCGCTAAGTCCGCCCTGCTCTGGCCTGGCTTCTAACAGCAGGTCCACCTGGGACCTGCCCCCTCCAGACAGCACGTGCCACCTGAGCCCAGGGGTGCTGCTCTGCTGCCCCTCCTCCCCCATGGACCAGAGATTTTAAAAAGTGCTATAGGGTGAATTTGAATCTTTGACTTTCATAAGCACACATGGAATTTCTCAGTTCTACCTCTTCATTCCAGTTCTACCACCTCTCCACTGAGACAGGGCTAGACATATTCTAATTCCTTGGGCAAGTAATGATGACAAGATCTAATACTTAAAGAGGACCTACTGTGTGCCAGGCCCTGGCCTAAATTGTGCACCCTGACATGTTTAACCCTCATGAGCACCAGAGACAGATTATTGGGTTTGGCTCTCAGTTCTGCAGAGTTGTGTGACCTTGGACAAATTACTCAACCTCTCTGTGCCTCCAAGATTCACACAATGGGGATGTTAATGTCAGGCCTGGTAATGTTGTTAACTAAATGAGATTAAATATGCACGGCTCTTAAAAGGAAAGCTTGGGACCTGATAAACTTGTCACATTATTATCCGATTTTCCTCCAGCAATTACCTAAGGGCACAGTCAGTCATTGCTGAGGGAGGCTTCGGCTGGGAGCCCAGAGGCAGTCATGGCCCAAAGCTATCCCTGCTTCCACGATACTTGCCTTAAGGGGTTCCTTGCACAGCCTTCCCTGGCGGCCTACTGTGGGTCCCGAGGCCCCCGTCCAGGACGTCTCTAAGCAGGAAGATGTGAGACGACAAATGCTTACTGTCACCCCCTGCCCCAGCGCTCAGAAGAGAGAGGGGCCTCCCTCTGACGGGTCCTGGGTAGGGGCTGGTGAGCCAGGGGAGGAGGCAGGGGGCAGGGGACGGGGCGGGCGGGTTGGATGCCGCGGCCCAGATGTGCGCCGTGGGCAGGGGTGCGGGAACCCCAGCGGAAGGCGGCACAGCTGTGACGAGTAAGGGACCGCCGCAGCCCTGGCACGAGGAGGCCGCGTGGTTCTTTTTTCACACTCTAAAGGGGACAGATTTGTGGTTCGCTCCACAGCTCGTTGCCAAGTCCCACTTCAGTGATGGCTCTTGGAGCTGGCTCACCTTCCCTAGGGGATTTTCCAGGGGGTAGGAATAAAGGCCCCACCCTCCGGAAGGTGCCCCCCCCTCAGCCCTCCTTTACTTAAGTTTCTACTCATTTTCGTTCTGATTTTAACACAGTCCATCAAAGGGCAGGGGACACCCAGGCCTCCAGCGATAGACTATTGGCTATGGAGAGCACGCACGTCCCAGAACGGGCGGGTTGGCGGTTTCTCTCGCCGTAATGCCTGTCATGCCTGGGGCTGGCCTTGCCACTCAGGCTGAGAAGGTGGCAGGAGTTCTCTGGCCTTTCCTCTCCAACCTCCCTCCTTAGCACCTTCTAGAACCTCAGCCCTCCCAGGGCTGCCAGCCCCAGACAGGCGGTGGTCAGGGCGAGCCAGGGACACTGCCCCTTCAGGCCGGGGACCCATTTGTCCCATGAAAACAGAAGCAGTAGATTCTTTAATCCAAGAATCACCCAGTGCACACGCAATCGCTTACCCTCTGCAAGCAGGCAGCACCTAAATTTAGTGACACAGTGGGGCCACGTTCTGCTGAAAGCCATTACACTTTATATCTTCCCCCAGCACCCAGGCCTCTGCCCACACGTACATACACGTTTGCACACGCATGTGCATGCACTCTCCCTCCCCAGCATGCCCTGCGTGAGCAGCCAGGGAAGCTTCTCCCATCCATGCCGCTGTCTCGGCCCTTTGGGAGGGATGAAACCATTTTTGGATAAGTCGTCTGTCCACATGGTTCAATGTTCCAAAGACAGACCGTGAAGTTTCTCCCCCCGCCCCCTTCCTTCACCCTGCCACACAGCTCCCCCAATGCCGCCAGCGCTGCCCAAAGCTGGCAGATGCTTCTGGAGACAGTTTATGCCGCCAGTCCACCCAGCCAGCCATGGCCTTTTTGCCAGAAAAGAGAACTTTTCTGAACGAGGGTTCCGTGGTTTCTTTATCATCTCTGCTTGCAGTCAACAGCCAGCGACGGCTCTCCCCGTAAACAAGCTTGCCACCCCCAGGAAAGCTCCCTGCTGGAAATCAAATCGAGGGTTTGTCTCAAACACGGGTGCGCTCCAGGGAGTGGGGCCGCGTCCAGGACGGACCTGGCCACCGCGCCCAAGGCCGGTTAATGAGCAAGCCGGGCCGTCCCTGCCTCCCCACTCAGCGGCCGTGAAAGGCCCCCTTTGTGGCAGGGGAGGGTCAGATGCAAGTCACAATGCTCTCTTGTCAGAAGGGCCTCCCGGAGCTGCCCGTGAGGGGGGTGGGCGCTGGGAGGAAGGGAGCAATTTCGTCGTGGTTTCCGTGGCGTGCGCGTCTCGTCGGCGGCGCTCAGGTTTCCCAGGCCCAAGCTGGAGCGTGGTGTCCGCGGGCAGGCGGGCTCGGGCCTCAATGCAGCACCCGGCTCCCGTGTCCCCCACCCCGGGCGTGCCGAGGGCGGGGCCGGGGTCTCCTCCCTCCTCGAGGCTCCTGGGGGCGCAACCGCCAGACCGAAATCCAAATCCGCAGTTCCAGGAGTTTCCCTCTTTCCTGTTATTCTAAAACTAAGTACTTCACACGTTTGGGAAATACTATCACACACGGGCCTGCTGGAGGCCTGTGGTGGGAGCTGATTTCTTCCAGGGTGCAGAGCGTCGAGTCCGCGCGCCCTCAGGCCGAGCTGTCAGAATTGCTCTCCCGTGTGCAGGCCCCGTGCGCGGGTTGCAGATGCCGCCCCCCCCACCCCCGCCCGTCTCTGTGTCCCAAACACCCAACGCTTATTTCTCAGAGCCCCTCACAAGATCTAAGTTCACTCCTCCGTGGGATTTGAAGGCAAAATCCAAAGTGGTAGCAGGATTACTGGCAAACTAACAGCACATTTGTCACTCCAGTAGGATGAAGTTTGGGATGTTATATCATTTTAGGGTTACTCCAAATGAAAACCTACAATTTATTGGGGGAAAAAAACAAAAGAAAAGAAGAAAAGAAACTGGCATTTTAAATATGCTTTTTCTATTTCTCCGAAGCATGTGACAGGCCTGAATTCTCACGACATTTCAGAGAAATGAGAGGGCAGTGGTGCCCTGCTTTGGACAAGGGATGCATGGGGAAGCGTGGAGGGGACTCTGCAATTGTCGAAAGAGGAATTAAGGGCTGCGGCTTCTCCTCCAGCTGCCAGTCCTTGCACCTGACAGATGGACAGACGGTGACAACCTGGGACGGCCTGAGCCATGGGGTCAAGGGAACAGAGCCTGGGTTCGAAACCTACCTCCTCCCCTTACCAGCCATGGGTCCCTGGCAAATGACTCAAACCGCTGAGCCTCAGTTTCCTCCTCTGTAAATTGGTGGCGATGATGGCACCGACTGTGGAGGGAGGAGACGATACGGATAAGGTGGAAAAGGGTGCCAATGTGCACCCAGTGCATGCGGCCGCGACGTTCTCTCTGCCAGCCTGTGCCAACAGTCCAGCCGTCCGGGGGCAGGCAGGTCTGGCCCATGAGAAGGCTGATGTGGTGGGCCTGCTCCGCGGCGAGCAATGGAGGCGCTGCTGTCTCATCAAAGCAGCCAACCTAGTGTGGGGAGCCTTGGTGCGTCCATCAGTCCACTGGGCATTCTAAACGGACAGGCTAGGGGTGGGTCCAATTGGGAAGAGGGCAGCCGTGGGCATGGAGTGGTCAGACCAGACCCCCTGTCCCAGCTGGGTGAGTGGTCCGCTCATTGTTGATTACTAATAAGACCAATATCAGTGCTGCTTCCAGCTGCTTCGAGGCCCAGGTCGAAAGTTCCAGAGACTTTCCAGTGAGAGGTGGCTGTGCCAGGATGCACACATTTCATATTTAAGAGCTCCTTCTGGATGACTTCTCCTAAAAAGTTCAGTCTTGACACTCCCATCAGTAATGGATTTAATCCAATGGATGAAAAATAGTTTTTTATTTGCAGTTCCCTAAGAGCACTTGTGAGGTTGGGCACATTTTCCCCTCTTCACTGGCCAACTTGCATCGTATCAGCGTCGCAACCACGCATCGTGCCTCCTGCCATTGCTCGTGTGTCTGTCTGTCTGCATCACAGGTGGCTTGTCCGCAGACATGGCACCTGACAAGTTCCAGCACGAGGTCTGGCCCCCAGAAGGCTCCATGAGCAACACTCGCTTACAATGGGCTGAATGACTGAACGGCTGCTGAACAAGTGAGAGAATGGAGTGAGCACGTGCAGACAGAGGGAAACCCTACAACAAAGGGCCATTTCACTTTCCATTGTTACGGAGCCAGAGGAGAACAGGACGGGCAGTGTCTGCGTTGGGGTCTGGTGGGAGGCTGTGAAACAGACAGTGCCAGAGGGAAACTGCCCAGGACACCTTGCTGGCCGGCTTCCCCAGGCAGAGGTCCCCAGGGGCTGCTGCAGGCTCCCAAGGGCTTAAGAAAGCCACCCCGCAGGCTTGACCGCCTTCCGCCCTGTGCAGGGCTGTTCCCAGGCATCTCCAGCAGCTTCTCCAAAAGGGACAATGCCAGGGCAGCACTGATGGCCAGCTGTGGCTGCACGGGGGTCCAGGACAGCTCCCCTCCCCCAAGGGCTGAGCAGAGGTCGTGACCACAAAGGACAGAGAGCCGGGTGTCAGCCGGCATACAGAAGGGCAAAGCGGAGCCTGGCAATGGCCCAGCACTGCTGACCCCAAGAACCCAGGACACCACGAGGCTCCAGAGCTTTGCCCAGTAAGGACCCGTCCACCTTCCTCCAGCAGCTCCCCAGGCAGGGGAGGAGAAGTGAGAAGTCCAGCTGTCCCCAGAATTCCAAGTCCCCCCCTTTACAGAGAACATTCACTGTCACCCAGTATCCATTTTCCCCTTCTTTGGGTAATAGAATTTCCCACCAGGCAAACAGTCACCTCCAGCAAAGAACACATTTCGCAGACTCCCTTGCAGCTAGTAGTGGGCATCTGGCCAAGTGCTGGCCAGTGGAATGGGAGCTTGCATGGAAGTGATACGTGCAATTTCCCAGTCGTGCCCTCCAGGGAACGGATGTGCCCAGAGAATGACCATCATACAGCATGGGCAAATCAGGGGTTCCTAAATTCAGTGACAAGCGTCCTCAGATCAGATAGAAAGAGAGGAAACATAAAGGAAGAGAAGATAAGGCCAGGGGAAGGCAGAGGCGGGATTGGAGTGCTGCTACCACAAGCCAAGAAGCACCTGGAGGAAGGAGAGTCCCCTGGAGCCTTCACAGGGGCACAGCCCTGCCCTCCCCTGGACTCTGGACTTCTGTCCTCCAGGGCTGTGAAGGAATAAATTTCTGTTGTTAAGCCACAGGAAACTAATAGACTGGCGTGACTGTTTTTTCTCAGCCATCTCGGAGTTCTCGGAGTCCTCCCTACTGAGAGGAGTGGTTCCGTGTAGAAGGCTTGGGGCTAGCTGCCCAGGGAGGTTGGAGGTTGCTATTATCTCCGAAATTCTCAGGTCTCCATTTCTTCGGGTGCATCCACCAGCAGAGACCCCAGCAAGGCTCCATCCACATCCGACCCAGCCTTGCCTCTCTCGGGTGCAGGCAGGGGGCCCCTCCACCTGGGTCCTGGGCCTCGCTTCTTGGTACATAGCAGGAGTGATTAGAACAGAGGAAGTTCTTCTGTCTCCCCAAAGCCTCGGGACGGCTGAGACGCCACTGACACATATGGCCTGTTTTGGAAATCAAAAGCTTTCTCCTGCATTCCTACCATAACACCCTAATCCTTGGTGTGGTGAACTGCTGCCTCCCAGGGAAACGCCGCAGGGACAGACTTTAATACAGCAACCACCGCAGATCCCAGGAAGCTGCTGCCTTGGAGACCTGACTGTGGGGCTTAAACAAACAGGACCTGAATGTCATGGCCATCAGCACACACAAAGGAAGTGCAAGAGAGGGAGTTCGGGGATGATGTGGAGTGCCACAGAGCCCTCAGCAACCCGGGCTCCTTCACCCCATGGCTCCTTGTGCCTTTGCACACTAATCTTCAGGTCACAGGACCCTGATGAAGCCGAGGATAAGTTAGTGAGAACTTACTGTGAGCCAGATGTTTCACATGTATGGACTTAGTTCATCTTTACAACCCCTCGAGTTGGCCCCATTTTACAGAGGGGAAAACAAGTGCAGAGCTGATGTAATTTGCCCACAGGCACACAACTAGTAAGTGACGGAGCAGGGATTTGAAGCCAGTCTGTCTCCAGGATCTGTTATCATAGCAACAAAGCGAGATGCAGCAAATCCACATGAACTGCCCACTTCTGTGTGCTGTCTGGGGCTTCTTCCCTAAGCCAAAGAAAGCACGTTTTCTGCTTGCCCTTTCTTTCCTGCTTGGGTTGTGGAAGGAAGGACATGTTGACTGAGCTACAGCAGCCCTCTTACATCAATGAGGTGAGAAGCTGCTGTCCAAAGGCGAACATCCTGAGGACCGCAGAGCAGAAGGATGGAGAGAGCTGGGTCCTTGATGGCATGGTGGCATCACTGAGGCCCCACACCCAACCTGGCCCACGGTTTTAGTTTGCTAACGCTGCCAGAATGCAAAAGACCAGAAATGGAATGGTTTTCATAAATGGGATTTATTAAGTTACAAGTTCACAGTTCTAAGGCCATAAAAATGTCCAAACTAAGGCATCGAGGGAAAGATAACTTGAGTCTGAAGAGAGGTTGATGTCTGTCGCATGGGAAGGCACATGGCTGGCATCTACTGGCCCCTGTTCACGGTTCCACTGTTTCCAGCTTCGGATTCCAATGGCTTCTTCTCTAAGTGTCTCTATCTGCTCTCACTTGGCTTCTCTGGGGCAAAACTCTGGGCTCTGGCTTGCTTAGCATCTCAAGGGAAGGCACATGGTGACGTCTGCTGGACTTCCTTCCTGGCTCCTGGTTTCCAACGGCCCTTTCGGCTCCAGGTGTCTCTTGGAGCTTCTGCATCCCCAAATGTCTGCATCTGAGCTTCCTTTGTCCTTTCCCAAAATGTTTCCTCTTTCAAAGGATTCCAGAATAACTAATCAAGACACACTTAAGGGGTAGAGTCACAGCTCCATCTAATCACACCTACAATTGGGCATGTTACATCTCCATGGAAACAATACGATCAAAGGTTTCCATCCTAAACAACAGGTCTGGCCAAACAAGATTGAATTAGGAAAAGAACATGGCTTTTCTGGGGTACCCAGCAGTTTCAAACCAGCACACCCACCATCCACCTGATACTTTGTCATATAAGAAAATTGTTTGCCTTCATTTTCCCTGACTTGCTGCAAGTTAGGATTCTTATCAGCATCCTAAACGATAAGAAAATGTGCAGGGGGGAGGGGAGAAGAGATTTTTTTTGGGTGGAAAGAGAGCCAAGGAATTCAAGGACTAGCTCACTGCCAGGACTTGGAGGGGACAAGCTAGGGCCACACTGGGTTCCGGCTCCTCCCCAAGAGGTTGCCATTAAGGTACCTCTCCTCCAGCCCGAGTTCCTCCAATGAAGACCCGCATTCCCAAACCCAGGTGTGCTAGTTTGAATCTGTTGTGTATCCCAGAAAAGCCATGTCCTTTAATCCTCATTCAGTATTGCTGGATGGAATCTTTTTTATTGTTTCCATGGAGATGTGACCCCCGCAACTGTGGGTGGTAACTTTTGATTAGACGGTTTCCATGGAGATGTGTCTCCACCCATTCAAGGTGAGGTTGCTTACTGGAGTCTTTTAAGAGGGAACCATTTTGGTCAAAGCTTTAGAGCCCACACAGCCAGAGGAAGAAGGAAAACGCCCCAGGGGAGCTTCATGAAACGAGAAGCTTAGAGAGAAAGCTAGCAGATGTCACCACGTTCACCGTGTGCCTTTCCAGTTGAAAGAAACCCTGAACGTCATCAGCCTTTTTGAACCAAGGTATCTTTCCCTGAATGCCTTGGATTGGACCTTTTTATAGACTTGCTTTAATTTGGACATTTTCACAGCCTTAGAACTGTAAACTTGCAACTTATTAAATTCCCCTTTTTAAAAGACGTTCTGTTTCTGGTATATCACATTCTGGCAGCTAGCAGACTAGAACACTGGGGTTCTAAGTTTGAGTGTGCATGAGATCACCTGAAGGGCTTGTGACAACAGTGTTTGATTCAGCAGGGCTAAGATGGGGCCAAACACCTACATTTCCAACAAGCTCCCAGCTGCTGCTGCTGCTTGATCAGGAACCACACTTTGAGAACCACAGAACCCGGCTCCAGGAAGAGAAACTCTGATGAGCTCCACTTGGGTCAGCTGAGCAGCCCTAGATATGTCCTCTGGGGAGGCCAGGCACGGACTCAGCAGGCAGGAAGTTCTCCCCAGGGAAAAGAGATCCTGGAGACCAGCGGCGGAAGATATATCCTTATTAAGTACATCCTTATTTTGAACCCAACTCCAAGTTCCTGTAGCTTCCACCTGTCGTTTCTGGTTCCATCCTCTGGGCCAACATAGAAAACAGATTCTTATTTGGGGGCCAATTAACCTAAAGAAAATTTAATTCGTCCAGAATAAATAAGATGAACGTAACAACCAAATGATCAGTTTCCCTCTAACATTAAAGTACATTTTGACATCTTCCTACAATGTGAGGATGCTGCCGACACGCGCCTGGGTCAGACATGCACAGAGGCACGTGCACAAATGCACACGAGCGCAAACCACCCGTTAGCAGCCAACACCCTGCCACGTGGGTGTTTTCCGTAGTTCTAAGCACCTGGGAGAAGCCACGAAGGACAACTGGGTTAAGGTAAATGTTGCGCATGCGCGGGCTGGCAGGGGAGGGCTGTGCACAGCCCTGGACGAGGCACCGTGGGAGGCGTGGCCCCCCAGGCTGAGGGCCCAGAAACCTCTGCCCACGGCCACCGGCCACAGGCCACCACCAACCAGCCGGCTTCTTCCCTGAAAGGCAAAGGGACAGGCCACTCCTACCTGAGGACAACGTGTCCAGCATCAACCGAGGCCAGAAGAGGCTCTGCCCTCTCCTTTCCACTCAGCCTTCACAGCGTCACCTCTGGGAGGGGCATACGGACTCCATCCCTGCTGTGTCAAAAGGCAGGGTGGCGAGAGCACATAGGGCAATTTCTGGGGCCAGAGCTGGGATTGTCTGGGAGGGGGCACAAGGGACTTTCTAGAGTGATGCAAATGTTTTCTCTCTCTCAGTTGCAGCGGTGATTATGCGAGCATACATGTGTCAAACTCCATTAAATGCACACACAGGATGGACGCGGTTTATTGTATGGAAACCGTAACTCAACAAAGGTGATTTTTAAAAATGATAAAAGCAGGGTGCATAGATGGCTCAGTGGTGGAATGCTCGCCTTTCATGCCAGAGACCCGGGTTCAATTCCTGGACCATGCATCCCTCCCCCCCCAATAAAGATGATAACAGCAGTGCTGCAGAATGATTTCTGTGCCTGCCCAAGAGCCACGCTTCTCCCTCGTTGGTGAAAGAGCCCACCTCCCATCCAGAGGCTGGAAATACCAAGTTCTCTTGTGGCTAGAACATGGGCATGTGACCTGATTTTAGCCAGCAGAACCCAAGGGGACGTCTTCTCAGAAATTTCTGGGAAAGATTATGTATATTTTGGGAGTGATGGTGGTGGGGGACTCATTTTTCTCATTGGGCATGGTTGTGTCTGGTGTGAAAGTTGGAACCACCGCAGCCACATTGTGATCCTGAGACAAGACTTCCCCAGCACAGCAGACTAAGGGGAAGGCCTGGGTCCTTCACTGCATCATCAAGTACCATAGAGTCACCCTACCTCTAAGCTTCTTACTGTGCTAGAGGAGAAAATGCATTCATTGTTTCAGCCAGTTATTCATTCAATATTCTGTCAAATTATATGAAACAAATGCTATCACACCCAATTTTCTTTTCTGCCTAGCTTTTTTTTATTAATTAAAAAAATTAACTAACACAACATTTAGAAATCATTCCATTCTACATATACAATCAGTAATTCTTAATATCATCACATAGATGCATATTCATCATTTCTTAGTACATTTGCATCGATTTAGAAAAAGAAATAGAAAGACAACAGAAAAAGAAATAAAACGATAATAGAGAGAAAAAAATAAAAGAAAAAAAGAAAAAAAAACTATACCTCAGATGCAGCTTCATTCAGTGTTTTAACATAATTACATTACAATTAGGTAGTATTATGCTGTCCATTTCTGAGTTTTTGTATCTAGTCTTGTTGTACAGTCTGTATCCCTTCAGCTCCAATTACCCATTATCTTACCCTATTTCTATCTCCTGATGGTCTCTGTTACCAATGACATATTCCAAGTTTATTCTCGAATGTCCGTTCACATCAGTGGGACCATACAGTATTTGTCCTTTAATTTTTGGCTAGTCTCACTCAGCATAATGTTCTCTAGGTCCATCCATGTTATTACATGCTTCATAAGTTTATTCTGTCTTAAAGCTGCATAATATTCCATCATATGTATATACCACAGTTTGTTTAGCCACTCTTCTGTTGATGGACATTTTGGCTGTTTCCATCTCTTTGCAATTGTAAATAACGCTGCTATAAACATTGGTGTGCAAATGTCCGTTTGTGTCTTCGCCCTTAAGTCCTCTGAGTAGATACCTAGCAATGGTATATGCTGGGTCGTATGGCAATTCTATATTCAGCTTTTTGAGGAACCGCCAAACTGCCTTCCACAGTGGTTGCACCATTTGACATTCCCACCAACAGTGGATAAGTGTGCCTCTTTCTCCACATCCTCTCCAGCACTTGTCATTTTCTGTTTTGTTGATAATGGCCATTCTGGTGGGTGTGAGATGATATCTCATTGTGGTTTTGATTTGCATTTTTCTAATGGCCAGGGACATTGAGCATCTCTTCATGTGCCTTTTGGCCATTTGTATTTCCTCTTCTGAGAGGTGTCTGTTCAAGTCTTTTTCCCATTTTGTAATTGGATTGGCTGTCTTTTTGTTGTTGAGTTGAACAATCTCTTCATAAATTCTGGATACTAGACCTTTATCTGATATGTCGTTTCCAAATATTGTCTCCCATTGTGTAGGCTGTCTTTCTACTTTCTTGATGAAGTTCTTTGATGCACAAAAGTGTTTAATTTTGAGGAGCTCCCATTTATTTACTTCCTTCTTCAGTGCTCTTGCTTTAGGTTTAAGGTCCATAAAACCGCCTCCAATTGTAAGATTCATAAGATATCTCCCTACATTTTCCTCTAACTGTTTTATGGTCTTAGACCTAATGTTTAGATCTTTGATCCAGTTTGAGTTAACTTTTGTATAGGGTGTGAGATACGGGTCCTCTTTCATTCTTTTGCATATGGATATCCAGTTCTCTAGGCACCATTTATTGAAGAGACTGTTCTGTCCCAGGTGAGTTGGCTTGACTGCCTTATCAAAGATCAAATGTCTCAGATAAAGATCTAGTATCCAGAATTTATAAAGAGATTTGTTCAACTCAACAACAAAAAGACAGCCAACCCAATTACAAAATGGGAAAAAGACTTGAACAGACACCTACCAGAAGAGGAAATACGGATGGCCAAGAGGCACATGAAGAGATGCTCAATGTCCCTGGCCATTAGAGAAATGCAAATCAAAACCACAATGAGATATCATCTCACACCCACCAGAATGGCCATTATCAACAAAACAGAAAATGACAAGTGCTGGAGATGATGCGGAGAAAGAGGCACACTTATCCACTGTTGGTGGGAATGTCAAATGGTGCAACCACTGTGGAAGGCAGTTTGGTGGTTCCTCAAAAAGCTGAATATAGAATTGCCATATGACCCAGCAATACCATTGCTAGGTATCTACTCAGAGGACTTAAGGGCAAAGACACAAACGGACATTTGCACACCAATGTTTATAGCAGCGTTATTTACAATTGCAAAGAGATGGAAACAGCCAAAATGTCCATCAACAGAAGAATGGCTAAACAAACTGTGGTATATACATACGATGGAATATTATGCAGCTTTAAGACAGGATAAACTTATGAAGCATGTAATAACATGGATGGACCTAGAGAACATTATGCTGAGTGAGTCCAGCCAAAAACTAAAGGACAAATACTGTATGTCCCACTGATGTGAATGGACATTAGCGAATAAACTTGGAATATGTCATTGGTAACAGAGTCCAGCAGGAGTTAGAAACAGGGTAAGATAATGGGTAATTGGAGCTGAAGGGATACAGACTGTGCATCAGGACTAGATACAAAAACTCAAAAATGGACAGCACAATAATACCTAAGTGTAAAGTAATCATGTTAAAACACTGAATGAAGCTGCATCTGAGCTGTAAGTTTTTTTTGTTGTTGTTTTGTTTGTTATTTTTACTATTATTATTACTTTTATTTCTTTTCTCTATATTAACATTCTATATCTTTTTCTGTTGTGTTGCTAGTTCTTCTAAACCGATGGAAATGTACTAAGAAACGATGATCATGCATCTATGTGATGATGTTAAGAATTACTGATTGCATATGTAGAATGGTATGATTTCTAAATGTTGGGTTAATTTCTTTTTTTCCGTTAATTAATAAGAAAAAAAAAAAGATCAAATGTCCATAGATGAGAGGGTCTATATCTGAGCACTCTATTCGATTCCATTGGTTGATATATCTATCTTTATGCCAGTACCATGCTGTTTTGACCACTGTGGCTTCATAATATGCCTTAAAGTCAGGCAGCATGAGAACTCCAGCTTCGTTTTTTTCCCTCAAGATACTTTTAGCAATTTGGGGCACCCTGCCCTTCCAGATAAATTTGCTTATTGGTTTTTCTATTTGTGAAAAATAAGTTGTTGGGATTTTGATTGGTATTGCATTGAATCTGTAAATCAATTTAGGTAGGATTGACATCTTAACTATATTTAGTCTTCCAATCCATGAACACGGTATGCCCTTCCATCTATTTAGGTCTTCTGTGATTTCTTTTAACAGTTTTTTGTAGTCTTCTTTGTATAGGTCTTTTGTCTCTTTAGTTAAATTTATTCCTAAGTATTTTATTCTTTTAGTTGCAATTGTAAATGGAATTCGTTTCTTGATTTCCCCCTCAGCTTGTTCATTGCGAATGTATAGAAACACTACAGATTTTTGAATGTTGATCTTGTAACCTGCTACTTTGCTGTACTCATTTATTAGCTCTAGTAGTTTTGCTGTGGATTTTTCAGGGTTTTCGAAGTATAGTATCATATCATCTGCAAACAGTGATAGTTTTACTTCTTCCTTTCCAATTTTGATGCCTTGTATTTCTTTTTCTTGTCTAATTGCTCTGGCTAGAACCTCCATGTTCTATATGTTGAATAACAGTGGTGACAGTGGACATCCTTGTCTTGTTCCTGATCTTAGGGGGAAAGTTTTCAGTTTTTCCCCATTGAGGATGATATTAGCTGTGGGTTTTTCATATATTCCCTCTATCATTTTAAAGAAGTTCCCTTGTATTTCTATCCTTTGAAGTGTTTTCAACAGGAAAGGATGTTGAATTTTGTCGAATGCCTTCTCTGCATCAATTGAGATGATCATGTGATTTTTCTGCTTTGATTTGTTGATATGGTGTATTACATTAATTGATTTTCTTATGTTGAACCATCCTTGCATACCTGGGATGAATCCTACTTGGTCATGATGTATAATTCTTTTAATGTGTTGCTGGATTCGATTTGCTAGAATTTTGTTGAGGATTTTTGCATCTATATTCATTAGAGAGATTGGTCTGTAGTTTTCTTTTTTTGTAATATCTTTGCCTGGTTTTGGTATGAGGGTGATGTTGGCTTCATAGAATGAATTAGGTAGCTTTCCCTCCACTTCAATTTTTTTGAAGAGTTTGAGCAGAGTTGGTACTAATTCTTTCTGGAATGTTTGGTAGAATTCACATGTGAAGCCGTCTGGTCCTGGACTTTTCTTTTTGGGAAGCTTTTGAATGACTGATTCAATTTCTTTACTTGTGATTGGTTTGTTGAGGTCATCTATTTCTTCTTGAGTCAAAGTTGGTCGTTCATGCCTTTCTAGGAACTTGTCCATTTCATCTACATTGTTGTATTTATTAGCATAAAGTTGTTCATAGTATCCTGTTATTACCTCCTTTATTTCTGTGAGGTCAGTGGTTATGTCTCCTCTTCCATTTCTGATCCTATTTATTTGCGTCCTCTCTCTTCTTCTTTTTGTCAATCTTGCTAAGGGCCCATCAATCTTGTTGATTTTCTTATAGAACCAACTTCTGGTCTTATTGATTTTCTCTATTGTTTTCATGTTCTCAATTTCATTTATTTCTGCTCTAATCTTTGTTATTTCTTTCCTTTTGCTTGCTTTGGGGTTAGTTTGCTGTTCTTTCTCCAGTTCTTCCAAGTGGACAGTTAATTCCCGAATTTTTGCCCTTTCTTCTTTTTTGATATAGGCATTTAGGGCAATAAATTTCCCTCTTAGCACTGCCTTTGCTGCGTCCCATAGGTTTTGATATGTTGTGTTTTCATTTTCATTCGCCTGGAGATATTTACTAATTTCTCTTGTAATTTCTTCCTTGACCCACTGGTTGTTTAAGAGTGTGTTGTTGAGCCTCCACGTATTTGTGAATTTTCTGGCACTCTGCCTATTATTGATTTCCAACTTCATTCCTTTATGATCTGAGAAAGTGTTGTGTATGATTTCAACACATCCAATTTTTAAAAAGTGACTTTCAGTTCTCTGCACTTTTCTGTGTGGGCCTTCGGACGCTGAACCCAGATTCACACCCCATCATCCCCTTCCTGGTAACAGGAGCTCTGATTTATCGACATCCTCATGAAGTTACAGCACCAGACAGGGAACCAGGTCCTGACTGCTCACGGCAAAGCAGTGGGGCAGCAGCACCTTCCTGGCCTTGGGGCCAAGCCTAAGGGATGCCTCTGCGTCCTGGCGCCTTAGACCATTGGTCTCTGCCTCCTTCCCCTGGCCCCTCGCCTGTGTGGGCAGACTGGATCTCCCACTTCCCTTCTTCCCCTTTGTTCCCCCCCCCCCCCAGTTATTTCAATGGTAGGTAGGAGACTAAGATGGACTGTGAAGGGCAGGCTCTGGGGTGGCCTGCTCGGGTTCACTCCCTGCCTTCCTACCCCCGGGCTGTGGGACTGTGGACAAGGGACCCCTCTCTCTGAGCTCAGTTTCCTCTCCAATAAAATGAGAATGAAAAGAACATATGAAGCTCTTAGCTCAGTGCCTGCCACATAGCAATAGCTCAATAAAAGTTAGCTGCTAATTCTGAGCGTTTCTTTGGGGTCTATGGGACCAGCTCGCAGGAGTAGCCTGTCCAATACAGAGGTATTGCAAGGACGGAGATTCAGTGGCTTTTTCTGAAAACCTGCAATGCTCTTAAAAAAAATAGGTTCAATGTTAAAGGAGGAGCCCCGAGATGGACAGTTTGTCCCCAACACAAAATCGTGAAAACTGCACTGCAGTGTGGATGTATTTCCAGGGATTTCTGCTCCTGGCACCGGCCACGTGCAAAAAGAAGAGTGTAGTTCCCGTAGCTGCTGATCACAAGATCTAATTAAAACAAAAAATATTTTCGAAGGCCCAACCACAATTCAGCTCCAACGGAATATATATCTAACCTTCACCACACACGTTACACATACGTACAATATATTCATTTAAAAGCTGCCGCCTTCATGTACAAATAAATCTGATACCTTAATCTAGATGGAATGAACTCAAGTCAAATTTACCATGATATGGAACCAATTTTTACAACATGTTATTTTAGCGCAGGGACTAGCAGATGGAGAGAGAGAAAAACAGTAAACTCGAGGCGTCTTTCCAGTTAGGTCACCCTCTGTGCCAGGCGCTCGGGCCTCTCTTCTTTGCTTGGACCAGAAGTGAAGGCCCACACTCTTTTGCTGTAGAGTATTTTGGGGATCTCACCCCTTCGGACACCATCTTTCTGGAACCTCTGTCCTTGGTTACGCGCTTCTCCTCCCGCCCGAAACAGGCCCCCGCGCAAGCGTTCCACGCGGCACATCCTCCCAGGGAATGTCAGGGGTCAGCGCGCAGCCACGGAGAGGGCCTGGCCTTGCAGGGTGGCACAACAAACTGCCCTGAAGCTCTCCGGGATTTCACAGCCACAAGCACTCCCTGGGCTCCCAAACCCGCAATGGGGTCAGGGCTGGGCAGGAAGGCTCGTCTCTGTGCCACACGCGGCCGGAGCGCTCACGTCCCATACAGCCAGGGCCCCGTGACTGCTCCACGCGGCCTCTCCACAGGCTGCCCGGGCTCCCCACGCCATGGCGCCATGGCGGAGGGGCCCAGACTCACAGCCTCACTGGCGTCCTGCCAGCCCCGCCAGCAGCGTCTGCACCCTGTCCAGGCTCACGGAGGGGCTCAGACTGCACCTCTCCAAGGGAGCGGGGTCAGGAAGAGCAGGTGGGATGGAGCTCTCTGATGCTCAAACGTGGATGATACAATCTGGCCCGGAACCGAAGAGACATGGGATCAAAGCCCAAAGCTGCCACGGATTAGCTGTGTGGCCTTGGGCAAGCGCCTTAACTCCTCTGAGCTTCCGTTTTTCTCAAACGTAGAAGAGCCCATTCTGCTGAATGTTGGGAGAATTTTTTAAAAAGCAAATTACCTGGCAGGGATTTAGTGTACGTTGTGGTCCCTTTTTTTAGTCCCCATTGGGATTTTTCACAGCGATATAGCAAACCTACTATAGAAACTGGTGAATGTTATCTAATCATTCGTTTGTACTGCAAAATCCATTTTGTCAACCAAATAGGACTCTGTAGAGAGCAAGTAGAGAAGAACTTTCCTTTTGCTGGTCTTAGGCCTATGATACTCTGACAATAGGCTCGCTCTCTGCTTCTGGATGTTTTTATGGCTTTTCCAACCATTCTCAGCCAATATGAAGAGTCCTTTTGTTTAAATTAATACATTGTGGCTTAATAATGAATACCTATTAATACTTCAGAAGTACAGTAATCTGAACTCGGACCTTCCTTCAACCTATAGCTTGTCCCCTCCCCTGGCTTGAGGCCATGACAGCCGTGGAGGTGAGGGTGGGGATGTGGGTGTCGGCCCCTCCGCCCCTCCCCAGCTGTTCTTGGAGCTCAGGCCCAGACCAGGGAAGGGAAAGGGGCTGAGGCAGAGATAGTCAGGACCAGCATGGGCCCCTGACCTTGGCAGGATCTCCAAGCAAAGTCTCACCCTCGTAGGATGCTTCCAGTGTTTTCTAGAAGATGCTGTTGATGGGTGGTTCAGACCGCAACTCCCCAGTTGAGCTGCTTTTCCTGCAGCAGAGGACCCCACCCCCTGCCCCAGCTCCCTCTTCCCCGCAGTCCTGCAGTTGGGTCCCGCACCCTTCTGGCTTCTCCCAGGGGAAGTCCTCGCAAGGAATCTCCCAGCCGGCTGCGTCCATACGACCCTCGTCTCACCCCAGCAGCAGGTGGCCCCACCACCATTGAGGCTGCAGCCCGGGACCCTGTCTCTTCCTGCCACCTGGCTCCCCCAAGTCCCAGGGGACAGATCAAGTTTTCCCCTTGAGGCCCCAACCAGAGCGTGGCAGGAAGGCAACTCCATCCTGCCCTCCCCACGGTGGAAGGGGGATGGGAGTGGGCCAGGGCTGGCCCCTGCCCCCTGCGGCCATCTCTTCCCCTGCGCGGGAGGCGGGTGGGGGCTCTCCTGTACGAGCAGCTGAGCCCCCAGCTGCAGGTGACTTGGCACCTCTCCCCTCCATCCTGGAGCCCATGTCAAGACCTCCAAGTGACAGGGCACGCAGCGGCCTCCCAACATTCTGTGGCCCCAGGAATTGAGAGCAGCTTGCTCCTTGGAGTTTTCTTACACCGCCCCGCTTTCCCAGCCAGCCCGCGGGCAGAGGGCCTCCTGCCGAGGGAGCGAGGGCTTCAGGTCTGCCCGCTGGGCATTCACCCCTCACCTGCCTGGCTGCGGCCAGGTGACCTCACCTCCCCAGGCCCCGACCTCCTCACACTGAGTGGCTGACTCATGCTCTCATCCAGGCGTTGGCCACCAGCCCCAGGCACAGGGCTCGGCGAGTGCCGCTGCCCGCTGCACCCTGGGCCCCAGCTCGGGACTGGCTGTGTTCCCGGACCTCCCGGAGGACAGTCCCCAGGGGTGCCCCAGGGGTGAGTTCAGCAGGTCCACATGGGGGACGAAGCACGTCTCCAGGGCCAGCGCTGCCCTGGGTGCTGGGGAGACAGCGGGAAGAAGCAGACCCCCCCAGCCCAGGACGCTGGCCTCTGCAGGCGCAGCCGGACAACACTCTAATAGCGCGACTTTGGCGGAGCCACACGGGCTGTGACGGCGAGCAGTGGGACAGACGGCCTCTCTGTGGAGGTGACACTGGGGCTGGAGCCAGGAAGATAAAAGGAGTCAGGCGCAGGTGTGTGGGGGCCAGGGGACTCCCCAGAGGCTGCCTGCTTCCTAAGCACCCCCTCTTCTCCCCATTTCTGACCTTAGAGGAGCATTACAGCCGAGAGCCAGCTGCCACTTGGAAAAGTTCTTTGACTGCTCCGTGCCTCGTTTTCCCCATCTGTGAAATGGGGATACTTCCCTGGAATGTTCTGAGAACAGGCTTGGCCATTTGGGGAATCCCATGAGTGGCAATGAATTTTTAAAGTAGTGTGTGCTGTTTGCTCACAACAGAAGGGCCCAGTTGCTAGAGATGCCGAATGGCATGTCCCCAGACTTGGGGAGTCCCACCCTGGAGAGTGGGGGGACCTGCCTGCAGCAGGGCTCCGAGGGGCAAAGCTGCCCCTCAAAGCAGCATCCTGAGCTGGTGGGAGCACGGGGCAGAACCAAGCTCTCCCGTGTGGTTTGTGGAAAACGCTCTCTCTGCCACCCCCAAAATGAGCAAAACCCCAAACTCCACAGGAGCATTACTGTGCCCCCAGTTCCCACGCTGGCGGAAACAGTTCACCCATTTCAGTGAATTGAGCCCTTTCTGTTGCTTTCATGAAACAAAAAGAAAAAGAAGGTTCTGTTTGTTTTAGCCACATTGTTGTTTAAAGAAATGAAATAATTAAAACAAGAGGAACCCTCTGTAGAATTGGGTTTGGGCTTTATCGGCAGGTAAAATATACATATAAATTATAGCTATCATTATAAAATGTGTAAGTAAACTTCTATCTATATCTAATCATTTTTTAAACTACTTTCTTGGCCCATCTTCGTCTGAGAAAAGTCTAAAGTGGGTGCCAGGACAACGGACATAAACTTCTGTCCCTGCAAACCCTGACGGCCAGCCCGCCTGGGCTTCACAGTCTCACCGGGGTCTGAGTCTCCCGTTATTAACCATTGGCTTACCAGACCTACGGCCCCATGGCAGGTGGACAATCCAGGCCCCCCTCCCCTGCCTGTTTAGGGGGCTGCCTGTAGAAAGGAGAATGGCTGAGCCCACCTTCCACCTGCATTTGTGCTTTGGAGGGTGCCAGCACCCAAGCAGTTCAGACGCTTGCCTGCAGCCCCATCGCAGCGGGCGAGCCGGGAACTGAACCCTGGCCGGGTTGCACTGCAGGCCGCCTCTCCATGGGGGTCTTGCCGTTGTGCTTTCGGAATCCGCTCACGAGGCTGGGGTGTCTCTCACCCAACAGCTCCGAGGGCTGCACATGTCCCGCCACATGCACATGTCGCAGTGCCCTTATCCCTGCACTAGACGGCAGTGGGGTGGCCCCCAATTCGGGGCTCCCCCACCAGCATCAGGGAACATCTGTGTGCACAGGCCCTGTGGGGGACCCCCGGTGTGCACTCCCGGCGTGCGGGTGGCTGAGTATTCATATCGTTAACTTCTCAAAGCGCAAAGTATTTTCCTTCCGCGGGGCCCACAGCCATGCAGGGGTCTTGCTTCTAAACCACAAACCCCACACTGTCGCGTAGGACAGTGATTTGCAAACGCTTCCACGCTGGACGAAGCGTCAGGAGTTCGCACTCAACCGCTCGCGCCGTGTCACCTTGTAGGATCAGGGTAGGGGTTAAGACATGTAGGGCTCGGTGTGAGGACGCGGCACTCTGCCACGGAAGGATGGGCGAAGGTGAGACGGGCCCCGAGCTCATCACTCAGTTCCCACGAGCCCCTTTTCACAGCACCCAGGGGCATCGGCCCCAAGTGGAATGCAGCCCTGGGCTCGCTGCTAAGCACAGGGCTCGGCGCCTGGGTCCCGGGAGGCCCCGCTGGGCACACACCGCCCTCCAGCAACGGCTGAGCTTCGTCTCCTCCTGTGCAGTCGGGTGGCCCCGCCACGTTGTGCAGGATGACAGAAGGAGGGGCCGGGACTCGGGGACCAGGTCCCGAGGGCCTGGCAGCCTCTCCCACCTGCCTCTCGATGCCAGCGGCTTGCAGGGCAGGTCACGGAGGGGAGGACCGGGTGCCCAGTCAGCAGCCAGCACTGCCGCCGGCCACGTCCGCAGGACGTCTCAGACCAGCCCTGAGCCTCTGCAGGGCTGCGGACACGTCCCGTGGAGCAGAAGAACCACTAGGCTCAGCCCTGCCCCTCCTCCCCGTCCTGCAGAAGAAGGAAACGGGATCGCTGTCATTCACCACATTTTAGGGTGATCTGTTCCACAGCAACAGGCGACTCAGACCGCATCCCACAGAAACGCCCCAGCGCGTCCTCCCCGGGGGCTAGCACTCAGGGGTGCCGGGTCCAGACTGGACACAAGGACATGCCCTAACTGCAGGCATCGAGGACCCGGGTTACATCACATCGGGGACGCTGTCGCAGTGATTCCAGCTCCATGCAACAGTCCAGGCAGAGCCCGGGAATGGAAGAAATTGGAAGAGGCCAGGCCCAAAAAGAGTGCCAGGGTAGGGTTCATTTCCCCACAGTCCGGAACCAGCCAGGCCAGCTCCGCTGCTCCCCGCGGGAGGAGAGATGACCTGGGGGCAGCGGTGCTCACAGACCTGTGCCCCCCTGTGAAAACTCACTGAGCTTATCTGTGCCCTTCCCTGGGGAAGGTATAATTCAATAAGAAGTTCACCCTAAAATGTAAATCAGGTTTTTCTGGCTATCTATTGCTGCAAAACCAATCAGCCCCAAACGTAGCGGCTCTCCTATCGTGGTTTCTGGGCTCAGGAATCCGAGAGGGGCTGGTCTGGGACTGCCGGCATGCAGAGTCCCAGGTCTCCCTCTCGCTCTCTGTGGCCTCTCCACCTGGTCTCTCCACAACGGGGGCTTCAGGGAAGTTGGGCTCCTTACCCCAAGCAAGGGTCCTGGAACAGACGGCCAGCAAAGGCAACGTGCCTCTTCCCTCTGTGCCCGGCAGTAGCACAGCCCCAAGTCCATGGTCCCATTTTTCAAGGAATCCCAAGGCCTGCCCAGGCTCAGGGAAGGGGTCAGGGACTTTACCTCTCCATAGAAAGAGCAAGAAAGAGTCTGCAGGCATGTTCCAAAACGGTCAATGGATTATGTTACTCTTCTTTTGTTAAAACCTTCTGTGGCTGACCCTCCCGTTTGAAATACCACACTTTTTGTGCACGGCTGCCCTAGCCTCGGACCCTTTCCAGCCTCACCTTCTGTCTTTTCTGCTGTCTCCCTCAGCCCGGCCACACTGGCCTCCTCTTGGTCCCTGGAGGACACCATGCTGCCAGGACCTCAGGGCCTTTGCATGTGCTGTCTCCTCCTGCTGGAACCCTCTCGGTCCTGGTCAGGGCCTGCCTGAGCCCTGGTCGTCAAGGCCTCAGTCCAAAGGGCTTCACCCAGATGTGCCCCCTTGGCCCACCACCTCTGCCCCCTGCCCTGCTCTGGTTTTCTTCCTGGCACTTAACTCTACTTCATATGACCTTTCTTTTTGATTTGCACGGTTTTTGACTGTGTCTCCCCACCAGGATGGGAGCCCCTTATTAACCACAGGACAATGTTAGTGCTTAACAAATACTTGCTGAATGGCCAGAGGTGAGGCGGGTGGACAGAGGCCATTAAACACAGAATCTAGCACTTTACTTTGGTTGGTGCTGGAGATCAGGGATACCAAGCGGGCAGGACACAGCCCTGTTCTGAGGGGGCTGGTCAGGAAGCAGATGGGTGGGCACTGCCAGCTCATTGCCCAGTGTAGGCCAAGCACGTGGCTGGTGCCATGGAAAGAGCCCCTTCGGGAGCACAGAGGAAGGAGCCATGTCTGCGGGATCCGGCTGACGGGCTCTCAGCCCCCACATCCCACTCCGGATGTGGTTTCCCGACCTGGGAAACTAAAGAACCACAGCGCCCGGGCTACCTGGCAGCCAGGGTTCTGGACACGACCGAGATGCAGCCTGGGAGCTGCTGCTGCACAAGTCGGGGGACCGGCGGGGACCTGTGGGGGGCCGGGAGGGGGCAGGCGGAGGCTGGGGGCAGTGCAGAGCCAGCCCAGCTCGTGGCCGGAACCCCGGCAAGCACCGTCACGGAGAGACACGGTTTTCTGCAGTGAGGGTCCAGCACCCAGCAGCAGCCCGTGGCGGGGAGGGCAGGTGGGCAAGCACTTCCCGACCCTGGGACACAGGCACGGCTGCTCGCGTTTTAAGTTTAATGTTGCAGAATAGCGCCTGGTTTTCTGCCTTCATAGTGGGACAAACATGGGGTACTCTGGGGGGCCGCTTCTGCGGGGTTCTCAGAATCAGTGCTAGAGCCCAGCCTACAGCACCCTCCTGCAGCCTCTCCAATGATCTTGGAAGCACCGAGTCCCCTGTATTAAGTCCCATTCCATTTCTTTCCATTTCCAGCCCAGAATGCAGTGTCAGGAACGAGGGACACCATTGACTGCCGCGACCTGAGTGACAAGGTGGCATGTGTGCCAAGGAGCCCGGCACTTTTCCTGCATGGGCAGCTGTTTCAGCAGCTCCTGGCGGGTCTGGAAAACACTGGGAGCTCCAGCCCTCCCCCACCCACCCCCACACGCACGGGTCGGGCCACGTAACCTGGAGGCACGGGGATCCGCGGGGCATTCTGGCAGCTGCTGCCCGGCTCACTGCTGGATCCAGGTGTCCACCGTGGGACTCGACGGCCACCTGCCTGAAAGGAGTTCATGGAAGAGCAGACCCTGAATCCCTGTCTGCTGCTGGGAGACACGCAGCGGGGTGGTGTCCTGCCTGGCACTGCCACTACATTTGCTGTGCATGATGGCGGGACCTCCACCTGCTCTGGTCTTTGAATTCCTTGCAGTGTGTTATGGGAAAGAACAAAATGATGCCAAGGCCCTGTTGGCTTGAGGTGTCTAGGACTTCTTTCCAGCTATTTTATTTAACTCATGCCAAGATCTGTGAATTCTGCCCAGCTTCACACCCCATCCCCCACCCCTGTCATGCTGGCCCTGATGAGCTGAAGAAAGATTTTTTTTCTTTTTACCATGGGAGAAAAATCATGCACAAGTAGAGAAAATACTGTCACAAGCCCCCATCTACCCATGACCTAGTTTCAACAATCGACCACCTTATATCCAAGCTTATGTCATCTCTTCCCCCACCCTCTCCACCCAGCCCTGGATTATTCTGAAGTAAATTCCAGATTCCCTATCCCGCCGCGTGTACATGTCAGGTAGCATGCCTGAAAGAGGAGGGCAGGGGCCGTCTAGGTGGGGAGCCCACCGCTGGTCTAAGGCAATATTTGGCATCCGAAATTTTTCTTTACATGTGGGAGTCTGTTTTGCAGATTCTGTTTGGACAAGCACCATTTTGCAGAATAGACACTCTGGACAGCTCAAAAACACTGAAACACAAATGAGATGCTCGCATCCTTTTTTGCAGAGCAGGGAGAGCAATTTGGGACATTCAGGTATGATTCTGGGACTTGTTGAAGACAACAAATTTCAGAAAACTGCAAATGTGACATACAAATGCAGCAGTTTATTTTATACCCCCACCTCCTACGTGAGCGTCCGCGGCACTGCCTGCGGCTCCTCTGTTTTGCACTTGCACCAGCCCCTGTCCCCCTGCACCCATGTTCCATGTCCGTGGGACACTGGGGGGGCGCAATTAAGTCCCCTGAGAACTCAGATTTCAGAGATGAGTGGCCACACCCGCCCTGGCTCCATGGCGGCTGCGGGCAAGTGTCCCACCTCGGGGCCTCCAGGTCCCACTCTCCAGAAGGACTTATCACCTCAAATACCCCTCCTGGGGCCATACTGAGAATTGAATGAGATAATAGATGGAACACGTTGCTCAGCGCCTGGCATCATCTCCCATCTCAGGTAGGAGACCCTCCCAGCACCCAAACAACCCAAAGGTGCCCAGGAGGCCAGCACTGCTGAATAACTTGGCCCTCTGAGTGCCGAGCTGCGGCTTTTGACCGCACTGAGACTAACGAGCACGCACAAGAAAGCCATGCAGCCAGGAGCTCATGCCTGGCTTCCTGCACCTTTCCTTCCTGACTCCATTTCTCAAGAGCCCCTGGGCAGTGCAGCAGGCAGACCAAAGAGCTCAAGCTCAGAAGGCACTTTGTTGTAGAGACACAAGGCACAGATACTTCCACATTAATCAACCAGCAAAAATGACATCCCATAACATCATTCAGCAAGAACCATAATTTAAGGGGTGAAGCTACATGATTAAACCTGCTGAATTTCTTCCTGTGCTCTGCCCCCGGGCCATTAGGACAGCCTGGATGCAGAGCTGCCCTGTTTGCAGCCCACAGGCCCCCAGAACGCGTCCCTGCCCTGGCCGCTCATTGCCACTGGACTGGCATGAAGACTTCCCCACTGCAGAGTGGTTAAAATTGTGACATTGCTGACCAGCTGTGTGGCCTCTGGCTACTTACTTAGTCTCTCTGAACTTCAATTTCCCACCTTCTCCGGAGGGCTGTTGTGAGGACAAATGCGTGGAGGTGTCTGGGGTGTGCTTCATCGGGGGAGTGGCAGCAGAGTGGGGGAAGACACCCCAAGGAAAGAGAGGCCAATCAAACCCAGGGGGAGGCTGCACACTCACGGGCCAGAGGCAGAGGGTCGGCCTCTAGAGGGCTGCCAGAGCACCTCTATCTCCCAGAAGAAGAGACAGAGGCCCAGAGAGGAGAGGCGACCTGCCCTTGGCCCAAACAACTCCAGAAATGGCTGGAAGGTATAAAGACAAAGGGGAACTGCTGGCACACCTCCCCCTGCCAAGACTTAAATTCAGAAGGATGCTCGGGCCTCTGGCTGGCTGCTTTTGGATGGGAGGTGTGCAGTTAGGAGAATGGGGGAGCTGAGAGAGGGAACCCCAAGAAGGCAGCATTGGGGATCTGGTTATTGGTGGGGGTGGGGTTAACAGGGGGGTATCTGGGGCATCTGATCTTGCCCCAGCCCAGTCCACATATCTACCAGGAGCTTCCAGAATCTCTGAGCTGGAGAAAAAATGGAGGGTCTTCTATCTTTTGGTGAACTGAAAAACTGAGCCTTGGTCCACAAGGTGGGGGGACCACCACCACTTTCCTCAGAGACACCCCACGCTCCCAAGGGTCCCCATCGGCTTTGTGACTCATCTGCCCTCAGAGGTCAGGGCCAACATTTAGACTGTGGGCTCCCTCCTCTCGACTGTCCAGTATTTGTAGCTTCTGGGTTGCCTGGTCATCTCCCAAGAGGCCAAGCTTGGGAAGGCTCTGACCCACACCCCCGCCAGCCTCCCAGCACCTCCAGGGTGAAGCTCAGCATCCCCAGCGTGTCTGGAGGCTTCTGGTTCCAGCCGGGATGTGGGTGCGGTGTGCGGAGTGAAACCATGCTTGCGTTTGAGCATCTTCCCCTATGCCATGGGCCACCCTGAACTCGCCTCGACCTGCGCTACGCTAACCGGGCGAGGCTAGGTCAGGCACTCGCCACCGATGAGGACAAGAGCGAGGTCGGTGGCGGCCTGGGTCCTGCACAAGCCTCCCCTGTCCCATCGCCCAGTCGCTTCTTCATTTCCACAGCCAGTAGGGTTGTTTTTATCATCCTCCTCATCCTTTCGGCCACCGTTTATAGAACTTCTCCCCTGGGTCGGCTGCTGGGCTACAGCCTTCGCTTTAGTGTTTCAGGCCATTCTCCTCACCCTGCAGAGTGGAGCTCTGATTTCATCCCTATGTTACAGATGAAGCTATAAGGCACAGAGAGGCTAGGTGGCCGGCCCAAGGCTGCACAGCAAAGGCAGACCCACAGCAGAAGCCTCACAGGCTAACCTGGCCAGCCATTTCATGGTGACCCTCCTTCCACGGTGGTCATGGACCTTCTTACAACCCTGCCAGAGGCTTCCCCACTGCAGACCAGGAAGGCAGGCTGCAGGCATCTCCGAATTTGTGAACTGGGAGCAGACCACAACCACCTAAGTATCCCCCTGGCCCCAAGCCGGTACCTTCGAGAGCCTCGGGAAGTAGCATGGAGGCCACATGCTGGATGCCAGGCCTGGGTGCAGGTGAAGCTGGAGAGGTCCCGGAAGTGTGGCTTGGCCTGCCTGGGGTACCTAGAAGCCAGGGCCTGTACTCAGGCTTCCGTGGTAAACAGCAGTTCTGCTTTCTGCTAAAAAGACTCATTCCTAGAACACAACAATTGTCATCTTCTCGTGCTACTTTATGGTTAAATATACGACGTAACAAGTTGCTGGCCTCATAGCATCCTTAAAGGAAGTATTTGACTTCAGGTTTAATTGCAGGATGGAATCAACGGCTGGGACAAAGGGGCCGGGTCAGCTCACAGGCGAGCATGGCACTGGGCATGGGGCATTGGCCAGCCTGGGGAAAAGTGGTGGAGGCGGAGAGAACGGCTCCCGGGCCGCCGGGTGGGGTGAGGAAGCAGGAGCCGAGGACGCTTCCGTGCGGCCCTTGGCCAGGGCTGCTCCTGGGACCCCTGGGTGTGGGCAGATCAGGACGCCTGTCTGGAGATCGGCCCTCGCGGGACTCTCTCTCCTTTCACCAGGCCCCATTCTTGCAAAAAGCCCTGGGGATAAAAGCCACCCCCACCCCCGTGGGCCGAGCGCGAGGCCGGCGGGCCCACTGCCTCCCCGCGCCTCCCCTGCGCGCCCTGCGCCACCGCTCGCGGCAGACTGAAACCCCAGTTTGAAGTTTTCCCAACACCAGCCTCCGGTATCTGCCCGCGCGGGGGGAAGGCACGAGCGACTTGGGAAGGAGCACGGGCCCCAGGCACCTGCTCAAGGCTATTTAGAGTCTTGGCGGCGGCTGACAAATTGGCGCCGCGGAGAAGGCGGAGCTGGGCAGCAGGCGAGGAGGGGCTCCGCGGAGCAGCTGTGCTGCATCTCCTGCCCCTGAGCCCCCAGGGCCTCTGCAGGAAGACCCGGGCGTGGCCGGGGCCAGGGACCCTGTCAGGAGGGGGCGGTGTGGGTAGGTGGGTACAGATTCAGGTGTTAGCAGCAGAGAGTGTCTTCTCCCCTCTCGGATTTTTTTCTCCTGCTCAAGGTCAAGTCTAGAAACCCGTGAGCAGTGGGCACAGGTTTAGACAAACAGCCCCAGTTTAGAAGAAAGCCCACTTTGTTCAACCTTGATGATTCTTCATTTGGGAGGGAGTCTCAATTTGAGCCTTCCTTCCATGAACGCCCGGCCGCTGTTATTCCCCAAACACACCCACCCACCTGGTTTGTTGCCCTTTCTGCCCCAAGACCCTTTGATCTCAAGTTAAAACACCCCCCAACAGTTCGACTGATTTCCTTCGCCAAGGCCAGGTTCCCACTCCAGGCCCCTGTCCCCAAACACAAAGGCCCCATTAGGGGCCCCCAGGGGTGCCCACAGAGCCCCAAAGTGGCAGAAGAGAGAGGGTGGGGCAAAGCCCTCCAATCAATACCTTCTCTCCTCTCACTCAGCCCACACACGTCGGGTTAGAATAAATCACAGTAAAAGCAACTCTCTTCTGAGCGGCGAAGGTTGACACACAGAAGTTTAATTGGGTCAAGTAATTCTCCCTCTATTTTCCTCTTTTTGGAGAAAACTTTCTTTGGTTTAGTTGAACTTCTTCACGGGGGTGCACCAGGCGGGTGACCAAATCGGGGCAGCCTGCCTGCAAAGTGGATTTGATGAATGTGGGTCTGCTCTGCAATTGAAAGAGGGAAGCAGAGACGGAAAATGGAGGGTGGTGGCTCCCCAGAGCTGCTGGGGGCCCTGGACGCAGGGTTCAAATCCCCAGGTGGGGGCGTTTTCCAGGCCTGGCCTTCCGCAAGTCGGCGCACGCAGCCCAGGGCTGAACTGATCCAAAAGGACAGGGAGCAGCGTCTACACAAGCAGAGAGAGGTGTGAAAGTCCCCCAGATAAATCTCCCCTGCCCAATCCTCTCTAGGATAAGATTCGAAAGGCCCTGAGTTTTCCAGGACACCCGCCAGCGTCTCTGTTTCACTCTGCCTATAGAGACGCGGCTGCAGGAGGGGTCGGGAGTGGGTTTCCAAGGGGAAGGGGCGGCTGGAGCTCTAGCGCTCCGCGGGCCTGGCCGGGCCAACAGAACCCGCACAGCCGCCCGCGCCGCGGCCCCGCGCTGAGAATCCCCTGCTGGCTGCGGGGCGCTCTCTCCCGCTGGGTCCTGCCGCACCGCTTTGCGGTTCTCATTGACTAAAGAAAAGGAAGCAAAAGCCCGCACGGGCCACCGCCCATGGGTGTTGGGGGTCGGGCAGGAATTGGACGCAGACTTTAAATCCGAACTCTTTTCCCCAGGAAAAAAATAAAAGGCAGCCAGGCCAGGAAGCAAATGTCTAAAGGTCGGGCTAATTATATTATTTTAAAAAAGAAAGAAAAGAAAAGAGAAAACGAAAAGAGGCACGCCCGGGGTGGTGAGAGGGAGAAGGGAGGCTGGCTTTCACTCCTCACCCAGGGGTCCCCGAAGAGTTCTGTCGGTGCTTAAAAAAGGCCCTGCAGGATTCAGATTAGGGTTATTCTCACACAGAAAGCCGATTGCGCTACTGCGAGCTGGGGGGAGGGGACGAGTGCAAACAGAGGAAGTGGGGGCGGAGGGAGGGGCAGGACACTGTCACCGGGCAGAGGAAAGGGGAAGCGGGTTTCTGCTCGAGGTCTGGGGCCCGGCGCGCGCGCCCTTTGATTGGGCCGGGACCCCAGCGCGGCGAGACCCGCGGGCCGCAGCGCGATCGGCGGGCTGTTTGTAATTCCATCCTTTTTCATTAACATAAACACCACTTGAACAAAAATATACACGGCCACCTACTTCGCCGGCAAAGCCGGCCCAGCGCCCACCGGCCCGCGCTCGCCCTCGGCCGGCCCCCTGCCCTGGTGGCGCGCCCCGGCCGCCCGGGTCCACGCGGGTCCGCGCCGGGGCCGGCTTCGGGTGGCTCTGAAGCCTCGGGATCCCGGGACCCGGCCGCCCCTAGACACATCGTGCCGGCCGGCCGCCGCCGGAGCCGCGACCGAGGTGCTGAGTTGTCAACGTAAATTCCTACTTAAGCCACTTGTTGATAATGCCTGGGGGCAACCTGGTTCCTCTCTACCTGCCCGCGTGCCGCCCCCGCCCCAGCCGGCGCGGCCCTAATTGCAGCAGCAGCGCGTCGCCGGCGGCCGCCCGGGCAGCGAGCTAATTGAGTTGGAACGAGCGCCGTCTTCGCAGCGGGACGCCCGGCAGGGATGGGGGAAGGAGTTGGGGGGGGGAGAGCGGCTGCCGGGGACCTCAGGCCTGGGGCTGGAGGCCCACGCTTGTGCGCTGGGATTTTAGGGGAGGAAAGCGCGCTAAGGGGGATTCGCAGCTGCCCAGATGAGCCGACGCAGCCGCGGCTCTCCCCGGGACCCAGCCTCGCGCTCACGCAGCCGCGGCCCCCGGGCGCGCCCCACCCCACACACGCCCCGGCACGTGCGCGCGTGCAAGCGCTCCCTCGTGCTGCCTGGGGGGGCTCCTGGGAACGCCCCGCCCCTAATCACAGCCTGCCGGGGTCAGCTGGGTGTCCCGTGTCAGCGCTTCTGCTGTCTCCCCCAGGGGTCCCCCATTTCAGCCCCTGCGCTCGCCGGAATTAAAAATTGGGAAGATTTCGGGGACCGCAAAGGGGAACAGCCCGACTCTACCAGGGAATTTGGCTCCGGGCTAAGTCTACACGGACGGAGGCAGGTGGAATTTGGAGCCAGCTTCCCGGATAACCCAAACCCCAAGCAACTAGCCGGAAATGCTCAAGTAGTACACCTCCGAAGTGCCTTATTTTCTCCTTGGTTCCCACATCATCTTTAGTATCGGCCATTTCCTGTAACCGGTATAGACACGTCCCAAGCAATCGCGCACACTACGTCCATTTCCTGGTTTTGCGGGGAAGACCCCGATTCGAAGCACCCCATCTTCAAGGTCTTCAGATTCCAATCTAGGCGTCAACTTCTGGGGCACTCGGGTTCCGGCCGGAGTGGCGTCCAGGCCCCCTCCGTGGCGTCCTTCTCTCGGGCGCACGCGGCAGCCGGGTTACCCGGGGCTGGGCAGCTCCCCCACGCCAAGGGGATGCGGGGGGCCGGAATAAGCGCGCCATCTTGCTTTCCAGAAGTCGCCTCCCCAAGGGCGCAAGCCTCAGTGCTCCTAGGCACCGCAGGCCCCCTGGCCCCTCCGCTACGAATCCGCCCCTGGGCTCCCACCGAAGCAAGTGGGAAATGGGGTGCTCAGGGTCCTCCAGTCCCCAGCCCGAGAGTTTTCGGATTTCCAGCTCCAGCTCCCCCCACCCTGCGCCCAAGCGCGCAGCCCTCCGGGGGATTGACGGTCGAGGTAAAGTAAACACGGCGTGCTCGACAGCAGAACCCAGCATTAGCCCAAACCACGGTTCAAATAACTGCTTGGTCGCAGGACGAGAACAGCGGTCAGCAGCCTCCTGGGTGCACGCCGCGCCGCACCGCAGCCAGGGCCAAGCGCCCCGACCCTGCCGAGGTGGCGGTGGCCACAACACCGCGGGGACCTCGCGCGCACTGAAAGGACGCGGTCTCCGCTCCCTCCCGGCGGCGGGCGCACCGCCTCGGCCAAACGCCAGCCTTCGACGAGTCTTTTGGGAAACGACGTAAAGAATGTTCCAGGCAGACTCGCAAAACCAGAGTGAGTTACAGCTGCTTAAAAAGGAGAGAGAGACAAGTTAGGGTAGGCTGTGGTTCGAGGGGTGCCTTCCCTAAAGAAAAGGCTGATTTTCGTAAAAAAAAAAAAATTGCAGAGAAAAACTTGCGGGCAGCGGGGAAGGGGGTCTCTTGCAAAACGGGAACTGGATTCCTAATTGAATGAGTTCTCGAGGAGCATTAAATGGGTCTCAGCCCAATTTGGAAGAAAAAAATAACGAAAAGAAAAGAAATGACCCCTGCTGAGTGGAAGCTTTGCCTGCAGTTTAACACGTGGACCAAAATCATTCTCAAGTTTAACAGGGAAAAGGCAGGTGGGGACCACAAGGGAGCTAAAAGGATCGATTTTGACCTTGGGAATTAAAAAAAAAAACATTTAGGATATTTTGATGTTTGTGCTCTTAAAAATATGCTGATGTCGATGTTTCTATTTCCCATGTCGGGGATAGAATTCTGCAGGTAATTAATTGCTGACTTTTATTCTAAAAATACAGAGGATAAGAATTAATTGGCTCTGAGATGGAGCATATATGCATTTACATGTATGTATATATGCGCATATACTGCATATATGAAAACCAAGTGAACCAAAATTACTTTTAAAATGAAAATCGCTAAGGTCTTTGTGTGATGATATTGTTCAATGATGTGTATTTCAAACATTGAGAAAATGAGTTTCAAAATAAAAGGACTAGAAAGTTTGAACAGCTACTTTAAGCTTTCGCCAAAAATTGATTTTTAAATTCTACAGGATCGACAGCTGCTAGGAAAGTGAGCATCGAGTGAGAGGAGAAAATAATAATAGTGAGAAGGGACAAAGCACATTCAACTAGCTCCACAAAAGCTGAGCAGAAGCAGAAGCCCGGGCAGGGGTCTCTGCAATTGCCACGGGTGGGGATACGGTGCCTGGGCGTGTCAGGGGCCCCACTTGGAGGAAACCCCCTCAGGGACCTTTTGGGGGTGGGGTGGGGCAGGGACCCCTCTGGCCGCCTGGGCTGATGCTTCCAGGGCCTCTTCCTCCAGCCCCGATTTCAAAGGAGCCATGAATAAGAATCTCTCTGGTCACCGGGGAGGGAGCCGTCCAGGGGCTAAATGAGCCCCCACCCCAGCAAAGGGAAACTGCCGAAAGAGAGAGGTGTTCCTGCCGAGCCTTGCCCCCAACCTTCACCTCCGCCCCCCCGCATTTCTCAGAAACTTGGGGAGTGGGTGCCGGGGAAGCGCTGGGGGTGTGAGTTGGGGGGGGCCTGCCAGGGAGGCCTTGAGCCCCCTGCTCGGGGGTGGGGTGGGGATAGAGGGTAGGACCTGCGGCTCAAGGCTCTGAGTTTGTTGTTAGGTGTGGCAGGAATCCGGGAGCGAGGGGGTTTAAATCCACTTAAACCGCCAAGCAGAGCGCTCGCATTTTAGGTCGGGGTCAGGAGGCCCATTCCTCGTCCCCCTCCTGGGCTGGTCAAGGGCAGCCCAAAGTTGGGGACCCCCCCCCACAGGGCCTGTACTTGGAGAGGGGAGAGGGAAGTCTCTTAAGACAGCTCCCAGGCACACTGAGCCTGTACTGTCTGCCCCTGAGCTGGGCCTTGGCTCCCTGCTTGTGAAATGGACTTAATCACAGCAACCCCTTATACTGCTCTGGTACACAGTAGTGCTCAACGCATCTCTTTAAGGATAATGCTGTTCTCATTTACTCCCAGCCACAGCCCTAGGAGGCAGGCACCAATATAGTGCCCCCCTCTCTATGCCTTACGCAGATAAGGAAAAGGAGACTCAGAGAGGCCAAGGAGCTGACAGAGGTCACACAGCAGTGGCAGAGGGAGGCGGAATCAGACCCGGGTGGGGAGATCGTGAGGGACTCTGCTAGCTGCAGAGTGGGGCCCGGGACCGAGCGTGGCCGCAGCGTGGGATTCTCACCTGAGTTGTCACAGGGCCCGAGTAGGCCTCTCTCCAGCCCCATCTCTTCTCTCCAAAGCCGGCGCTTTGCCCTGTCCACACTGCCGGCCTCCCATTTCCCTGGGGGCTTAACGGAGCCCAGAGGGGAAGGAATGGGCTTGTTCAGAGTCACACAGCCAGCTGGGCTGCTCTCATATTCTCCCACTTGTATGAACAACACGAAACCTTTGGGTCCTGTCAAGTCAGGTCCCCAGGCTGGCGACACACACAGGCTTTTGGAGATCACCCGCCCCCGAAGAGTCAGGCTCACGGGAGCTTTGCACCCCCAATGATAATAACCACAGCCAACAACTACTAACTTATCTGATCCTCTCAACTATCCAAAAGGGAGGTGCTGTTACTGTTCTTGTTTTTACAGAGGTGGAAACAGGCACAGAGAGGTAAGGCCACCCACCCAGGGTCACACAGCAGTGGAGTTAAGTTTCCGCCGGGCAGGAAGCCCTTGCTGCTAAGTGCTCACACTTGTATTTGTTGGTTCAACAATTTGCTACATTTATAGTGCCCCCCTCTCTATGCCCTGCGGAGAACACTTCCATGCGGAGAACACTTCCAGCGTTTGTCCGGTCCCCAGGACAGCTCGGTGGTAGCTGGGCTATGCTGTTATCTCCTTTCTAAGGTGAGGAAACCGAGGCAGTGAGAGGTAAAATCATTTATTTGCCCATCACTCAGAGCCAGGAAATGCCAGGGCAGGGTCAGATCCCCCTTCACCTCTGGGGGCTCTTCCCGCATGGGCAGGGGGCTGAGAGCTCAACTGAGGGTTGAGAGCTGGGTACTCTGTGCATGGCCCCAAGCCCCTGCCACAGAGAGGCCCGCCCGGGGTCCGCTGGGACATCGAAAAGCACCCCCACCCCCCCCACGAAGACCCTTTCCCAACCACTCTTGGGGAGCCCAGCCTCAGGGCTAAGCGGGACGACGTGTGGGAAAACCTGCACAGAGAAATCGATGTCAGGGAGAGGGTGTGTGTCCAGGTGGACAGAGGTCCCGGAGGTGGTGCCCTGTCTCCCGCTCGTCTCTCACACCCTCCGCTTGGCTCGCGGCTCCCTGCCTGGCCCCTTCGACGGTCACTAAATTTTGAAGGAGCTCTTCCTGCAGCCCAGTCTAGGCCGGCGGTCCTGTCTCCCAGTCTCCGGGGTGCTCTATCCCCACTGGGGTGTGGGAGCCCCTGACTCCCTCCCACTCTGTGTGTGTCTTTTGGGGTCTCTCTGTGGCTTCTCTGGGTTCTGACGATTGAATTTCCGCAGGTCTGCGGAGCGGGGTTGGGGGGGGTGGATCTTGGCCCCTCTTGGCCCTCGAAGCCTCTCTGTTCCTCCGTGTGCACAGGGCAGACCGCCCAGCACCCCAGCGGCTCCCCGCCCTGGAGCAGGGTTTTCCCCTGACGCGCCCGGGGCAGTGCCCCCTTCGCCCACTCTGCACGCCCAATGTGGCTGGTCACTGATCCTGCAAAAACTCGGGTCTATGGGCCCTGCAAATCCACGCACGCCCAAATGCAAATCATTTGAGGGGTCTCTGGGGCGGCAAGTTACAACCCGGCTGGGACAAAAGGACCCACACCAGACCTGGGAAAGAGCCACCTCCCGCCTTCCCGGCAAACGCTGGGTTGTGGGCAGCGTCCGTGGCTGGTAGGGCTCCTCCTCCCGCCTCGTCTCCCTCCCTGCCCAGCCTCGCCCGGGTCGAGCGGCTTTTCATCTCTCCCTAAAAGCACTCGCTTGCTCTCCTCATCTTCAACACCTCTAAACAGAGAAAGACAGAGCATTTGCAAGCTATAGATGGAGACCGGCTTTGAGTGCACACACTGGCAGGTTTCTGGGGATGAAGTGCTGCTTTTGATTAAGAAACAAGCCTGAGCGTGTTCCCCTTTCACCTCACGGCTTCGCACGGCCCTCTGCGTCCTGCATTTCGCTCTCTTCGGACTGCGCTCCCCTCCCCCCTTGCCCCGCAGAGGGAATGTGTCTTACTGCTTCTCTTAAGTCTGAGAAAAATAAAATGCTTGGCCCTTGAAATTTAATTTACATTTTTTTCTTTCTTTCTTTCTCTTTTTTTTAATTTTTGGTTTGCTGTTTTGGAAACCCATTTCATTTTTATCTTCTCTCTCTCTACCCACCCATTCCTCCATCTCAGGATTTGTTTCCTCCGGGGACCCCAGCTTTTGCAATCCCATTGAGGAATAAATAGTTCTTCTTTATCCCTCTCTCCCTCTGCCTCATCTTTGTGTCATTGCTTTCTCTTCAGTTGTGGATACCTCGCTCAGAAATAACCCCCAGGAGCCCTTTCCCTCGCCATGCATCCCCCTGCACACACTAGAAGGGAAATATTCTTGCCACCTTTCAGAGCTCAACTGTCCAGGCAGTGGGATAAAAATACACTGAGTGCCTCGGAGGCTGCCTCTGCGGGAGGAAAGGACGCGGGTCCCAGCCGGGCGTCCCGAATCGGCCAGCCAGGAGGCGTCACTTCCCCGCAGCTGCTTTCCATTTCTCAGAGCATCATGGGCTGCAAATGCCAGATAACTACCAAAATCTCGCAGGGCAGAGGGCTGTAAATTCCTGGGCTGCAACTTTGTCAAATACTTCATTGAAGAACGTCATGGAAAATGTGTGCTTTCGAGTAAAAGGGCCAAGCAGAGGGGCAAGGTCAGGGCTGCAGCAGCACACGACTGTTTTTGTTTTTGTTTTTTTTTTGCCTTCCTCTCCTCCCTGACCAAAATATGAACCTCTCCGTAGGTTAGGGTAGACTAACTGCCAGGCTTTGGATGCTGGGGTAACCCTGGGCATAGCTGCTCACCGAGCTTGGCCCTGGAGGCCCCCGGGGTGGCCACAGGGGAGTGACCCCCTCTGTGCCACAGGGAGCAGCAGGCCAGGGGGTGTGGCTTCTTCCTTTTCCTCAGCTCGGGCACCCCGAAATCCAGCTTGCTACTAGCAGGAGGGAACAACGGGAAAACGTTGATTTGGAGTTTGGCCAGGTGGCAGTGGGCACGGTACCCCAAAACGCGAGTGTGCATCTCATACTCAGGAGCAATCCGGGGCCCTGGTCACACCCAGGCATCAGGGACCAAGATTCAGGGACCTCTTCTGACACCCTTCTGCATGCCTCTTTCCCGCATTGTCCCCGTGCTGCCTGCACGCAGAGGGTCCCTCTCCCCAGCGCAGAGCTCCCTGCTGCCCCTCGCGGACCCGGGACTGCTAGTGGCACCTCCACACCAGGCCAAGAACCGCCATCCCTGGGCCACCGCGCACGCTTCTCAGCGCGACAAAGCGTTCAAACGCCACTCTGTTGCTACCAAAGACAACAAAGGATGGTCTCTTGGCTTCCCTGGGTGGAGAGCAAAACGGAGCCTGCCTTCCCGTGCTATCTGGGCTCCGTGAGCTTGCGGGGCTCCTGACCGGCTCAGGGCGGGCACCAAGCAGGCTGCAGCCACCGCCAGCCGTGGGGGCCCTGCAAAACGACACTTCCTGCGCGGCAGAGTGTCCCAGCCTCCTGTCCGGGCCCCGTTCTCGGGCCACCCGGAGTGTCCGCGGACACAGGGTCGGTCACCTTGTAGCGCCTTCTCCTTGAAACACCCGGGGCCCGGGCACAGCTCCCATGACAGGGTGCCAGGTCCCACACACGGGAACTCGCTGCCCGCTGACAGCGGTCTCCGTAGGTCCTCCCTGAGGCTGTCGCAGAGTCTAATATTCTGTGTCCAGGATACTCTGTACCGTGCACACCCCAGGCTATTTATCCTGTGCCTGCCGGGCTAAACGACACGCATCTTATAAGATTCTGCCCGGCACACATTTTATAATAATCTGCGTAGCTCATATTGGACTCCGTCTGTGAACATAACGTGTTAGACTGTTCACATCTTAAAATATTCATTTTTCATGCACTCCCCACGCATCCTAGCATGTCAGCATACAAACGCGTTATAATCTTTGCACATCTCACTCTGTTCCGTGCACGTAACACTTTTCCTGCACACTCCAGCTCCCATCGCCCGACAGGCCCCCCAGGCAGGGCTGGCACCTCTGGGGACAGTGCTCTGCAGGGAGCATGCAGGAAGATGCCTGCACATCTGTAGCCTGCAGAGAAATATCCTGGGTATGTTGTATGTGGATTATTTTATAATCCACCCATGGGGCACCTGTCTCCCGACTCTGAAGATTCTCACCAGAATCTCTGTCCCCAGGACTGCATCTTCACCCCAAACATGCTGCCCTGCCCCTCCAGCAGACGGGTCAGTTTTGCTTCCCTCTGCGGACCCCGAGTTCTCCCCATGATGCCCCCACCCCATGCCGACGGCTTCCTCCTGTCCGGAACCCACCGCGGGCCTGGGGCCGGCCTGCCCTACCTCGTGTCACCGTTGGGACCTGGCCTCGCAGAGGCTCGAGGGAGGGGCGGGGGCGCGCCAGGCGGGGGTAATGCAAAGCAGGGGCGGCAGCGGCCGGCAGGGCGACTGCCCTCGCGGTGGGTGGTCGGCGGCCGCCCCCGCCCGCGCGCCCGGCCGGGGAACAACCCGAGCTGGGTCTGGTTGCCTGCTCGGGTTACGGCGCGCTCGCGGCCCCGGCGGCTTCACTTAAGCAATTAGCCAGTAAAAATACCTTGGGCCTGGGGAGAGGGGGACGTCGCAGGCGTGTCTGTTTTTACACCCCCCACCCCCCGATTTTGGGATTCCTGGGGCTGGCACTGAGGGCAGATTTGATTTGGGATGGGGGTTGGTGTCTGCACGGACCTTGAAGCTCCGAGCAAAAATCTGCCCAAGATCCCGGCCTGCATTTTCCCCAGCGCGCCCCCGGGGCTGGGCTCCTGGGGGTTTTGTCTGTCTGTCTATTTGCATAGCCTTGTGCTAATCCTTCACGTGCACAGTCTTGTTCAATCCTCCCAACAGTCCTAAGAGATAGGTACCAGTATTAGACCCGCTTTGTAGGCGAAGAAATTAAGGCACAAAGTGCTGCTGCAGCATCCCTAAGTGGGAGACGGTTCCAGTCCACACCAGGGGACTCAGAGTCGCCTAGCAGAGGGGCTGTCTGGTCTGTCCACTGCAAATCCTCAGCCCAGGGTCCAGGGGCTGTTAGAACACTCCGGTCCTGGCTCTGCCTCTCGCTGGCTGGGTGACCTGGGGCAACCTGGCTGAGTCTCCTCTATAAAGCAGGGGACAATGCCCAGCTATTGGCCTCTTTGAGGCCTTTTAACAAGGGTCCTGGGGTCATGAACGGTGGAGGTCGTGAGTTTATGGGGAGCCTGGAAAAGCATTCTACAAATGTCTCATGTATGTGCCTTCTGGGATTGGGGGCAGGGGAAGTCATAGTTTTCAACAGTTTCCCAAACGGGTTCAAAATTGAGAAAGCTCAAAAACACCCAGGGGAGAGTTCATGAAGCCACAAGCCGTCCCTGATGCATGTTCGGCCATCGATTATCGATGCTACTATTATGGTTGTGATGGGACCGTTACGATTTTCTAACCCTACATTCTCCAAAGGGTTTCTCCGGTTCCATATCAGGAGCATGGGAAATGACAGGCACACTCTCTCCGTGCCTGGCCCATAGAGGGGCACCTGGGAGGGAAGGCGAAATTGTGTTCTGTACCTGGGGGTACAGGAGGCAGTGCAAGCTGGCCCAGACCGACGCCGCACCATGCCTCAGTTTCCCCATCCAAAAAGTACAGGATCAGGCAAGACCTTTAGGGACATCTTAAGAGCCCAGAGTTCAGTCTCTGGACATGTGTAAAAGCCCTTGTTATGGCTGTGGTTTCTCCTGGAATTGAGGGAGGGGTCCCCTACAAATTACAGCACTGGGAGCTTTTCTCCCCTCTCCTTCTCTCACACCCCCACCTTTACTCCACCTTGGTGGAGATAGGGGGTGGAGAGCCTGGGTCCTCTGCACTCCTGAGGCCCCTGCAGCCGCGCTCTCCACGGTGGCTTCTGTCCTTTCCCTGCAGAGTCTGTGTTGCTGGCAGAACCTAAGAGGTAATTAGCAGCCAGGTGGGGGGACCAGGAAGTCGGAAGCCCCCTCCCCTAAACACAGGAGCCCGCAAAGGGTACCGGAGAGAGACGAGGATATGCAGGAGGTAGAAGGGAGGGAACATTTACTTGGGGGGGGGGGGGTAGCAAAATCTGACTCTGCATCAACCCCACCCCACCCCCAAATGGAGAGAGCCTGAGGAGGAAGGAGGAAAGCGCTACTGGAAAAAGGCTCTATAGGTCTTCATGGTCTAGAGACCCTCCAATTTGCAAATGCCCCATCAGTGGGGGCGGGAGCAAGCAAAGGGAGGCATTACTATCAGTTTCTGGGAGCAGCGGGGGTGCGCTTTGCACCCCACAGCTCAGAAGCCAGGCAGCCTCCCCTGCTCGATTTTCTCTTCTGAAAGCCAGATGTGCTCCCGGCAGCTGGCGGTAGCGACCCCTTCCCGGGAACTTCCCTCCCGGCGCCGCCGGGGCCTCCTCGCCTGCAGCTGCCGTTTGGCGGAAAAAAAAAAGGGGGGGGGGGGCGAGTGTAAGAATGCGTGTAAGAGCGCGTGTTGGAGCGGCCGTGCGCGCGATTGCGTGTGCATGTGCAGCTGGATGTGCGTGGATGCGCCTACAGTGCGTGACCGTGTGCGTGTAGGCATGCATCTCGCTGTCTGCGCTTTACTGAGTGTGCCCCAGTCCGTGGGTAGACCTGTGCGTCGGCCCGAGGTTACGGGCGCCTGAGCTGCGTGGACGGTGTTGCTTGGAACGCACAGGCCAGCCTGGGCAGGGGACTGGCGGTGCCTGTGGGTGTGGATGCCGGGTGGACTGTGTGAAGTAGGATGGGCCCGCCACTGTGTGTCTACCTGCGCGAATGCACAATCACACAATAACGCGGTCACGGCCATCACTCACCCTTTCCGCCAGGCCGACCCGAGTGTCCGCGCGCGGAGCCGAGGCCGCGAGAATGGAGCGGAAGCGCAGCGCAGAAAGGTGGCTGGACGCCGGCGAGCCTCTCCCCAGCTCCTCGCACGGACATGCCAGGCGCCCCAAAGGCGACGAGACGTCTCCTACGGAGGCTCAGGGCGTCGGAGCGAAGAGAGGGACCAGCGGGGCACGAGGAGGAGGAGAAACCGAGAGGCCGGCGGGCTTTGAAATGCGCCGCGGGCCGCGCTCCGAGCCCCTACGCTGGAGCCTACATACGCCTCTCGCCCCAGCTCGCGCCAGGGCGCGTCCGCCTGGCTCCTCGCGAGGACACGCGAAATGATTGCTCGCCCCCCCCCCCCCTTCCCGATCCCGGACCCTGGCGTGAGAGGCCAGGCCCGCTCCTTACAATCTGCGGCGAAGCAGCACTCACCCGGGTCGGTGCGCGCCGCGTTGCGCCCGGCCTCCTGCGGGGCTCTGCCCTCGGCGCTCGGCGCCACCGCCCCCACTTCTGTTTGCCCTCACCCCCGCGCCGCGAGGCTGGCGGGGACAGGCGTGCGTGCGAGCTCCTTGCCGGCGGGCGGCCAAGCGCGCCAGGGCCGCCTTGACCCTGCTCCCCTCCCGCGCCGACTGCTTTCCGGAACCCGGCCTGGCGCGCGGTTGTCAGAGGCCCCGCGGCGGCGGCGGCAGGCCGAGCCCACAGGGGCATTAGGCCAACTCCCCCCGCACTCGCGGAATTCTCTATTATTATTATTAAAGAATCCCCCAGAACATGTTTACGTTGAACCGTGTAAACATCCTGCCAAGGGCCTTTGCCATCTCACGGGGAAATCGGAACCTGCTTTTGGAAAGTGGGGACGCCAGGTCCTCGTGGCCAACAAGGCGGGTTTTCAGAGTTGGGGGTGGGGTGGTACGGGGCTACGTGTAGGTTCGGATAGGAGCGTGGCGTGTGCACGCGTTTGAGTGGGGGTGCAAATTTAAACTCATATGGGACTGCTGCGTGTGCGGGAGGGCGCGCATTAGTGGGCGCGCACAGGCCTGGTGGCCGTGGGAGCGTGAGTGGATAAGCACGCACGGGGGGTTTCCACGCCCCAACCTGTGCCATTTACTTCGTTTGCCTGTGCATCGGACTCTGCATGTGTGCGTGCTAAGTGTGTGTCTCAGGGCACGAGTGCGCGCGCGCGAGGGTGCAGGGGTGAGTGAGTGAACGAGGGCGCTCGCTCGCCGAGCCTGTGCGGTTTCAGCCTGGTCCGGCCCGCGTTTCTCCCTCGGGCCCCACCGGCCGCAGCGCTCGACACAAAGCCACCACTACCGGCCCCGCGCTTTCGTTTTCCGCCGGCGCTTAGCTGGCCGCGGCGGCCGCCCGCCCGCCCGCTCGCGCGCTGCTGGGCGAGTCGGAAAAGTCCCGAGCGCTGTGCAGTCCTTCCCGGGGCGGGGAGAGTGGGTAGGCGGGCCCTCGCGGGGACTGACGGCGGCCGGCCGGGAGGCCCGGGGCCGAGCCGGCTGTGCCCGCAATGGGTACGAACTGACGGCCGCCGCCGCGGCAGTTGCGAATGGCCAGTGGGCTGCGCGTGTCGGAGAAGGCCCGGCGTCCGGGGCCCGCTTTCCGCGGCGCCGCCCCGGCCGGGAAGACGGGCGCCCGGGCGTAGCTCGGCGGACTCGCCGGCCGAGGGCGCATTAACACTTGCTCGCCAGGTTGGTGGAGGAGGGGCGGGTCCTGCCGGCAGACGCGGGGCGGCCGGGGTGGGGGCCCTTTAAGCGCCCACCCGCGCGGGGGCCGGAGGGGGGCCGGCAGGGGAGGGAACTCTGGGAGGGTGGTCTTACTCCGGGCCGCGAGACGCCGCCGAGCGGAGACAGGGCGAGGGCGGCTTCGGGCGGAGCCGAGGAGCAGAGCGCCGCGGGCGGCGGGGGCCGAGCGCTGCTCCCGGCGGGGCGCACGGCCGAGGCTTCGCCTTCCCCCCCAAAACAGGCGGGGCGTGGGGGGGGGGCGCTTCCTTGCGGCCTCCGCCCGGGCTGGAAGGAGGCTGTCCCCAGCCTCCGCTGGGCTCCTTCCCTTGCGGGGGGAGGGGAGGGGGAGGGCCGCAGGAGGGAGGGAGGGGAGGGGGAGGAGGGAGTTGGAGAGAGGGGCTCTGCGCCAACCGCCGGCGGATCCCGCGGCTCCTCGGGGAGGGCGGGCGGGGGAGGGCGCGCCGGGGCTCGCTCGGGAGAAGTGGCCGCCGATGACGGCAGAGGTGCAGCCGGCCCCGCGCGCGCAGCCCCCTCCCCCTCGCCCTCCTCCTCCTCTTCCTCCTCCTCCTCCCGGCTCGTCGGCGGCGCAGAGCAGCGGCGGCAGCGGCGGCGGCGGCAGCAGCCACCCGATGTCTTCCGCGCCCGACAAGCAGCAGCCACCGCACGGCGGCGGCGTTGGCGGCGGCGGGGGAGGCGGCGCGGCCATGGACCCCGCGTCGTCCGGCCCCTCCAAAGCCAAGAAGACCAACGCGGGCATCCGGCGCCCCGAGAAGCCGCCCTACTCGTACATCGCGCTCATCGTCATGGCCATCCAGAGCTCGCCCACCAAGCGCCTGACGCTCAGCGAGATCTACCAGTTCCTGCAGAGCCGCTTCCCCTTCTTCCGCGGCTCCTACCAGGGCTGGAAGAACTCCGTGCGCCACAACCTCTCGCTCAACGAGTGCTTCATCAAGCTGCCCAAGGGCCTCGGGCGACCCGGCAAAGGCCACTACTGGACCATCGACCCGGCCAGCGAGTTCATGTTCGAGGAGGGCTCCTTTCGGCGGCGGCCGCGCGGCTTCCGAAGGAAATGCCAGGCGCTCAAGCCTATGTACAGCATGATGAACGGGCTCGGCTTCAACCACCTCCCCGACACCTACGGCTTCCAGGGCTCGGCCGGCGGCCTCTCGTGCCCGCCCAACAGCCTGGCGCTCGAGGGCGGCCTGGGCATGATGAACGGCCACTTGCCGGCCAACGTGGACGGCATGGCCTTGCCCAGCCACTCGGTGCCCCACCTGCCCGCCAACGGCGGCCACGCGTACATGGGCAGCTGCGGCGGCGCGGCGGCCGCCGACTACCCGCACCACGACGGCTCGGTGCCCGCCTCCCCGCTGCTGCCGGCCGCCGCCGGCGGGGTCATGGAGCCGCACGCCGTCTACTCGGGCTCGGCGGCGGCCTGGCCGCCCTCGGCCTCGGCGGCGCTCAACAGCGGCGCCTCGTACATCAAGCAGCAGCCCTTGTCCCCCTGCAACCCCGCCGCCAACCCTCTGTCCGGCAGCCTCTCCACGCACTCCCTGGAGCAGCCGTACCTGCACCAGAACAGTCACAACGCCCCAGCTGAGCTGCAAGGTGAGTGGGGAGGGCGCCGGCTGCTCTCGGTGCCCGGCGTGGGGCATCTGCGCGTGGGCCTGCGGATCGTTCACCGGCCGGGCCACCGACCTGGGCGGGAGCCCTCCTATGAGGTGCATTCTCCATGCTGCCAGGGCAGCATCAGCCCCCCAGAAAGCCTCCCCTCATCTCCTCGGAGGCGAGAGTGCAGCTTGTGGCTCCCAGTTTGAGCCCAGATATTGCTGTTTCACTTTGTGTGTCCCGGCTCCCAGCTGCCTGCTGGCTGGCTGTCCCAGGCCTGGCCAGGTAGGCCCCATTCTGCCCAGGAAGTCCCCAACCCCACTGCTCTCAGTCCCTTTGTATCCCCTAGGTGCTCTCAGCCTCAGGAATGGATCAGGGGTCCCAAACCTGGCCAGCTGGCCCGCACTGTCCTGCCGGTCGCCCCAGGGGCTGCTCTAGGCTGCGGGACAGAATGCCTCTGCCAGAGCCGGCCCTGGGAGAGGAAGCGTTAGGCCCAAAGCTTCTTGGGCGGCTGCCGAGGCTCACCGCCCAGTGTTCAGGGGCCAGGGCCTGGCAGGGGCAGTTGAGTCCGGGGGGCATGTTTGTGTGTGTGTTGATAGAAGTAAGGTCAGCATTTGCAGGACCCCAGATTGTTTGTTTCTCTGGCCGGTTTTCAGGTAGCCAGAACCCCTGCGGCCCCCTCCCACTCCTCCCTGGGAAAGAGAAAACAGAAAAATGTCCCATCTGCTCCCCAACTTCCCCACTGGAGTGCCAACCAGGGACCTCCTTGGCCTAGTTCTGGAAACAGCGAGGAGTGAGCTAAACAGAGGCCTCCTGTCAGGGGTCAGTTGGCAGCAGCCGCTGGAGGCAGGAGCCGGGTCTGGAGGCGGGAGGGCTGCCCCTCCCAGGGGTCGCCCAGCTTGGTGGCTTCCCTGCCCGGGGGACTCTGTTCTCCAAGGAGCCTTTCCCAGGGAGAAGCCGCTCTTCGCTGCTGCGGGTTGCTCCGCCGCTTCCCGCACCAGCCTCTCGCTCTCCGGCGCCCCCACCCCCGCAGCCTTTGGGGTTCCGAGGCGGCTGCCCGGGCTCGGTTGCAGGCCGCGGGCGGCCCCGGAGGCAGAGGGCGCCGGGGTTTCGGCCGCCAGGGCCAGTGTAGCCTCTTTCGCTCCTTCCCCTCGGATTCGAGAAGCCCCCGCCCCGGGCGCGGCGCCCGCGTTGGCAGACGTGCGGGCGGCGGGCGCTCCAGGGGGCAGAGCTGGTCCGGGGGGTCTGGGGGCTTCCCCTCGAGCGCCCAGCAGAGGTGCCGGCCCCAGGCCGCGGGGAGGCGGCGGCGCCCGTGCGTCCGAGCCGGGCAGGCCTGGCCCATGCGCCGCGGCCCGCCTGCAACTCCGCGTCCCGGACGCTAACTTTGCCCCCCGCCTCCTGTCGCCTCCTTGCAGGCATCCCGAGGTATCATTCGCAGTCGCCCAGCATGTGTGACCGCAAGGAGTTCGTCTTCTCCTTCAACGCCATGGCGTCCTCGTCCATGCACTCGGCCGGCGGCGGGTCCTACTACCACCAGCAGGTCACCTACCAAGACATCAAGCCGTGCGTGATGTGAGGCCGCCGCCGCGGGGCCCTCTCGGCAAACGTCGCAAGAAACTGCCTTATTGTCGAGGTATATCCATCGGCAGAAGAAAAGGGTTTGACTCCTCCGCAACCGGATTATTTGGAAAGGAATCCTCAACTCGAAGGCCCGGCGCTGGGGTCAGCACCCCTTCCCCAACCCGCCCCCCCAAAAATGAAAGAAACGGTGGCGGTGGACTTGCTGAGCTGCCGGCCGATAGTATCTTTTTTTGACCCGATTGAAACCGGCTGAGAAGGTGCTGAGTTGGGGGAAACCCTCAAAATCTAAACAAGAATTCTGCTGAGGTTCCCCCCCTTCATTGGCAAAAAATGGAGGAGGAGTTTTAGAAGAAAAACAAACATGTGAGACCAATCGTTATCAAATACTTTTATTTTTGGGTTGAGTATTTATCTTTTAATTTTTAATTTTCCGGGGAAGAATGTCTTGGAATGCGCAAGTCTCGCCTTTTTTTTTTTTTTTTTTTTTTGGAGGGGGCAAGAGATGGCGTTCTCCCCCCCCCCCACTTCCAGTGGCTCCTCTGATCAACACAGGTGGACCTTTTTGCAAACAACTTGCATTTCCGAAGCCACTGTTCATCTTAAAAAAAAAACAGAAGGAGCCAAGAAGCAGCGGCTTTCCGTGCCTCTGTCCCCCCTCCGCCTTCCTCTCTTTCCATCTCTTCGGCCTGTTTTGTTTTATTTTGAATTTTATTTTGACTTTTTCCGTGGGTATTTTTCTTTTCCCCCCTCGCGAGACCCGCGGTCTCCCGATTTCTACTGTAAACTTTCTGGCCCGAGGAGGAGGTGATCGGTGGCCGAGGGTGTCAGGATTGCGGCGATCTGGAAAGGTTAAGGCACTTTTTAAAAGTCTAGCAAGGTTCATCCTGTTATTTATTCTACTTTCTTTCCCGAGTAACCAAAACAGCGCATAGGCTCCTCCGTTTATCAGTATTAATGGTGTAACTTTGTTGGCAATATTTGCCATGTAGAGTTTGTTGTTTAGATAGCCATTGTAAATTTGAAACAAAGTCCGATCTGTGTAAAAACAAATTTCCATATGTTTTATATAAATATATATATAATGAAGGACTACCCTCCGTTTTTTCTTTTTTTTTTTTTCCCCAGTATTTTGGCTGCGGGGGTGCAGCTTTTGTGACACGTATTTTAAATTTCCTTCTGCACTGTATAAAAATGATAATTTGAAGATGTTTGGCCTTTTGTGTATTTTTTTTCTTAAAAAAAGAAAAATAAAAATGTATAACATTTGTACATGGTGGTTAAAATGGTATCAACTAGAAATAAAACTGCATGAGCATTTTATTGGGGTTGGGATTGCAGAATATATTCCTACCCCCAAAATGCCCTTGGGGGGAGGGGCTTCCTTTAAAAAGAAATTTAAATCAAGGTGACTGTAACTATATTTTCTTTAAAACATTTTTTTGGCTAATTCTTCCCTTTTCACTTGTCATTTTACATTGAAGTGAAATCTGGACAAGAATAACTATTTTTCTTGGCTTGGGTTTTTTTTTTTAAGAGCCCTCTGCCCCCTTTAAATGTCATTTCTCCTATTAAAGAAATAATCAAACATTTAAAGAAAGACCGTGGTCCTCTTTTCAACAGGGAAAACCAAATAGAATACCTATATATACATATATAGGCATATGAAAATGTATATATGGGTATGTAATTTTTGAAACTATTTTTTTGCCACCCAAGACCAATGGACCACTGAGTTTAACTTTGAGTTTCAGACTACCATTTCCAAATCTAGGTGTTATAAATCATGACATAATTTTAAGTTGTTTTGCTTTGTTGGTTTTTTGTTGTTGCTGCTTGTTTTGTCTTTGGTGCCTTATTCGTGTTTTTCCCCAATCGAGAAACGAGTGACATTTGAGCAAGAAAAGGGCCCTCGGCGGGGCAGCAAAGCGAACTGCACGGTTCCAAAACCGTAACATTTACCCCTAAATCACATTTTCTCCCCTCTGGGAAAAAAAAAACTAACCTGAGGGATCTACTGACCGCCCTTTCCTATGCCAACTTCTGGCAACCCGGGAAAACACAAAATAGGGTCGCATTGTTGGCGGGGCCGCTCCAGACCCACCGCAGTTGCTCCGCGGCGTGGGGTTTGCGCCGCCGGACCTGGCTCTTCTCAAATTTGACATTTTGGACGTGGGGGTAATTTCTCCGGAGCTCTGTTACATCAAAATTATCAATAAACTCGTCCGGGCAATTCATGTCCCGAACTAACAGCTGTCTATAAGACCGAGATAAAGGGCACTGGAAAGTGGCGGAGACTCCGGCCCTCGGGGGCACGGGAGCGGGTTCGCAGCCGGCGGCGGAGGCGCGGTGCTCCGGCCTCCCCATCCCGTCTCCCACCAGCGCGCAGGAAACCAGGTCAGGAGAGCCCCCGAGTCCCCCCAGCGCGGGGACGTTGCGCTCGCGTCCAGACACAGCCTCTGCACGCAAGAGCCAGCCCCCCTGCCTCCCTCCGTCCGAGACTGCTCCCCAATTAGGACGGAGGCTCCGGGGAAGTGGGGCTGATTAGGAGAAACCCAACGCCGGCTCAGCCGGCGCCCGCCGCGTCTCCTTCCCCAGCGAGCCGCCAGCCCCCGCGCCCACTCGCTGGGCCGCTCGGCGCGCCAGAGGCCTCCGCGCGCCCTGGTGGTGTGTGGCTTCTGGCGCCGCTGGACCAGAGTCCCGGGCGGCGGCGAACCTCCGCTTCTTGGTCGGCTCCCCCGCGGCGCCGTCATTTCCGCGGGGTCTCCCGGTGCGCGCACGGCCCGGCCCGGCAGGGTGGGAAGTAGCCCAGGGGCCTGCCCAGGAAAACCTGGCCCGGGCAGCGCGGGGACCGGCCTGGCATCTGCTGCGGCCTAACCTGGGGCCTGCGGATGAGAGGAGAATCCAGCAGTCCCCGCGGGGAGCGCCTGGCCCCGGACAAGCCGGGAAGGGCCGGATTCCGCCGGCAAAATCGCCTCGGCACTCGCGCCCGTTCGCTGCTGTGCGCACACGACGCTCGCTTAGGTAGGAGCTTACCTCGGGCGCGTTTCGGCCCGGGCTGACCTAGGGGTTGTGGGGCGGAACTCCCACCGCCGTGAGCCTCCACAAAACTGTGCCTGGCACGTGCACTTTGCAAGCTTAAAATTGAAATGTAAAGGCTCTTGGTGGTGTGCATGCGTGGACGGACATTATCTAGCCCGGAGCCAGCCTCGACAGAAATGATTCAAGCTCTCTGCACACACTTTAGGGGGTCTGCCCTGGAACGGTGCAGTCCAGATGCTCAGAATGTATGGAATCCCCCCAATACTAACAGGTCCGGAGGCGGGGTGGTGGAGAGGATGTAGGCAGTAGGGTTTCTGTTCGCGAGTCACACAGCCCGCAGTCGCTGCCGTTCTCCGCGCTGGGCCAACGGCATCCGCGCACCGGAGACCCTGCTGCTCGCCATTGCAGCCCCCAGCACCGAAGCACTGGAAGGCTCTGGAACTCAGACGCGGGCCTCGGCTCGACCTCGGGGCTCCCCCAGCCCGGGACAGGTGAAAAGTGCAGCCCAGGGCCAGATCTCGCTGCCTGGAGCTCGCCCCAGGGCCCCTGTCCAGGCCCGGGGCGCCAGGCGTCAGGAAGGCGTCCGGGGTGTGGACTTCTGATGCCAAGGCGCCGGCCTCGCGGGGCGCTCTCGGTTCCACTGTTTTCTTTTACTACGTAGGACTAGAAAGTTGAGGGAGGGGGGTGAGTGGGAGATGCAAAGGTCTGGTTTCTCGCCTGAGAGCTGAGCTCCAGGTGCTTGAGGTCCTAGAAAGATGGTGCTAGATCCCCCCACACACCACCTCCTGACTTGGGTAAGCCATGTTCCCTCTGACCCTCGGTCTCCTCATCTCTAGTGAGGCCTTACGGGGGCAGGTGGGTAATGAGGCAACGCTGGTAAGGAGTTGGCACATGGGTAACCAGACAGGACTGCCACATGCATTTCCCCATCTTCCTTCCCCAGAGATCTGTTGGGGGTTGTTCTTGGGTGGGTGCCATAAGATGTGCAGGAATTCATACTTTTAAAGTCCCCAGAGGGGCTTCTGATGACCACCCAGGTTGGGAACCACTGAACCCCCCCTGGGCTTTCAAGAAGGAAGACTATGGGTCCAGACAGAATCTTAATAGTGGGATGGGATGTGGGGGCTCTGATATGGACCCACCCCCTGAATCTCCTAATGTCACCCTCATTCCCCTTTAAGCCAGTGGGGAGCTCTATAGGCTCCCGAGGGGGAAGAGGAGGTCAGAAGGCCCCATCAGCCCAGCCCTCGGGCCCCACAGGCTGCCTGTCCACTGGTGGGTCTCTGAGTGCTATCCGGGGACCTCGCCGTTGGTTTGGGGGTGGGGGGACGAGTCTGCTCCGACCACAGGTCACACGTGGCTCCCTGAGAACTACTGGATTGGACTCTGAGAGGGGGATTCAGGAATCCAGACCTTGAAGAGATTCCTGGGTGGTCCTGGTAAGTGTTGAAGTTAAGAACCTCTGCTCTCCAGCCCTCTGGGGTCCTAAGGAAGTGCAGGGCGCGGGGCTCAGCGCAGGCTCTGCTGCCCCCAGCTGGCCACCGGGGTCAGGCTCGCAGGTCCATAGGGACCAGACACTCGCGGGAATGACAGCCACCTAGGAGGCGCAGCCAGGAGCCCTGACCAGCCCACCTCATGTGCCTCGCTGCAGTTCAACCTCAGGGCAACACTACTGGGCAGGTCCGAGGACTCGTCCCGCTTTTCAGATGCAGAAACCGGGCTTAGAGAGGTCTGGTAACATGGCCCAGGGCAGTTCGTAAGAGGCAGAATTTGGCAGACTCAGGAGTTTCTGCTCCAAAGCCCATGCCCTTAACCATTAATGATGCTCCACAGCTCCATGATGCCCATTTCCTGCAGCTACCGGCCCTTGCTGAAGAGAGGAAAGTTAAAGGTGGCCATAAATTCTAACCTCTCTGGCTTTCTGCCTCCACGGGGGAGGTGGAAACAGGCAGGGGCAGCAGAGGGGATTGGTCCAAATGCAGCAACTCTCAGACCCCTTCCCTTCCTTTCAATGGAGGGTTTGGGGACCCTGGGCCAGCAGCCCCAGCTCAGTCCCTGACCTTCACTTCCCCCCACCTATAAGAACCAATTATGAGCCACGGGTTCCCACCATGACCCCCTACAAAAGTTTCCTTTGCTTCCTTGGGACCCCTTAGTTCAGAAGAGGACCCCAAACACAAGGCGAGAGGCCAGCTGGGCGGCACATGTGGCTCTGTCCCCTGCCCTGCTCCAGGACCCCTGGAATCTTCTTGATGCCCTGCGGGAACAGCGTCACCTGGTCATCCTGAGTGTCTGGGGAGTGGGGAGACGCAGCTCTCCTAGCAGAGGCAGAAAGGTGGTGGCGCTCGAGACCCCCATGTTTTAGAAGTCCCTGCAGCACTCACCACCTCCAACCCGTCCAAGGTAGGATGCTTGTAGAGGGAGCGAAAAGAGAAAGCCTGTCTTAAGTAGACAAATCTCTGGGGCTAGGTGTCTGCTGACACCCTCTGGCTTGATTTTCTGCCCTGTTTCCTATAAGCAGGATGGCAATGGAGGGAGGGAGGCCGTACCTGGCCTCTGAAGAAGCAACGGTGAGCAGCCTCTCTGAGCATCTCACTGAAACTACGGTACCCCACCAGGGGGAAGGCATGGGCCACATGTCTTCACCCTGTGTCTACATCATTGTCTGGGGTCTGTGGCCTCTTGGAAGTGCTCTGGCTCTCACGTGTCCCCTGGAAAAGGGTAAAAACATTGCTGTATTTGAAAACATCTCCCAAAGCAAGCCACCGATGCATGCAGGTGCTTCTGGGCTTTCCAGGCGGCGGCAGTGGCAGACCCTGGCCTTGCCCTGCCCTGTCTCGGCGTGGGCACCTGCCTGTGGGGAGCAGAGAGGGCCTTCTCTGTGCGGTGGATGCAGTACCGCCAGCAGAATGGTCAGAGGCCAAAGGAAGGCAGCCCCGCCACCAGGGCCAGGCTAAATGCCACATGATCCCGCCCCCGGGAAGCAGGGCTCAGGGACAAAGGTCCGGGGAGGAGAAGCCATGGAGCTGCGAAGAGAAAGCTTATAGCTTCAAGGTTCATCCCACAGGGGGAGGCTCCTCGGGGGATTTCCCCTTTGGCTGGTTCTCTACGAGGAGGCAGCGCCACCTGCAGTTCACTTCCTGCAAGTGGTGTTGGGACAACCCCAAAATAAAGCGCATCAAGGAAAATAAATTTCACCAGAATGCCCACAGCAGCTGTGCCCAAATGAACCCAATTCCCTATTTCAGAAGCTCTGGCTTTTTAAGAGGGGCATTTGACTTGGGAGAGAGAAATTAAATTAATTAGTCTTTTTTTTTTCATTTCTAGTTGTACAGATGATAGAGCTTATTTAAAATAAGATAAACTTCAGAAAATGAAAAGAAGCACATAAAAATCATGTCAAACTCCATCCCTGGGATGGCCATGTTGGCCCCAGTGGACATCTCCCTGCACACATGCAGACTCCCGAGGTTCCTGGACAAGCAGGTGACAGAGTGGTTGTCTGCCAGAGGCCGTGAGTTTCAATTCTGGCTCCAGTTCATGCCAACTTTGTGAGGCTGGGAAGGTGCTTCACTACATGCCTCAGATTTCCTACTTGTAAGATGGGATATTGGCCAAAGAACTCCACTCAAAACATTGTTGTAGGGCTTAAACGAGCTATTAAGCTGGGAAGCGTTTACAGGTGACAAAACTGAATCTCAGAGAAGGTACGCACTTTGCCCAAAGACACACAGCAGGGACTCAGCAGAGTGGATTCCTTCCAAACCCTGGTGTGTGTGGCTTCAGTGCTGTGTTCTGCAGCCACCGGACAGTCTCTCTAGGGTTGCAACAAGTCGCCGTGGCTTCTAAAGTGAGCCCTAAAACCCTGTTTGTGGTTAAGAGACGAGGGATGAAATGTTTCTGCAGAGGACAGGCTTCTCCCTCCCCTCTGGGGAGAAGCTCCAGGGCTGGATGCCAGCTCTGCCCTGAGACTTTACTCAAGTCACATAAGCGCCCACCTTTCTTACCTGGGAAATGGGGTGGTAAAGCACCTGCTTCATGGGGTTCCAGTAAGAGTGAATGAGTTACTGCACCCTCCAAGGTGGAGGGGAGGCCCAGCTTGCACCCAGCTCAACACCTGGGGGCTGAGCTTTATTACTTCCAAACCATCCAAAGTGCGAAATGTCCACATTACAGGGTACACATAAACTCCCAGTTTAACCTTTCGTGATTAATGTGCATGGAAAATAAAGGTTCCATTCAAGGGGAGAAATTCTGCCTGTGAGAGGGACAGAGGCAAGGGTTCTGCTATTGAAAACTCTTGGCTCATTTCAAAGACGGCCCAGGAGGTCTCTAGTAAAAACCCTGGATGACGACAGAGACTTGGCAAAGCACTGGGGACTCACCGGGGGAGCGGCTCTCACATCCTCTGGCCTGCAGCTCCACCACGCACCAGGGAAGAAGCCACCAAACTCCATGCCTCAGTTTCTTTATCTACAAAATGCAATGAGGTAAGTTGGCATGGTGCCGGTCACACGGTGGGCTTTCAACAGGGGCAGCTGGCGTGCGCGGTTCAGAAGTTAAGGGTGCAGGGTACACGTGACCCAAGGACACTGCCGGGAGCCTCTCAGACAGGCTTGTTGAGCCATACCGACCTGGGCTTCAAATCCAGCTGCCACTGGCATACTGTGTGACCTAAGGAAAACCACCCAACCCCTCTGGTGGGCCCTGCTTTTCGCTCCTAAAAAAACACCCCTGGTCTTGTCTATCTCTTTCTACCTAAGATGGCAAGGTGAGGACAATCCCCAGTGAAGAAAGGCACATGGATAATTCTGGCTTAGTCTGTGATTGGTTGCAATTTGAATTTCTTTAAAAATATTTTTATTGACAAAATAACATACAAACACAAACATTCTTAATATATGAACATTCCATACTTGGTGTACAATCAGTGGCTCATAATATCATCACATAGTTGTATGTTCATCACCATGATCATTTCTTAGAACATTTGCATCACTCCAGGAAAAGAAATAAAAATAAAACTCATACATACCATGCCCCTTACCCTTCCCTCTCACTGAACACTAGTATTTCCATCTATCCTATATAAACGTATGTATAGTTTATATATATATATTTTGGGGGGGGGTTGCATGGTCCGGGAATCAAACCTGAGCCTCCTGCATGAAAGGGGGGCGTTCTACCACTGAACCACCTGTACACCCAACCCAATATAATTTAGCCTTTGTTCCCCCTAGTTTTTTCCTATACTTCTTACCATTCCCTTTCATTGATCACTAATATTTCCTTCTACCCAATTTTTAAACATTTGTTCCCCCTATTATTTGTTTATTTTGCATCCATATTTTTTACTCATCTGTCCATACTGTAGATAAAAAGAGCATCAGACACAAGGTTTTCACAGTCACACAGTCACATGCAAAAGCTGTATCATTATACAATCATCTTCCAGAAACATAGCTACTGGAACACAGCTCTATTGTTTCAGGCACTTCCCTTTAGCTACTCTAATAACCTTAAACTAAAAAGGAGATAGCTATATGTGTAAGAACAACCTCCAGGATAATCTCTTGACTCTGTTTGAAATCTCTCAGCCACTGACACTTTATTTTGTCTCATTTCGCTCTTCCCGCTTTCGGTTGAGAAGGTTTTCTCAATCCCTTGATGCTGAGTCCCAGCTCATTCTAGGATTTCTGTTCCATGTTGCCAGGGAGGTTTACACCCCTGGGAGTCAGGTCCCATGTAGAGAGAGGAGGGCAGTGATTTTGCTTGTTGTGTTGGCTGAGAGAGAGAGAGAGAGGCTGCATCTGAGCAATGAAAGAGGTTCTCTGGGGGTGACTCTTAGGCCTAATTTTAAGTAGTTTGTGGGGATGTTTCACATGCACAAACCCCAAGATTGGGGGCTTGGCCTATTGATTTGGTTGTCCCCACCACTTGCGAGAATATCAGGAATTCTCCCAATGGGGAAGTTGAATTTTCTCCCTTTCTCACCATTCCCCCAAGGGAACTTTGCAAATATTTCTATATTCACTCTTCAAATCACTCTGGGATTTATCAGGGCATCACACAAACTTGGAGAAATCTATAAAATCTCATGGCCTATTCAAGCTTCTGTGTACTTATGGTGTTCATTTAAACTGCCCATATAAGTTAAATTAGGAAATGCACTACTCAAAATATAAATTTTGTACCATGCATTTGAATCTTGGCTTCACTCCCTATCTGCTGCGGGTCTAGGGGCAAACAGTTCCTCTCTCTGTACCTCGGTCAGCTCATCTGAGAGAGCTGTTCCTCAGAAGTTACTGAAGATTATATGAAGTTATGCATTTACTTATGCACATATTTATGTATTATTATATCATTAATACTATATATAAAAATCATATAATTTATATATTCATATAATTATCCATGAATATAAATTAAATTATGCCATTGATTCTTACTGAGGAATTGGTTTAAACCAACTCAATCATTCATTCATTCTTGTCTCTGGAATTTGCAGAGTGGGGACAGCACTCCATGTGGTCCAACGGGGCTAGAGAAGCCCTTCCAAGATGGTGCACCCACATTGCTGTCAAGGTGGTGTTGGCTGTTGGCTCCTCTCCACGGGGTGGCTGGGTTCTAGGAGCAAGTGTCCCAAGTTCAGAGCCACTGATTTCTTAGAACCTATGCCTGCAAACTTGCAGAGTTTCCTACTACAGAATGTCTTCCCTCTCCCCCCAGCTGAGAAGTCAAAGAAAAGGAGATCTAGGTTGGGGGTGGGACAGGCAGGCAGGTAGGGCCCATTGAAGAATGCTGCTGAGCAATGAGTGTGCTTTCACCAAACACTAGCCTTTTCCTCCTGTTTATATATATAGTTATCTGTAAGATTTATTTTGAAGAAAGACTTCTGCAGACCCCACAAAATGTTCTGGAAATGACCAGAGTGGAAGGTCTTTAAGTTTGATGGGTTAATGTTCTGTTTAGGATATTGGTCGTGTTGAATCCAGACAGTGCAGACAAAGGGGAAGTGAGTTTAGCGAACATCATCTGGTTATTTCTGCAGGGGGCAGGGGGTATGAGAACTGAAATGTTGGCAGCAAAGTCACATGTAAGCCTGGTGCTTCCTGGGGGCTGTGGGAGGGGTGGAGGACAACCTGGGAGGATTAAAAGAGGTGAAGGGAAGGAGTCCTGGGTTTTGTTGCTTTGGCAGAAAGCCAGAAAGTTTTCTATCTTGCTCAAAATACAGTCAGCTAGCCCTGGTCTCGTAAAATGTGAGATTCTGGGGCTCAGCTATGAAAGTACTCAGATAGCTTCAATGCCTGCAGCAGCTGCCAGTGGAGCAGGTCCTTTTTCTTGGCACTGGGTGCCCCTGGGCCTGATAACTACTTTCTCTTCTTTACTTTCCTTTTCACCTGACATTTTACCCTCTCTCCAATACTTCTTTGCCCAAAGGTAGGCTTTTTTGGTGGCTTTGGCTATACTGGTTCTCTCCATGAAGGTTCTTGGTGATGTTGTCCCTTGGAGCCTTTCTTATTTGCAGTCACCACCCGCTTTTCCTCTGTGTGGATTCTGGGGTGAGAAGCATGGGTCCCTGGTTGAGAAGTAGCGAGGCCAAATCTTCCCGACACTGGGAGAACAGAGCCCTAGAGGCAGTGGGCAGGGCACCCGCAGATCTGCTGCCCAAAGGTGCAGGGGCAGTGGGCGAGTTCAGGGAGGGGGCTGCAGGAAGGAGTAATGACTCAGAAACCCACGCAGCTTTTGAAGGCAGAAAAACCAAGGTCCGAATTGCAACCTTAGCCAGTGCCTGGGTTTGTGACACTGGGCAGGTTCCTGAAGCTTTATCAGCCGCTGCTTTTCTCTTGCAGTGCTCCTCTACCTAAGGGCTGCGTGAACTCTGACTTGCACAGATGCTGCCCTCAAGTTGCTGCCAGTTTAGCAGGGCCAGTGTGAGCCTGAGAGCAGCAGAAGGGGATGCAGTGCTGGCTTTGGAGCTGCCGTCTATACCAGGTGAGGTTCTGCCCTCACAGGCTGCCTGGCCTGGAGAAGGTCACTTCCTCCTTTGCAGTCTCAGCCTCTTCATTTCCCAAAGCAGGCAAAGTGCTTTCCCCCTTCATAGAGTTGCAGTGAGGATGAAACGAGACGGTGTGTGCTGGGGGCTTGGCCAGCGGGAAATGTGACAAAGGGCATGGTGACTGCTGGACTAGCCCACACTGGCGGCCAGATGCCATGGACTAGAAGGGAGCCGTGCACCTGTGTGTGTAAGCGTGACACGAGGTGTAAGCCATGAACGTTCCAGAAATGATTATGCCCCCAAGCCCCTGTGAAGCCTGGCTGAGTCAGGAAGAAGGAAGCACAGTACAGGGATGCTAACAGTTGCAAACAGTTCTGAGAATAAGCACCAGGTCAAAGGGGGCAAAAGGACTCTGTAGAGCAAAACTGCCACAGTTCTAGAAACAAATTAATTCAGCCATTCAGAATCGTAAGAGTGAGACCCCTAAGCCATGGAGTTTTCAGGGATTTAAAATTCATACTCATCTAAAAAGAAAAGACCTTGGAAACTCATGAATCATAGTCACTTCTTGTTTGCGTACTACCGTACAGATTCAACACGGACATTCTGAGGATGACGCTCCACCTGGGATCAGATTCAGGCGCACCTGTGGACAGCAGACCACGCTTGGGAGACCCCAACCCCAATTCCAATTCCACCTGCCTGGAGCAAGTCCCTTTACTCCCTGGGCCTCTGCTTCTTCATTATGCACATGAGAACACTATTACCAGCTAGCAGTTGAGCAGATTTTAAGATGTCCGAAATGTCTGTGCTGACCGAGCTGCATGTGGAGAGCAGTGGCCTGCAGATGCCCGTGATGCCTGGGGAGAGTGACCTTCTGCAGATGGAGAATGGAAGAGAACAGGGCAGTGACTGCACAGCTGGAAGAAAAGGAAAAAGGATCCGAGGACTGGTGAAACCTCTTTTCAAGAATGTCCTGAAACACCTATGCCTTTGATTTGCTATTGATCCCAGATGATTTTCCTTGCATTGGGGAAAATCTTTCCTATCTGCTTCACAGTAAGGAATGGTTTTGCAAGAATAAGTCATGACCAAGACAAACTGCCCACAAAGAGCCCACTGATATTAACTGTGTAATGAGAAAAAAAATAAGCAAAATGTTCATCTTAGGACAAAAGATGTCTTTGAGTGATCTGGACTGGAAGCCTACTGAGAAAACTTTGAAAATTCCAACTTTGTGATCTGTTCAAGCTATGGTTATCAAAGGCTAAATTATTTGTATAAGATATGGGTTTTCAGTATCCCAACAGGATGAACAAACCCCAAAAGAAATATATATCATATATACTATATCTTAAAATGTGTTTCCAAGAGCATCTGAAATTTTGTACATGTATCTTGATCATTTATAAAGCTACTATGATCTGTAATTCAAGAGACTCCATTGTCAAGAACGTTTTAAAAATTAAGATCAATTAAAAATTAAGATGCCCTTAATAATGTTTTAAATATAAACATTATATACATGTGAAGTACAAAGAAAACAATTCCTAACACCCTTATTTATTAGGAACTGTGTTTTGCTCTCTTTTTATTTAACTTGACAGGCAAAAGATGAGCTGAACTTCATAATCTAAGAACTATTAGTGAAGACTGTCAGTAAAAGGAAAGCTGTACATCCTGAACTAAAAAGAAGACTTTATGAATAATTTTGTCATAAACCTTTAAAGATTTTACACCTGCCCAAAAGTCCACTTCAGTATCTAATGTTTCCCTTTGTTTCCTCCTCTAATTAAGCTTGTTATATGCACCAGCATTTCAGATAATTAATATCTTGTTCTGTGTGAAAAACAAAAAACAAAAAAACCCCACCATAAAATACTATTACCATTTCCTGGGGTGCATTATCATGAAAACAAAATGACAATAGAAAAAAGCATAAAATGCTTTTTAAGACCCCAAGAAACAGTGGCCAATCATTTACTAACAGTGCTATTGAGAAACATCTTAGTGCTTCAGAAAACTGTTAAAGGACAACAATAAGCAGGTGAGTGGACCTTGTGGTGCCCTGGCTGGCTCTTCCCTGCCCCTCACGGACTTGACTTGGAGCCGGCCCAGGCTCCCAGATCCCTGGTCCTGGTTCTGGAGGGAGCAGAGTAGCCCTCATGCACATGCCAGGAGCATGTGTCTGGCCTACTCTGCTGGTGGCAGCCTGAGGGACTCACCATCCCAAAACATGCCTTTCGTGTAGAGGGCAGTTCACTGACCTCTCCTACAGAATGCTGTGGGAGAGCAGTCTTTTCATGCTGCTTGGAGCAAGGGATTTCTAGCTGAGGGATCCTTAGTGGCCAGGTCCATGAGGAAACTGTTTCCTATGGAAAAGGAGACAATCACGTCAATGTAAACAGGGAAATTTCTAGAACACATGCATGCCCAAGACAAGATGCATGCTCAGAAGGCCAGGGAGGCCCCTATGCTTTGGTCTCCAACTATTATCTAAACTCATTGTATGGGTAAGCCCTGGATAGCATTTACACAGGCCAATCTGCAAAGACTGGAAAAGGAGTTCTCCTCCTCCTCCTTCTCTTTAGTTCCTGACACTAAAGGAAAGCTCTGTCATTAAGACTAGCTGGATACAACCTTAAGAAACAGACTCAGGGTCTAAATTCCAGTGGTAACACATTAAAATATCAAAATGTCCAGGTTTCAACAAAATATTACAAAGCATACAAAGAAACAAGAAGTGTTGGAGGCAAAGGAGGAAGATGAAGACATTAGAAACCATCAATGAGGAGGATCATACCTGGGATACTGTGAACAAAGACTTCTAAAAAATGATTCTAAATATGCCCAGAGAACTATAGTAAAACATGGATGAAGAATTAAAGGAAATCAAGAAAATGATAGTTGAACACAAAGAGATTAGCAATGGAGAGATGGAAATTATGAAAAGGTACCAAACAGAGTGAAAGATGACAGTAACAGAAATGAAAAATTCCTTAGAGGGGTTCAAAGCAGAGTGGAGTGGATGGAAGAGTCAGTGAACTTGAAGATAAGACAACTGAAACCACCCAGTCTGAGGAGCAGAAAGAGGAAATGAAGAAAAGTGAACAGCGCCCGAGGAGCCTGTGGGACCCCATCAAGTGCACTAGTAAATGCAGTGGGAGTCCTAGAAGAAGCAAGAGAAAAAGGGGCAGAGAGAATAGTCAAAGAAATAATGGCTGAAACTTCCCAAATTGAACCAAAAGAAATGACTGTTGTGCACATCCAAGCTGCTAATGAACTCTAAACAGGATGAACCCAGACAGACAGGCAGGAAGGTAGGTAAATAAGAGGTAGGTAGGTAGACAGATGGAAGAAAGGAAGAAAAGAAAAAAAGAGAGAAGAAAGGGGAGAGAGAGTCAGAGAGAAAGAAACAGAGAGAGGAAGGAAGGAAGCACGCAAATGGGAAAGATGGTAAGATGATAAGATGGGTGGGTCTGGGTAGTTAATTGCTGCACTTCCTACTGCATCTCACTGAAAGTACAAATAGTGACAGTTCATATCATTCAGATTTGACTCCAAATACAGGAACCAGCCATGAAGAAACCTGCCTGATATATACGTGGATCCCTGGAATGTCACGCCTGCATCCAGCCCCACGGCCCCAGGGCAGGGCGCAGCGGCGAGGGCGGAAGGCGCTCCGCTCTGCAGCAGGCTCGCGCTCCATCCATCTGGTTGAAAGCGTATGGTGTGAAGATGTGCGGAAGCAAAGGAAGGTTGGAAGAGACGAAATACTAGAGCTTGAGTTTCATTCTGAGGATGGAAATTCAGTCCCATAGACTTCCCCGTTTCTCTTACAAGAGAGACCCAGATGGAGTGTCTGCCCTCAAACAAACGCAGAGGAAAAGATTTCTTCCATGCCAATGTTTCATCAACTCAAACTACAGGAGCAGCTGGAGTTACTGGTCATATTTGTATACAGTTGAATGCCACGAGGCTCCTTGTTGGCTGAAGTCAGCTGCATTACAAAGATGATACTAAACAACTACAGAAAAGAGACTAGTTGATTTTGCTACTTGGAGAAGTAGTCTTCAGATAATTTATCTTGGTGCGTTCATTTGGATTCTGTACCAACCAAAATCTGACATTCTAAGGGAGACAATGGAATAACTGCTTTCTTAAATCTAGGGTCTTGCTTATGAAACTGTTTCCTATCCCGACATTATAAAAACATTCTATTTTGATCTCTGAATTCTTTTACATTTCTTTTTGTTTATATATTTAATTAACTTGGAATTTATTTTTGGGGTATGATTTAGAAATTCAAATTTTTTTTTTTACCCTTCAAAACAATAAGCACAGCTCTCAATCCATTTCCGATATTCTAAATTCACAGCTGTTTTGCTACTTTCCAGGCTGTTCTAATGATATGCCCAGTTACTGATGCTAGGGTGCCTTGAGAACTGAAGTTCGAGCATTATGTTCTGACATCCAGAAGTCTTTTCCTCATTCTTGGCCATCCATAAGCATTTACTATTCACCTTACTGAGTTCCATGAAAAACTCCTGTTGGGATTTTTATGGTGATGTATGGACTGTCTTCATCTAGGGGGAATGAAAACTTTCACAATGGTGAACCATTCCTTCTGAGAATATAGCACATCTCTTTATTCAGATCTTCCCTCTATTTCAGGACACGTTTGTGATCTTATCCATATGAGCCCTGCATTTCTAGTGTTTTTTCCAAGTACTTACTAGTTTCTGTTGCTACTGCATTTTTTAAAAGCATTTTCTAATTCACTTTTGGTACTGCATGAGAAAATCACTGATTTGTATGTCTACCTTGTTTTGGCACTCTGAGAACTTCTGCAATATATGAGGTCAAATCTTTCGTGAGCTGAAGGCATACTGACATTGGATTATTTTTCCCACTTAACTTTACCTTCTCCCTTTTCACTGGCTTTGGAAAGAGTCACTTGACTTACTCTTCCAACTAACTGTATCTGTGCTACCTGCAGTCTAACTACTAAATTTAAAATTTTATTATGTATTTATTTTCTAAGAGTTTCCCTCTTACCAACCTATTCTTTTTCATGCATAAGGTGGCCCTCTGACCATGTTTGTCACTGAAAATCCAGGCAGGACAATAATGGCGCACTTCCTCCCCAGGTGAGAGTCCTGCTCCTCTCGATTATAAACCCTCGCTCTGATCACTGCCTTTTTCAGCCTGGGGAAGTTCTTCTTTTAAGTCTTTCAATATTGTTGTGGTCTTGCCTCAATACCATAGTATTAGCTTTAGCTTCCACTGTCTGGTCTCCATTTCTCTGATCTTCTTAAGTCTCTCCTCCACACCACCTCTTCTAATACAAATGTCACTGTTATAACTTGAATAACTCAATAGCATGAGGCAAGTCTGACTCGTGTCTGCGGCTGGATTCAGGAGGATCTGCTTTCTCTTTCTCGGCTTCAGGGTATTCGTTCACAGAATACATTTTTAATGAGCTGTTTACTCTTTACCAATTTTCTCTGAGCTACTGGGGATATTTCTCTGAGCTACTAGGCAATGAACAAGACATGCTTCCTGATTTCTTGGAGCTGCTATTTTAATGGTGGCAAATAAAAAATAAAATGTCAATCACCAAAAAATAAAACGTTTCAAATACAGGAAGTGGCCTTAATAAAATAAAGCAGGCCAATGAGTTACGGAGTGGGTTGGCTACTCTGGATGGGTGGGCAGTTAGCAGTCTGACATCCCGACTGAAGACCCAATGACAAAATGAAGCCAGCCAGGTATGGGGGGGTGTTGGCAGGAGGCCAGGGGGGCACTGCAGGCAAATGGAAGAGTGAGCCTGGAGGTTCCAAGGCCAGGTCACTGCCTGTTTTAAGATCTTTCTACCCCTCGTTTTCATTCATGGCAACTTGGAAAAGAAATCTGTACTGAACGAGCAAAGCTAACTTCTAAGCCCAGATTTTCTCTCCAAAGCCTCCTCAGTGTTCTCATTGTAAAGCCAATAAGGAAATGCTGCTCCAGAGGGAAGGCACGAGTCTTAAGAACATTTTCTTTAAAGTGCATGCAAGACTTGCCACTTGAGGCATAATAATGTGCTTAAAATACACTTAGTAAGACCCTCTGGCTAAAAAAATGAAAATTTCCAACCCATATACATTTGAAAAAAATAAAATCTCCACTTAAATGCTTATTTTGACTTTTTGCCCAGGATCAACTGCAAAAGCGTTTCTGTTTAGAAAGCACAGTTCAGCCAGAATCCAGCATGCCGGAGGAAAAAACAAAACCCAAGGCACTGGGCAAATGGGAGCATGTGGGTGTTTAAGACTTTTGTCTGTATGTGATGTGGGCTAGGAAGGGGGGTAGCACTCATTTTCAAAGCCAGCGTCTCCCCACAAGATGAAGCCCCCTGCCGGGCCCTGGGCAGCTGCCTGGCTAAGTGCACTCTTCCAGGGAGGACGGGGCTGGAGGGGCACCGAGGACTAGAGGCCAGGCTTCTCCCAAAGGCAGGCTCTGCTGGATGCGCTCCCTCACGGGGCGGGACCGGGGGATGCTAGGAGCCCCAATGGGTGGTGTTTCCCTGGGGCTAGACCATTCGGGCTTTCACGACTTGAACACAGACCCCCGCCCTGTTCCCCTCGAGGAGCACCAGGCCCAGGATCCCAGGCCCCAAGAGCACTCCCCGAGGACTTGGTGCCTGCCCAGGCCCCTCCTCGTCAGGATCCTGGGGGGTTACCCCTATTGCTGCCCCTGATCTGCCCTCCTCCTAGCTCCAGGACACCCCTTTCCTAAACCACTGTCAGCTCTCTAAACCCCTGTCAGCTCTCCTAAACCACTGCCAGCCCTCTAAACCCTCCCAGAGAAACCAGCACAATTACCACATGCAGACAGGCTAAACGACCCAGATAAGTGGTACCTAAACAAACGAGGGTTTTCAGTCTCCTGTACACTTTGAAAAATATTTTTTCCCTATTCATCAAGAGATAAAAGGCTTATGACTTCCTAGAATGGATTCCAGCTCACAGGCAGCTTGCAGTAGCCCCAGAGCATGGGACATCCAGGCTCCTATAGCCCGGAGTGGCCAGGAGTGAGCCCCGTGGAAGGCAGTGGGCAGTGCAGGGGTTGCCGCTCTGGCCGGGCTCTGCTGCCCCCCAGGTCACTCGCTCCTCTGGGCTTGGCCAGCTCCACTCTCAAGATGCTGGCGCCCAGGTGTAAGCCCTGCAGGCAGGAGATGGCCCGCTGGGCTGAGGCCAGGTCCCTGTAGGAGAGGAAGGCCCGGTGCTGAGGGCCCTGCCAGCTGAGCTCCAGGGGCACCACATCCCGCTCTCTGAGGGCAGCCTTCAGCTCGCTCACTCGGGCGTCCTGGGGGAGGTTCCCAATGAAAACGGTAGCGGTGGGCAGGGCCAGGGCTTGGGAAGGGGTGGCCTCCCTTTGCAGGGAGCCAGGGGGTTCATGCACAGTATGGGCTCGAGGAAGGAGTCCTGCTTGGGAAGCTGTCTGCTGGCTGCCACCTTCCAGAAGGTACCGTTGCTCATCCTGAAGGCTGACATCTTTCCCAGCTTGCTTCTCTCGGCAGCGGAGACTTCTTAATATTGGTATTTTTTCCATCATCTCACAGCTGATCTGAAAAAGTCAAAGTAGCCCCAGCTATTCTTAGGGTGTCCAAAAGAATATGCAACTTGGTCACTAGGGAGAAGAAATCAAAGTCACATGGGGACACCTGCTTTAGGACACTTGCATGAGAAACCTCTCATTACCTGACAAATGGATCAGATGTTGAATGGCTTGAATTGGCCTCAGGGAAGTGGGATTCCCATGGTCCTGAACAGTTTTCTGTCGAGCACCTGGTTTAGGTGGAATCTGGGCCTCAGGGGAGCTGCTGTAGCAGCTGGCAGAATGCAGTGGCCTTTCCCTATTGTCCTAGAAGCCTAGGAAGCGGGGGCGCTCTGGTAGGGTCTCCTGCCCAGAACTGCCAGGGAAGGGCACTCATATTAGGATCACAGGGGCACAGCAACTCCCCTAACTACCCCCCAACTGGGGGTTCTCCTCTGTACCCCACCTCCCTACATCTGTATCTTTCGTTGGGAGAGCCACAGGGGTCTCCTTCTCCTCCCCATCCCTCCACTACAGGACAGCTTTTCAGGGGCCAAACCCTTCAAGGCACAGCTGAAATGCAGAAACAGGGTAAATTTGAAACAGAATGCTCCCTCTGAAAGAACTTCCTAGCAATGGGTCCTCAAGCTATGAAATAACACATACTACACAAAATTTTAAATCTCACCTGTACAGGACTACTAAATGTAATAAGGGGCTTTATCACGACTGGTCTAATCAGTCAACAAATATTTCCTGAGGACATGCAGCAAGGTGGGTGATGGGAGAGTCCCAATATACAAGGCAAGTTTTTGCCTTTGAGAACTAGTCTCAGCTCGCTGATCCCATTAGAACAGAGAGGACCTGGACTAATGCACCTGGAGATGTGAAGCTCTGTGTGGTTCCACCCTGGCTGTCCAAATAGGTTAACGTGAGCAACTGTGACCTGTGTACAATTGGTCTCATGTCATTTGAGGAGTCACATGGCAAAGAGGTACTAGATAGACATGTTTAGTCTGTTTTGGCAATTCTCACTCTTTACAGGCATTTTTTGTTTTTCTTTTGGATGCAAAGCCTATGGCTTGTAAATGAGCACAGTTACCAAGAGGCAAGCCATGGCCCTGCCGTGGGGCTTCCCATAGACGAGGCTCAGTGAGAGCACAGAATAGCACATGAGTTAGACAACTCTATTTTCTTCTACAGAAATAATTAGTATCAGTGCTCTAATTATATTCAGAACAACACACAAGTTAGAGCAATGGTTCATAACCTTGGCAGTTATCGGGACCCTTGAGAAAAGCTGGAGCTCCCTCCCAAGAAAAACTCACCCACAATTTTGCATACAACTTCCCAGGGACTGTGCAGCCAAAGTCTACTATCAGCCTGCAAACTACAAGAGGCCACGGGCCCCAGGTTGAGAATCAATGAGTCAGGGTAACATTTAACCAAATACAAACACCTAAACACAGTCACGCACCTTCTTGTAAACTTAAAGGCTCTTAAACCCCATTAATTTAATACCTGGTTTCTCTCCCCATCCTAAATAGAACACACTCTCTGCTCCATCATTCATGGTTCCGCCCCCTTGGCAGTGTGCATCTGCAGCCTTTGCAGTGGGCCCTGGCCTGCTTCAGGCTTCTCAACAGAAAAACCACTTAATGGAAACACTTCGCAAATAAATTCTTGTCCTTTCTATTGTTTCCCATTGTTGAGATGCAAAGAAAACAAACAAAAATCATATCTATGCTACGGAGATATTCATACGCAGTAGCTTCTCTTTTGTTCTCAAAAGGAATTTTCCCTCCGTGGTCCTTGGCAGCTATATTGAACTGACTCGCCCTCACTAGGCCAGGATCCCAGGAGCTTTGGGTCCCATGGAATCCCAAAGAGGATCCAAGTCCAACCAGTCAAATTCCTTCCCTTATCCCATCCTACCTTTGTAAAAGGTTCAGACCTTGTCTTCTTTTGGAATATTTAAAAACAGATTTAAACTGATCATCAGTAGATTTTCAACGCCATCTCAAGTTCCTACTGAGTACGATCAGATTTAAAACCGCAAGGACAGCTGGAGAAAAGGTGTCGCGCAGGCACATGAAGAACAGGCTGGCACTCCAGTCAGAGCCCATGCAGCGGGAGCCACCAGCCAGACCCTCCACTGGGGAAGGGGGGTGTGGCCACGCCCTCCCAGGAAGTACCACACTGCAGACCGCCATAACCCTGCAGCAGCTGTGCTGGCTTACGGCCCCCAAATTACTGTAAGGCCCAGAGGGTTCTGTCCAGTGAAGCTACAGGTTTTCCTAAGGCAGATGATGTATGTGTTCTCAGCAAACCTGGTCCTTTGCAGCAGAAATCCATTTGCAAAACTAGGTGTAAAGCAAAAATATAACCTCACTCATATCACAGGGAACAGCTAACCTGAGCTGGTACAGGGACAAATGACAATCAGCCAAAGGATATTAAAAATATTTTATCCACACATAGGAACTAAGTGAAAATGTGTTCCTTTAAATAAAATTGCTCATTTCAAGAGCAGTATTTTTTTTGGTAAGGAATGACAAAGCTGCACAGCACCTCACTCTTCTGCTCTCCTCCACAAATTCTAAATGGAAAAAAATCTTCCTAAGAAGTGGTTCTTGGCATTTTCCCAGCTGTTTGCCATTTCTGTCCTTGAAGAACCATCCTCTGCAAGCCAACTGGCTGGTACGGCCACACTCCGACGAGGCCACAGCCATTTTACTCTGCTTTTTCTGGCTGACAATTAGAGACATTTGTTACGTTTTGTCAATTTTCCATGCAAAATGGAAGATTTTGCCTGTTAATCAAACGTAAAAATTTTCTGCCCTTCTGTAACTAAGCATTCTATTCTCAAAAAATAGTATAAGACAAATTTGATTTTCTTTTTTATGTTACAATCACTCCTCACTGAAGAGTGAAGCATAGATGGCAGTCATTTAAAAATGCATATTCTCTTTGAAGATCAAATTTGAACATTTATCCCCTAGAAATGCCTGCTAAGTCTACCACACATTAGAAATCTGACTCTCAAGACATCTGTTTCCTAACCTAAAAAGAGGAGCCTCAGCTTCTAATCATCACTCAGATACAAACTGATATTTTATAATTTTGGATACTTTGCTTTACTGTCAGGGTCTCACTCTATTTGGCTAGAAGATGAGGAGATTGGGAGAGATGGTCTTTAAAATCCCCTCATTTTAGAATGCTACGATGTACTTGAGCAGATGCTGGCAAAGATCTTTCAACAAAGATGTTAAAGATAACTTTTAACACTAAAAGCATTTCTACCACCACCAAAAGTATTAAGTCTCCTGCATGAGACTAAAGCTTATCACTCACTGATGAAAATGCTTTCAGATATTTCCAAGTGACCAAGGTGAAATAACTATATATCTGTATGCAGGCTCAGAGAATAGTGCAGAGAAAGTCAAGGGAACATATTATTTTCCATAAACGTCATCCATGCTCAAACATCTATTAGCTTTCTAATTGCAGTTATCACTTAAATAATACACGGCTCATTTAAGACATCTTTTTGCACAAAGTTGGTCAAAGGGTCGGTTAGTTATAATTGCACTTCTGACATGGGCCCCAAAAGGTGGGCAGGCGCAATGCCCGGTTCTAACCACACGGGGTGTGACCACACACCATCACCCCTCAGACTGTACCCCAAACTCAGGAATGTAAAGTCCTACTTGGGGGCTGCTATGGAAGTCACGAATAACTATTTAGTAAAAGTATTTTAATTTCATGACATACACGATCACCTTAAAACTTATGCTGCACAACATGCCAGTCCCGTGTCACCTTGGTGGGTGGGAAGGTGGGGTCAGTGGGCGCAGTCACGGAAGGGGCCCACAATGAGGTTCAGTACAGAAGTTTTGCAAGCAGAAACAGTATTATAATCTATAGGATGGTTTCTGGAGGTCAAATTCCTACAACAGACTAAATTGCAATGCGCACCATTCCCTATTTAAGAGACAAAAATTATAAAGGCATAAAACTTATGAAAGCTTAGGGTACTGCCGTACACAGTTGAGTTTTCCTTGGAGCTATAGATACACAGCAAGGAAATCTAGGTTTCTTAAGGGAAAAACTAATGAGATAGGGCCAGGCAGGCCACACTGTAGCTGGGATTGTAGGACACTACTCCTAAAAGTGAACAACAGTTCGCCAAACACAGGTTCGACACATGAGCCTGCTGAGTCAACCTGGCCATTCCTGCCATTGACAGGTGGTCGTAATGAGAAGTAGGTCCTCAGTCCAGGTCTTACCAGAATCCCAGAGGTCCTTCAACTAGATTCTCAAGTCTGCCCCCGGAAATTTTTATTCTTAGCTAACTTATTCCAATTGTATGGGTGATGATAAAGTATGGCCACTCCAGGTCTGGGAACAGCTGCTATGCCAGGGAAGAGACTCAGTCCCGGGAGGCCGTGTCCCCCCGCCCCCGGCACCCAGCAGTGTCCTACCTTGGACCATGCGATTCCCCATGGCTTTGGCCGTGCACACCCTGTGGAGATGACTCTCGTTGGGGTGAGGATGTAGTCGACTGTGAGGTCGTGGTCCTCAAGGAGCTCTTCAGGAATGTCCACCACCTGGTCCGACAGGGGTGGAAGATGGAGCTGGCGGGGCGTGCTGACCCGGCTGTCTGCCAGCAGCACTCAGGAGGAAAAAGATGCTTGTTATAGGAGCACCCAGAGTTCGCTGTGGGGGAGGCTCACCGCCTCGCCACCAGATAAACCCAGTGAGTAGCCCATCAACGCCACTCACAACACATGCACAGTGAGAAAGCAGAGGTGGCTCCCCCCCCCCCTTTCTCCCATGGCCCTTTCACAGCAGCACCTGGCAATCATGGACGATGGTGACCACTGGTGTCCCCTCACTGACTGCTCCCATGGCCACCATCATGGCGTACTCCAGGTCAGCGTATCCTTCCCCCTTCCCGATCCGCCAGCCTAGGAGACAAGGCAGAGAATCAGCACTTGTGTGCTTGGGAATCCCTCAGGGGCACATTTTCAATCGAGAAATTGAACCCTATAGCCCCGGCTCTCCCATATGAAGAGCCTGCACCGTGGGCTGAATACATATAGTGACTGAAACCCACAAAGTGGGCCCTGAACACATTAAACAGGTTATGGAAGAAAGCTGAGTCAGGTTTACATGAGTTCCTTGTGAGCAAGATCCACATTTAAAAACAATGAAAGCAATTTTAATGAAGACTAAGAAGAAATTTCTAGCAAAAGCAAAGTATTTTTAATCTCCTTATCTTAGTGGGAAAGCCAAAACTCTGAAATCAGGGATTCATCTCAGATGGCATAGCCCCATCTTCTGAAAAGCACTAATTAGTTATCCAATTCAATCCCATGGTTCCCAGAGAAGGAAGAGTTTAAACAGCACTGGTACTCTTTTTTTACTTTTTAATTTTTTATTGAGAAATCTTCATACACATAAAGTCTATCCATAGTGTACAATCAATGGCTCACAATATCATCACACAGTTGTATATTCACCCCCCTGGCTGGTACTCTTATGAAAATTCGTGATGGGATACTGGAAGGACTCCAGAAGTCAAAGGAGCCAAACTCAACTGTAAAGGTCTCTCTGGTGAAGTCAACTATTCCGGAGACAAGAACGCAGCACAGCAGCGAACACAAAGTCCCTCCTGGCTCCCAAGAAAACCCATGTTTTCTTCTCATTAGGAAGGCCAGGATGTCTCAGGAAGTCTGTCTTCTGGGTGACATCTTCAGCATCGTCACACAGAGCACAGCATCCCTGCCAACAGGTCTTAAAGACTCAGATCTGATCGTGCTGCTTTCACTACTAAAAACCATCAGCCACGCATCCAGAGAAACAAGAAAAAGAATGTGACAGAAAAGAGCAAAGGCTATGAACAGTTCTTAGGAAAAGACAAGCAAATGAAGAGTGGACAAAAGAAAAATGCTTAATTTCACTCATAATTAAATGCAAGCTAAGAGGCAAATGAGAATCCATATTCACTAATAGAGTGGTGAAAAGGAAGCAGTTTGCTAATTATAGTGATTGGCAAGGGAGTGGGAGGGGCCAAGGCTCACGGAGTTGTCGGCTGTGAGTTGGGCAGCCTTTCTGGTGAGCAGCTGGAAATAGCCATTGAGAGTTAGAACGTGCTGTTTGGGTCAGCCACTGGCAGTCCTCAAAAGCAGAGTCTGACCATGTGACTAAGAAGCGCTCTTGTGATCCCGATGGAAATAACTGCGATGACCACGAGTAAGGGTCAGCTGCACACCCTGAGGCCCACCACGTGCTGGAGCGCTGCACAGCTCTTCCACACGATGCCGACCCTTTAGCGCGGAGGGAAAAGAACCCGGGGACCCCTCTCACACTGAAGCCAGAGCTCTGCAGGGACCACCAGCCCTTATATGGAAACAATAAAAGGATACGTGTAAGTGCAGAGATCTCTCTACAATGCACACGTGCTGGCACACACGCATGAAGACACCAGGTGTCTTCCCTGCTGACAGAGGGGTTCTGGACAGCCCCTCTTGAACAAAGGTAACCTCCTGTTGGGACCTTAATTTGGACATGGCTTTAGAACTGTAAACTTGCAATTTAATAAATTTCCCTTTTAAAGCCACTGCATTTCTAGTATATTGTATTCTGGCAGCTTTTGCAAACTAAAACAGATTTTGGCACCAGAGAAATTGGGTGCTGCAGTTTGCAAATATCAAACATATTGAAACGGCTTTTAAAATGGATAAGGGAAAGAATCTAGAAAAGTTGTAAAGAGCTTGATAGAGAAGGCCCAGAATGCTTTGAAGAGACTGTTGGTAGAACTGTAGATTCTAAAGCTACTTCTGATAAGGCCTTAAATGATTGCAAACCGGAAGGAAGATGACCCTTGTTTTAAAATGGCAGATAATCTGGCAAAATTGGTTTTGGATGGAAGGCAGTTTTAAAAGCCACGAACTTGGATATTTAGCAGAAGAGATTTCTGAATTAAATGTGGAAAGTGTGACCTGGCTTCTTCTTGCAGCTTATAGTGAAAAGCAACAGGAAAGAGATAAGCTGAGAACTGAACTCTTGGGGATAAAGTAACCAGAAATTGATGGTCTAGAAAATTCTGGGCTTCCAGAAAGGGAGACCCCAGAGAACAGTGCCCCATTTGAGGATTTAACCAAACATGGAACCAGTCAGCTATTTCTGGAAAAGTCTGGATTGGAGATGAAGTTATCCAAGAAGATTTGCGGGAAGTCCTATTGTCTGATGGTTATGATCCCTGCCCATTACATATAAAACCAACAAGAGTGTTGTGGGATCTGTATAAGTGGAACCACTGCCAGTCTGGACTAAAAGGGACAAACTGAAGGAAAAATAATTTCAGAGGCAGAAGTTATTTTAGAGGACGCTAAGATCTGAAGCCAAGAAACCCTGGGCCAGGAGAGCAGACGCACCCAAGCAACTGGAGAGGGTGAGTTTGCCCTGAGGGCAGAGGGTGGGCCTTTCACCTCAGTGTCCTGGCAGAGTGTGTGCCCCAGGCCTTGGAGAGGGTGGAACACATTCCATGGGCACTGGGGAGAGCCCAGCTGCCACCACGTTGTCCTGGAGGGGTTGAGCATGTGCCCTCACATGTTCACACACACCACTAAGATGACAGAGAGCCTGGGTGTGGCCCTGATGTTTGGAGAGGGTGGAGCTGAGAAAAAGGTGGTCTCTCCAATGTCCTCCATGGTTGCATTTGGAGAGAGCTGGGCCACTGCGTAGGCCCTTGGAAAAGGTGGCACTGTCGTTTTCTAAAGCAGTGAAGATAAATGACTCTCAGACTTTGGAATCTAATGGAGTTTGCTCCGTAGGTTTCTGGAATTGTTTGTATACAGTGACCCCTGTGTGTCTTCCCATTTCTCCGTATAGATGTGAGTATCCCATGACTGTCCCTCCTTTGTATACTGGCTGCAGATAACTCGCTCTGAGCTTTACAGGTCCAGAGCTAGAGGAGATTTTTTTTGACTTAGGATAGACCATGCTTATTGCTGACTTTGATGAGATTTTGTACTATTTCTTTGTATTATATTTGTATTTTTACTAAAATGGTTTAAGGCTTTGTGATATTGTAATGGAATGAATGTATTTTATATTTGGAAAGAACATGTCTTTTTGGGGTCCAAAGAATGTGTCGGTTTGAAACTGTTGTGTACCCCAGAAAAGCCATGCTCTTTAATCCTCATTCAGTATTACTGGGTGGGATCTTTTTAATTGTTTCCATGAAGACGTGACCCACCCATTTGTGGGTGGCAACTTTTGATTAGATGGCTTCTATGGAGATGAGCCTCCACCCATTCAAGATGGGGTTGATTACTAGAGCCCTTTAAGAGGGAACCATTTTTGAAAAATCTTCAGAGCCCCTAAAGCCAGAGATCTTTGAAGATGCAGAAGGAAAATGCTCCTGGGGAAGCCCTATGAAATGAGGAGAGAAAGCTAGCAGATGTCGCCATGTGTCCTCCCAGCTGAGAGAGGTGTCCAGAAGCCAGAGACCCCAGCAGTTGCCAGCCAGGTGACTTCCCTGCTGACATCAGGGCTCCAGACAGTATTAGACTTTTTTAAGTGAAAGTAACCTCTTGTTGGTGCCTCAATTTGAACATTTTCCTGGCCTTAGAACTGTAAACTTGCAACTTAATACATCTTCCTTTTAAAAGCCATTCCATTTCCAGTACATTGAGTTCCGGCAGCTTACTAACTAAAACAGATAAATGCATTTCTGTACTATCTGAATTTTCTAACCATATTCATAGTTATTTTTATTATTATTATTGAATATCAACAAGGGTTTCTCTAGGTAATGAGATTTATAAGACAGTTTTTATTTTCTTATTTATATGTATCTCTGAACTAGAAAAGGAAAATCTTGATTATTATTATTATTTTTTAGAGGCAACCTTAGCTGATCTCCCACTGCAAAAAATTGAAGCCCAAATCCCGTGGCCTCAAGCCCTCTCCCACCCAGCCCCCATCTATAAATGCCAGTGCCATGTGGACATGGTCCCCTGCCTGGAAAGCTCTCCCCCACTCCATCTGACTTGAATACGCCGGGCTATGGGGGCCCCAGCTCTGAGCGCAGTCTGAGATGATGCCTTGTCTGGGGTCACAGGTCCCTCCTCTGAACTCTGCTAGCACCAGCCCTGAGTTCTGTCCACAGCACCGAGTGTGTCCTGCAATGCCTGCCCCTCCCACTCCCCATGGGCCGAGGCAGAGACTTGCTTCTCTCTAGTCCCATGTTAGCCCATGTGGGTGCTGACCCATGCTAACCCCTGCCGATAACGATCCAGGATTATGACCAGGAACACACAGGAAGTGAGACATAAGTAAGTACACCACCTCCCCTAACAGCTAAGAGACAGCTGAGAAAAGAAAGGGCAACTTGAAAGTGAAGATATTTAAGACCAACATTCAAACACATGATGCTCAGGGCTGGAATGAATGCCCGAGAGCCTTTCCTCCCAGCTATTCACGGAAATGTTTTCTCCAAGGAAGGGGACTTTGGCTTTAGCTGATCAATTTTTAAAGGGTGTTTTGGGAAAGAAAGGACAAGAGAGCACATTTTCCTCGTGGCAGCCCACACCGCCCTGTGTGAGCACACGTCTGCTGGTGGGCAGATCCCCGGAGCCTCCTCATCCAGCCGCAGCTGGAGGAGACTGGGTCCAAACAGCACCCAGCGGGGCCCAGGCAGAGAGGAGCAGAGGGGACCCCACAGGGCAGCATGGTGACTCTGCCCTCTCGCCACAGCATCAGGGCTGGCAGGAAGTGTCAGGGACACGCCATGTTGTTGAGGAAGCTACTGCCTCAGAATACAAACAAGGTTTAGAACCAAATGTTTTTCCATTGACTGGAGCCCCTCCAAAACCAACTATTTACAGACACACTGCAAATAAATTCAGCTCCATCTCCAGTGTGCTTAAGAACAGAGAGAAAACCTTTCACCACCTGCTGAGAGTCATCTTACTTTATTTTTCCTGCTAAGCAAAGTGAAAACACTGTCAAAGTGTCAGGAGGTGTCACTAGGAAGAGGTGCTGAGTTGATTCTCCAAGGGAATGATAAAGGTAGTGGTCTGGGGAGCCCAGGCATCTGGCCAGCAAGTGGGCCTCACAATGGGCTTTCAGCAGACACAGAGCGAGCTCGTAGCACAGCGACCCGCAGGCGAGCCGCTGCAGCTGAGGGTCCATGTTCTTTAATCTTACCTTTCTCGGAAACAGCAACAGATCCCACGACAACTAAATCCACGTGGACTTTGGAATCCAAGCCTATCGGTACACTGTAGTTCCGCACACCCTAGAAATAGAGACACAGATTGTAAAGCTTCAAACCACAGCTACTTTCTTGCTTTATTGTCAACGATCAGGGGGCACTCCAGGTTTGAATCAATCTCCTGTTTAAAACAAATAAATGTACCATCTTATGATAATTCTTTCCTAGGAAAGGGGCTAGAAAGAATGGACGGAACAAAACAATAGGCATTAATTTCATAATATTTAATAAATCTTTTTTTTGGGGAGGAGGGAGAAGAGCACAGTGGTTAGAACACAGCTGTGGAGTCAACTGGAACTAGGTTCAAATCCACTATTGGTGTATGACTTCGGTAGGTTTTGAGCTCTCTCTGCATTGGTTTCTTTATCTGTCAAACAGGGATATACTGCCTGCTTCATCGAACTGTTGCTGGAATCAAGTGAGATAATGTAGTTAACATATTCAGTACCAAAAAAAAAAGCCAATAAATGTTGCATAGACATATTTGTTCATATAAATTCCTGGAGGACATCATCTTTATGCATAGCATATTCACTTAAAAAACATTACTTAGCCAAATAAAATGTATTAGAAGAATATCCACTTATTTGGCTAATTAATGGAGGTTGGTATTCAAGAGCAGGGAGGTAGAACTGTGTTCGTGATTCTCAGATGACAAGGAAAAAACAACATTCAGTTCTTCTACAGAAAAGGATCCTGCATGAGAAGACCATGGTACGATGTCACAGCTAGAAAAGTGATATGACAAAGGACTTGTAGGATCTGCATAGGTGATTAATTGGGACCTCCCAACCGTCAAGCTGTAGTTGTGGGTCCACGTTGTGCCAAACAGCAGAAAACAACAGAACCAGTCACGTTTGGGCTCACATTTTCTAAATCCAAGCCTCCAGGGCAGGCAGCTCACACACCCCACCCACCTCCCCAGCTGTTCTGGTGGCAACTGATGAAAAGACTCAGAGTAAGAAAAAAATACGCAATACCAAACACCACGAGCTAGCACCCTGCTAACACTAGAGGGTGCAGGAGTACCAGATAACTTGTTTCTCTTTTCTTTTTTTGTAATAGGGAATTTATAACTTGCCAACTTGGGGCAAAATAGAAACTGAATTATACAAATGGAATTTATTCATACTGTTTCTACCTAGCTCCTTATTGACAGATTGCTAAACAGCTTAGCATCTCCATTAAGTTGCCTTGTAAAAAAAGAAATGTCAACTTCACAGTACAATTTTACATTCTAATTCATCAGGAAGAGAAGAATAGTTCTTTCTAAAGGGTGGTGTTGCTATCTTGAACTTACCTGAGAGGTGGCACATTTTCTCAAGACGTCTTTGGATGCCCCAGGGGGTGGTACGATCTTATTAAACAGCCCTGTTCTCAGTCGGGGTGTTGGAACTAGCAACGTTTTTTTGCTCTTTTAAAGGAAAGAGGATAGATAATTACAAAATAAAGCATAGGAACTTTTCTGTATTATGTAGGTGTTTTTAACATTTCAGGAAGGGAAGCAAGTTACCATTACCTACATTTTTGGTGCATGTCAAGGAAATTACTTGTTTGCAAAACCAATTAAATAAGGGGGAGGTCAATTTTACTTCAAGCCCTTTTGCTGCATTGCCTTGCTATGTAGCAAAGAGAGGCAAGGCATTTATTGAACTTGCTAACCCTATTTTACTGCCCTTCAAGATTGTTAAAGGTAAAAGATGACAATGCCAATCCAAACTGAAATTGGTTTTCATATCAATCCCAATCGTAACTTTCCTGTGTCTGTTCTCAATATGAAGCAGCACAGAATAACAATGATTTTTTTACCTTGAAAACAGTCTACCCTAACCACATCGTAAAAATGCTATTCCATCAAACATTTCTAAAATTTGCTCAATAAATATCAGTCTAAAGAGATAGAACTCATTATAGTAACTACTTTGTATTGACCTGAGTCAATGGCCCTTTTCTCTCATTTACTCCTCAAATGCCTTCTAGGGAGTCCTCAAGCAGGAGTTTAAAGCGTGGGCCCAGGCCAGCAGCAGCCCCTGGCACTTGCTGGAAATGAATCCCTGCTCTGAGGGCAGCCCTAGCACCCAGCACTCTAACAAGCCCTCTGGGTGGTCTTGGTGCTCACTCAAGTTAGAGAACCATGGCTCTAGGCCATCTCTGATGATCATGCAAGGGAGGCCACAGGAAATAAAAAATTCATAAAATCTTTCATGTTAAAAAGAGCTGATTCTACTTTTTGTGCAGGAGATAACCTGAGGTCAATAACAGAGCCTAGAGAATCAGTGTGGCTACTTAAAGGTTTTTTTTTTTACATGGGCAGGCACCGGGAATCGAACCCAGGTCCTCGGGCATGGCAGGCAAGCATTCTTACCTGCTGAGCCACCGTGGCCCGTCCTACTTAAAGGTTTTTAACAACAAGAGAACAGCATTTCAACCTACGCAGATGTAATTACCACATTCACTCCTTTGGTGAGCCAAAAGTTTGGGTTCCATTCGTTTGTTACCTCTGGATTCTCTTGTACTTCTCTGGAAGCCGCTCATCCCCTAGCTTGGTGGAGGGCAGCCTGGTTATGCATTAGAGTAGCCCAGGGAGGCTTAAGGACTCACACTCCAGAGGCTTTGAATCAGAATATATAGTCTCTACAGCTCCCCAGCTGATACAAATGGGTGGCCAGGGTTGAGAAAGGCTGCCCAAGATGTTGGCTCTCAAACCTGCTTGATGGAAAAAGCCATGTGAGACTCTCAGGCACCCCTCCCCACTGATCAGCAACTTGAAGCAGAGTCCTTGTCAGGCCCATAGGCCCTGGGGTTTCTGGGTGTGGCCTGTGCCCATGTGCATCACCATCATCTTTACTTGCTTCCAGGTGATTCTCAAGCCAATAAAGTTTGCAAAAACTCCCAAGCAGCTTGTTAGCAGAGCTAGAGAGCAGAGGCCACATGTGTGTTTTTCACCAGGACATCTCTATGCCCATAACGGTGCTGGACAGAAGAGATTCTCATTAGTTCCCCCATTAACTTCCCTGAATAGGTGCATGAATGAAGTAACAGCAAGGAACCCTGACATCATGCCATCTGGCTGCAACATTCTTGCAGGTGGCCTTGGCTAACATTCGAGCTGGTTGGCTGAGGGTCTAATAGGTGAGACTGCCTCCAACCTCAACACATACATAGGGTTCTGGAGTTGGGCTATTGGGTCAGAGTCCCAGCTCCACCACTGCCTGACTATGGGCTTGGCCAGGTTACTTCACCTCTCTGTATCTGGGTTTCTTCAACTGCAATGGGAGAATAAATATGGAAATAGTTCCTAGAGGATTACTGGTAGACGTAAAAGACATAGCACAGGAAAGGTGCTTAGAGCTCTACCTTGTACGTAATCAGTGTTCACTGTTGGTCCTTCATCGCTTCACTGCTGCTGCTGCTATCACCTCTAGATCATCAAAATGACTTATTGGTGGGGAAATGAAGCTCCTGGAGGAGCCTGCATAGGAGGCCCTGTCCACCAGGGAGCCTGGCTCTTCTAGGGTTGAATGGAAATCAGCAAAGTGATCCATGAGATCATTTAAAGACCCCAAGCAGGACCCCACTTCCTCCTGTCACTCCCTGTAGAAATACTTCCTGTTACTCATTTGCTATCAGGAACAAAACGTGCCCTGCATAGACAAGGCTGCTCAGCAGCTTGATCTGACAACAGTGGGGGTGGGACTGTGTCATTGTACAGCGGGTGGCAGCAGGCAGCTTGCTGAATGCCCAAGGGCCTACGTGGTAACACTTAGTGCCAAATGCACCTGAGGAGTAGTGGTTTGTTTCAGCAAAGCAATATCACTCATTACATGAATGATCTGTTAACTAAATTTTATTGCTTTTATAGCTTTGCTTGAATTTAACGTTTAGGGTTATTTTTCCACGTATCAAATCAAATTACAGCAATTCAAATCAACCCTAAGATAATTAATTCTTGGAAAGAGGCCCCTATATTTGAGAAACATTGCTTTAATTCTGTCTATATTTGGGGGGCACACTTATCAGACTTATCATTCAAGGGTTATCAAGCTTCAAAGAATTTAATATTATCAATGTAGCAAAACCAAACAAACATATTATAATGCTCTTCTGATGAGACACATCAGAATTGAGAATGCCACAAAGTCATCATTTTGAATATCCATTATCTCTGAATTTAGGAACATTCAGGACTTGACTGACCAGAAGAACAACTTCTGGACTGTTTTTGGAAAAAGTAGCTCCAAGGGCACGTTCTGGGTCGGGGGAGTCAGAAGCACCACCTTTCTAAGCAGGGGACTGCGCACATTTACCAGCCTCCTGGAGAACATGTTCATGTCAGCAGCCAAGCGTCCAGCTCGGGGCAGTGGGATTACCTGCAGGGCCAGCAGTCGAGCGCCTTCCAGAGGTTTATCAGGGTCCACTTTAAGATCCTGTGTTCTGGCAAAAGCTTCTAGCTCTTTGATGTTTTGGCAAGCCACATAAGACCCCTAGTTAGGTAAACAGACAGAGTTGCACTTACTTCGAGGACGAAGAAGCGAGCATTTTTCTGGGGAGCATCAGGATTTACTTTAATGGTTCTGGCCACTTTGAATTCCTGCAAACGTGGGAAATGCTCAGCAGCCCGAGAAGCACCCTGTTTTTAAATGCAATCGCATGTTACTGAAAGGATGGGTGGATATTAGGCCAGCATTTTACCCAGACAGGCAGTGGGGGCTAGCTCTTAGCCACCCACAGAAACACCTAAGAAAGCAATCAGGATAGAAAGGGAATTGAGAAAAGTCTAACCCAATTTAATTTTTACCGAAATAAAGCATACATCCCTCCACATGTACATATCCTGAGGGCTCAGTTTGAGGAATTTTTACAAAATAAGTATGCCCTTGTGACCACCATGTAAATTAAGAAAGAACACACGACTGTTAATCTGGAATGGCCCCACCCCCTCCCAACTGAGCCATTTTTGAAAGATGTTTAAAATGACTCTGTACACCTTTCATTTTTATCCTGTAATTCGTGTACATTTTTCTCCCTAGGTACAAACTCCCAAACAAAACAACATAACCACTGAGCCATACAAGCAGGCTTTCAAAGGGGCAAGGATGTGTGTGCTTGTCTCAGAATCAGCTCAGCTGAGGACCAGAGAAAGGCTGGACTTTGCTTTAGGGAAGCCAGGTCTGGGCAGAGAATGTCCAGGCAAAAAGTGGGTGGAGGCAAGCAAATCGTTTGTTTTTACCTCTTGAAAAAAATGCATGCCAAAAATTAAAACCTGTCTGTGTAATGTTGCGTCTCTCAAGCACATCTTTGTCTATTAACACTGTCATAAACAAACATCTCTGATGATCTCCTAGTTCCAACTGTTGGGAAACAGGCCCAGTGTGGTCAGGGTCTGCAAGCCCTCGGTGGCTCTTCACAGGACTAAGTGCCAGGGTTCCTCTAAGAGCTCCTTCACCCCATATGGCTCGGTGGGGTGGTGGGTGCTGGGGGGTGGGGTGCTGGGAGGGGAAGCAATGCAGGGAAAAGTCACAAGAGTAACATCTGCCAGCCAGGATAAATAATTAACACTTTACTTTGTATCAAACTGTAAACAACAGCCTTAGGGCCACCTTCCCCCAAAACAACAGAGCCTGCACAGACAGGCAAGGCAGGACCGACACCGACCCAGGTGATGGTGAAGTAACACAATGAGGGACATCTCTAAACACATGTGGCTTTGATTTCACACCACTGCTCCCGGCTCACTGGAGGCGAAGCCCCGTGCAGCAGTGCCGGCACTGTACTACCAAGTGCTATTCAGTTAGGAGTGTCCTGTTTTACATGTAGATACTCTGGGAATGCTTGAGTACCTTGAAGTTCGGAATTCTGTGATGCACAGGCCGGGGGAACTCAGCTAGATTTTGTGATTCCAGGTAGTCCCAAATTTTTTCCCGAATGCCCTGTTTAGAGATACCTGTTGCAACCAAAGGTGTGACTTATTAATAAAGAAAAGAGGAATCCCACCCTGCACACAGACACAGGTTACTTAGCATCCTGCTCCACGCTGATGCTCCCAGCTGTCTGCACTGAAGTTAGTGACCAGGCCAGAACAGAATCTAGGTCTACCGATCTGTGTATCAAAACGTCAGGGTTAATGGTGAGTTTTATATTCATGACAAATTAATAAAGTCGGGTTTAATATGGTTCTACTGAGCTTTAACAGGAGAACATACACAACCCAAATGATGTAGCCAAGAATTCCTAGAGTCTTCGTTTGGACATACAAGTTCTGTTGAGAGGTAAAGGAACTATAACTTGATAGTCTCTTCAGTCCAGTTAGAGCTAGGATTAGTTTACTTCTGCTATAAATCAGCTAAGTTTAATTTGTAAGGTAGCTATTACGTTGGTTTACCAACTACCATTCATTTTATTAGCATGGGAATCTTTTATTCTATATTCAACTTTGGAAATGCATTTTTAAGCAACAAATACGCTTCTTAATTATTTGATTTGGGCAATACTAGTAAAATTTGCATAAAGTATTTGCCCCTCTTGGAGGCGGAGAAATAGAAAAATCAGCTTCTAGTAAAGAAGAGAATAAATTTAAAAGTCTAGTATATTCCTATGAACACTTTTTAAATTGCTTTATGGAATTTTCATTTCTGTTGGTCCAAAAGGATGTCCTGGTACTTGTGTAGATGTCTGCTGCAATTCACTTTGCTATCTACTACCCAATTTATTTTCCTAACAACTTCTTATATGGCAACACTGTGAGCTGTTAAGCAAAGGCTTTCCCCTATGGTCATCTTGCATGCTATCGCCACCAACCTCAGAGTGGATTAAGCGCCCAAATGTAACTCATCAAGGAAGAGGAGTGCTAGGTGCCCTAGTCTATCTAAGAGTCTCAGCAGGGACACAAACACACGGGGTGCTCAGGGAACACTTATCTTTGGAATGGGAGCTGAGAGTATACCTCTTCTTGTTCAGCGAACCCGCAGTGTATTAAAAAAACTGAAACTCACCCATAGATTATGGGATGCAGCGTGTGTGGCTAGGGCACATGTCAACACCTCAGCAATGAGGGGCTGACTGAACCTCTCAATTCTTGAAGTCTGCCTTAACTAAGTGGTGACTGCTCAAAAGGCACCCAAGGAAGCAGCCCCACAGCTAGAGAGGGCACTTGCCACTGCCATACTGGGGGTCACTGGACAGGAGGTGCCTTGGAGATGCGGGTGGGTTCCTTACCAAAATATATAAAATTTTGTAATTTTAAATCATGTGAATAAATTACCTTCTAAAACCTTAAATTTTAAAAAAAGGATTTTTAAAAAGCACAAAAGGAAATATAATGGAAAGCATCTCTCATAACTGTCTGCCAGTTATCACCAGTTCTCTTTGCCTCAAGGCAACCAATGCCTGTGTTTCCTATCGATTCTTCCCCAGGTATTTCAGGAGTCATACAAGGAAATGCTTTTGTTCTCAACCCTCTTTTTTTTTTTTTTTTTTTTTAAAGAAAGACAGAGAAGGAAGGAAGGATGGAAGGAAGGAAGGGAGGAAGAAAGGGAAACATCTTTAAACATTATCTTATTTTATTATATTTTGTTTGTTTGTTTTTTACATGGGCTGGGGCCGGGAATCGAACCGGGGTCCTCCGGCATGGCAGGCAAGCACTCTTGCCCGCTGAGCCACCGTGGCCCGCCCAACCCTCTTTTTGACTTTTCATAATTGGTGGTCCACTATAGATACTGCTCGACATTTTGCCTTTTTTTAAAAAATTTAATGAAATATCTCAGAGATCAGCTCATATTGCTATATTAAAAATCTCTCTCATTCATTTCTACAGATGCTTATTATTTCATTGGATGGACAGGCCAAAATTTACTCAAGCAACCCCCATTGGTGGGCATTTGGGGGTTGCTAAATTTTCTTACCAAAGTGTGTTCCCCTGACCCTTATTTATTTTTTAGAGCTCTTAGACATAAGTGCCACCACTTTTTTACACCCTTAGGTAAGGGGCCTAACTCCTCCTCGAGCCCTCTCCAAACACTGCTGGTGCTTTTTTACCTCAATGGTGTATCTGAATCACTCAAAACTTCTTTAAAAACCAGATCTAGGTATGCCAATGGACCAGGTGTCTCTAAAGATGAAGGTCCAGATTATATTGCTGTAAGCCTGGGTGGAGCCACCCCTCTGAGACCACAGAACTGGTTTCCTGCACTCTCCTGCCTGAGAAACAATAGTCTCTGCTGGAATGTTTGCACCTCTTCCCAGCAAACTCTTACACATTCTTCAAAGCCCAGCTCCAGCATCACCTTCAGAGAGTGGACCCTGAGAACAAGTCACCCGCCACCCTACATGCCGCTTCCGTCCCTTGTGGATTTCCCTATCACAGGGTGTGTCGAATGAGCTAATGCAGGCAAAGCTCTTGCTGGCCACTTCAGCCTCATCTCTCATTACCCTTCACTTTGAGTTCTAGACTCACTTTTTGTTCCCTGGCCTCAACACACCAATTCTCATTTCCTTTCAGCCCTCATTCCTCCTCTGCCTCTTCTCCACTTTGGTCAGCCCCTTCCATCCCTGCTGGTCTAGCTCAGATGCTGCCTCCTTAGGGAATCATCCTCTGCTTCAGATGATGCCCCTACTTCAGAACCCAGACCACGCTCACTGGTTTTTTGTCTCTCATTTTCCAATCAAACAGAAACAATTACATTGGCACTGTTAGAAGTTTAGTCCATTTATTGCCTTCACCAACAACCCTGAGGTCCTGCAATATTTCCAGCGCTGTGCAGGATGCTGCATGGGACGCGAGAAATGTAGAAATTGTGGCCTCTGCTCTTGAGAGTCAATCAATCATAAACATTTAAGTGACTCATTTATAAAGCAGTGGGCTAATGGGGAGTGGAAGGGGAGCAGAGAAATAAAAGGAAAGGGCAGGTCTTTGCCCTTGGAAACTTACATAAACATGGGAAATGATCAGAATAATAAAAGGTGACACGTATTAATGTGCGAAATGCCTGCACTGTTTTGTAATTGCCTGTTCACTTTGTCCCAGTAGACTGGAGCCCTGTCTCTTCCGCGCGGGTCTCACTCATCCTTCTATCTTGGGCGGGAACTGCTCCTAGCACAAGACCATCTGTTGACTGCGCTGTTTACCTTCTCAACAGGCGGCACAGGCAGAGGGCAGGGGTGGATTTGTCCACAGTTGTCCTACCTGGATCGGACAGACTCTGGCATGCCATGAACATTAACACCGATGACTATCTTTGCCAGGCAACCCTGCGGTCAGTCGGCAAGCCTCTTCCCCACCCCACGGTGACCTCCTAGGGGCCAGGGGCTCGAGAGCAAGCCTTCCCGGTGCCCAAAGCAGGGCCTGACACGGCGCCCGCTGCCCGGAAAGCGCTCGCCAAGAGTAGGCGCTGGTTAGAGGGAGACTCGTCTCGAACGCTGCCCCTGCCACCAGCCGTGGGCCTCAGTGCTCCCTGCTGTAAAGCGGGGCGAGTGCGGCAGAGTTCGGCCCCAGGGGGGCTGCGAAGACTTGAACCGCAGGCGGCCCTTCTCGCTCCTCTTTCCATCGGCTGGATTCCACCCGCCAAGATCACGCCTCGGGTCGGGCCCGCCGCTCCCTCAAACCCGACCTCCGCCCAGACTTGGGCTTGCCCCTGTGCAGCCCCGAAGCCCCCTCCGCGCCCTTCGCCAGCCCCAAGCGGTCTCCCCACGCCCACTCGCGCCCCTCGCGCGGGTGGACCTTCCCTCGCGCGCCCCACCGCCCCCGCCGCGCCCCTCACCCGCCCTTGGCTCCATGGCGACGCCGTCCCTGCGGAGTGACGCGCAGTCCGGGCGCGCGCTGACGTCACCCCGTCTCACGTCTCTCTCCGCGCGTGCGCACTGGCCGGAAGGGCGGGGTGAGGGAGCCGTCCCGCCGAGATAACGGCGAAGGCCGGTGGGGGCGCGCATGCGCATGCCAGGTGGACGCGCCCTCGCCGGGGAGCCTCGTGCCTGCTTCTTGGTCTCCACATGCTCGTTCAGGAAAGGTTTGAGAACCTCCTCGGACAGGTGTTTTGCCAGACGCTGAGGCTGCAGGGAGGAACAAGCCCTTGCCCTGTCAGAGCCCACTGCCGATTCGCGCCCCCCCCCAGCCGCCTCCTCCGGGAAGCCAGCCTGGAGCGCTCCTGGGGTGAGGGCTCTCTGCGCCCAGCCCTCACGGACTCTTCAGGTGGCTCACCCGCCTGCCCTTGCCTGGCGCCATCGTTGGTTCCTTTGGTCTCTTGCTTATTCGGCAGTGAAGGCTGTGCCAGGCACTCAGCACGGAGACTGGGCGGAGCAGCCCAGGCCGCGCCCTCCCCGGGCCCCACTTAGCAACGCGCACGAGGCCCGTTCCGGCGGCGCGCTCCCCAAACGGGGGCAAACGCCGACCCTAGGGGCCACCTCCCAAGGGAATGCGTACCCTGAGCGCCGCGCCTGCAGCGTAGCGAGCACCCCAGCAGGGAGAGCGCCTCAGAATCACCTGTCCAGTCATTTCTTAACTTTCTCACTGCATACTCGTGGCCAATTGTTGTTATTTGCTTTACAGATAAGGAAGATGAGCTTCCCGGTAACTTCACTCAGAGTCTCACAGTAACTGGTTCTATGCCCTTTGCCTTCATCAGAGCGTAATGAATGGATGATAGTAAACCGTTAAAGCTAGTAATAAATAATGCAGTTATGTGCCAGTCACCCGGCTGAGCGTCATCGAAGTCATATCAAATATAATCTGCCACACAAGCCTCCAAAAAATGTGACTGGTAACACCGTCCTGCAGAGATACTGGGAAATTCGAAGATGTTCCTCTTGCCCAAAGTCACCTGGCAGGGAATGCCAGAGCTCCGTGTAGCTGGGATCTGCTTCACTGCAAATCCCGAGGCTCCTGGTGGCAGCACGGCGCTTTTAGGTGGTGTCCAAAGCCTGGATACGTACAGGAGTTAAGAAGCCTTAGTTCTAAATGAGAGTGAAAGTTTCTCACCATTTTCACATTTATGTCCGATCTGATTGCACACACGTTTTGTGACAAGGATTTAAATCGGTGAAAAAAAAAAAACACGTCCAAAGGCCATTTCTTTTACCAGGAGTCCTGGCATCCCATTGCAAATGGGAGTTTATAAAATACAATCTTTCCGTGAGCTGGTGGTCTTTTCCACTCCAGGAAAACAAAATAGATCCATGGAGAGTGTTGTATGGAAGAAGGCCTAGCCCTGGCACTGGGGATGTGTACTGGCCTCGCCAATCAGGGACCAGCGCATTTGCCAATAGATCAAGTCCCTTGGAGGGACAGCCCAGCACACCCCTCCAGAAGGAGACTCCAGGGACAAGCTGCCAGTGGCACCTTTAGAAAGCAGGTGACTTAGAAAGAAAGGCCGTTCCCTTCAGTCCCTTAACTTCATATTTATTCAAATAAAGGAGACTCAGAAAGTTTGGGCCTTTAAAATAATGCACGATGATGCAAGAAACCCCTTAGAAGAAATTGACTTGTTCTCTGGTGAAAAGAAGATGCTCTAAAGTTTGAACCCAAATCCCTCACAGTCAGTCCTTTTGCTGGGCACTTGGACTCGGTCATATATGTGAATCTGCTTGTGGGCCACTTGAGGATTTTAAAGTGTGTCACAGACATTTCCTGATGAATTCTCACAATTCCTTTAGAACCTGACTAGAAGGAATATAGTGGAAAAGGCATGAGCTTGGCCACCATGAAAAACATGCATCCGAGCTGTGTGACCTTGGGTAAGTAACTTTCTCTCTCTGAGCTTCAGTTCCCAACTCTGTCAAATGTAGGCAGGTGATATCTGAATTAGAGCCTGGGGACAGCACGGGCTAGTGCACACAATAGGCTTCCTTTTGGTGTTCCATAATGGTCCTTATCGGGGTGAAGGAGAAGCGGGGCATTAAGAGGTCCAGTGACTCACCCAAGGTGCTGCCACATCAAGAGTTAAGTTCCTCCCTGCATGTTCCTTCAAAACTCCAGTGCTTCTAGCTCCTTGCAGGTACAGTTATGAGTTTGCAAATTAACCTTCACTTTTATTTCTCCTTCCACCAAATCTGTGGCTCGCCACTTTGTTAGAAGCATTCTTAGCAGCCTACCCTTTTCTTCCGGTCATCATCACCCAGATTTGAGGTAGGATTTTAGACCTGTTAAAAGGGGTGGGAGGTGGGCATGTCTGGGATGGGAAAAAGATGCACAAAACCAGGAAGGAGTAGTGCAAAGTTGAATCGAGCTGGGTGGGATGCAATCTGGCTGAGAGATGAGGTGTGTGTGGAGGTGGCAGTCAAATTGAGGCCATGACTCCCTGGTTAAGATGTTTATGCTTTGCCATATGGAAACAGTGGGAAGCCAGGAGGTCTCAGCTGGAAGAGATACTGGAACAATTCAGGTGGACAGAGGGCAAGGAAGCCTATTGTGTGCCCTAGCCCGCATTGTCCCCAGGCTCTAATTCAGATATCAACTGCCTACATTTGACAGAGTTGGGAACTGAAGCTCAGAGAGAGGAAGTTACTTACCCAAGGTCACACAGCTCAATGCATGTTTTTCATGGTGGCTCTATTATTATTTTTTATTATTTAGAATAAACGTATTTAGAGATTGTGATACGTTTACTTAGGAGGAACTGGCTGGTTCCTATGTGAAAAAAGGACGTTTTAAAACATGACCCAAATTATTTCTGGTTATCCATATTGCGTAAGAGTCAAATGGTGTGTAGATTTTACATTAGCATTTGAGTTCACCTGAGGACACTGGAGCCTTTTGCAGGCATTACCCATTCCTCCCTCCTCCCCTCCACCAGCTGTCCAATAGAGATTTATTTTTAGTTCTTTCACTGGTTCCCTCTATGCCTTTAAGTAACACGTATTTTAGAGGTCTAAATGCGCTATTATTTAGAGATTAAGCTAATTAGCAGTGAAGCACCTGCTAATTGATCATGGAAGCTAATTGATCACATTTCTAGTTGCCAAGTCAAGAAATAGAGGCCAAAACATCTTTTTTTTTTTTTGGCATGGGGAGGCACCGGGGAGCGAACCCGGGTCTCCGGCATGGCAGGCAAGAACTCTGCCTGCTGAGCCACTGTGGCCCACCCCAAAGCATCTGTTTTTTGAGACGCATTAGTAACTGCCAGAAGAAATAGTTAAATGGGTTAGACCGTCTCCTCTGTGAGTGAGAGAGGATGTGGCAAGAAAATATTCTTTTCATTTGGAGGTATACTGTGATTTTGGTATCTTTAGCCATGTACATGACAGTGATGACTTTAAAAAATCAATATCATTTCTTCCATATTTCAAAATGTAGAAATCCATTGATGTCTCCCATATCTGGTACTATGCAATTACAAAGAAAAGTAAAGGCATTCCCCTTTTACTGTGAGCTATAATAAAACACAGTTATTTGAAGCTCTGACTACTACTTAAGAAATATCAGATGCTTTAATGAGCTGATAACTCAAAAGGTGTTTGAAGAACTGTTCCCCCCCCCTCAAAATTCAGGGTTGCCAGATTAAATATAGGATTCTCAGTTATATGTGAATTCCAGATAAACAATGAATACTTGTTTTGTATAAGCTTGTCCCAGGCCATCTATGGGCATCCAGTATTTTTATTTGCTAGATCTGGTGATCCAAAGTGTCAAGGGAAAAGAATGCCATTGGGTATGAAGTTTTCCTTTACCTGAGTTTCAAGGCTCGGCTTAATTGCTGATGTCTCCAAGAAAGTCACACTGCTCTTTTTCCTTGCCTCTGAATCTTCTTAGGAGTCTTCGTGGCTTGGTCTGGTTCCCCCGGCACATGAAGGCCCTCTGGACAGGGAGAGAGGACAGCAGTCGCAGGGTCAATGCAGAGTTGGTGTGGCACAACTCATGTTTTTGCAGCTTCCTGGCTGGGCAAGTCTGGGTGAGTTACTGACCGTCTCTGTGCTTCATTCTGCTTTCTTTCTTTGCAGAGTGGGGATGGCGGCACAACTGGGGATTGGATGGGTAGAGGTGAGCATGGCACTTAGATCGGGGCCTGGAATACGGTAAGAGAAATCCTACATGTTTGTTTTCAACAACAAATAGTTTCAGCCTGTCAGTGCCTGAGCCCCTTCGAAGGCAGCCAGGTGTCTGCTGCAGTGTGTGAGCGTTTGATGCTTCTTTCCCATTCCACGTGCAGCATCCGCCTAAAATAAGTGCTCGTGAATATTTGGCTTGAATTCTGAACCACAAATGGGTCTAATGGTATGGTTTTTTGGGGGGAGTCTCTGAAGCCCCCAAGTGACATCCATTCACCCAGTCATTCAGTTCATAATTTCTGAGCATGGAGTCTGCATGGAACACAGCAGCGGTATGCTGGGATGTCGCCATGCACACGCTGGATGGATCCCTGCCTGCCTTCCTGGTGCTTAAGTTCATGGGATTGAGGGGGTCAGGAAGTAGATGAACAAGTAAAATCACACCAGACAGGGTGGTTAGTGCCACTGAGAAAAAGAAACAGAAGGAGAGGGTGGGGTGGCAGGAAGGGGAGGAACTTGTGGGGAGAGGGTACTCCAGAGGAGGTAACACAGGAGCTAAGAGCTGGGCGAAGATTACCTGGAGGGTGAGGGGCTCAGCTGAGGGCATAGCCAGTGCAGAGGCCCTGCGCATGGTCAAGGCCAGACAGACAGTGGACATTTTGTTGCACCTGTGTGTGTTCTGACGGAAGAGCATGTTGGCTTTCGTCCAGTTCTTAAAAGGTAAAAACCATCATTCTCGTGGTCTCATGTCTCATGGGAGAGCCGCTCTGAATCCCTGCCTTCATTCAGTCCTTTGACTATTCCGCTGGGGCTTCATGCAGTTCCTGCCTCAGTGAAGCTCCTGCACTGAACCCTATGGTCACTTCTAAACACTGCCTGTACCTGCCCCTGATTGTTGGTTCTGAGTCCAGCTTATTTCTTAGGCTTAGCATACCTGTCCCACAGCCTGCAAATGACCTCCTTCCCTTTTTGTCTGCTTCCCTTTGCCCAAATACTCAGAGCTCTCTCTGTGCTGCCTGGGAGTAGTCTGCTTCGTTGGGTTCTGATAAAGAGTCTATTTACTGCCTAGGGTTAATTGCAGGGTGTCGAGCTGGTGATATAAAAAGCAAAAATTTCATAGACTTTGAGTTGCATGTGTTCAGAAGTCATGCCTTCATGTAGACACTAATGACTGTGTATATATATGTATGAGACCAAATATACACATATATAAGTGTATGTATGTAAGTTTCTGTATGCACTATATTTATATAGAAGTTTTCCATTTCAGTACTTTCCAGGGTCCAAACCATAATCTCAAAGAGGCAGCGCAGCGGTGGGTTTAGAGACCTCATCCCAACAGTTGGAAGCTGAAAGACCATGGTCTAGTGATTTGGCATCTCTGCACCTCAGTTTCCTCACCTGTAAATTATGATATTAACAGTACTGACCCGTAAAGAAGATTAAGTAGATGTCATGTGTGAAATAGTTGGCACTGTGCTTGACATGTAGTATGCACACATTCCATTTTCCTTTCCATACTAAGGGGGGAATTCTTGGAAATAGTCATATATTCATTCAGTAAAAACTTCTTGTGCTCTTTGCCAAAAAAGAAGTAATGCCCAGTTGCTACCTGCCTCAGGAGACAGGACACATGTGGGCTTACCTGTCTGCTTGGGCATGGGAAGACTGAACTTCCTGTCCCTTGTGTGTCGGGCCATGTGGCCAGTGAGCTATCGAGTGGGTGATGTGCCACATGCAGACTGGTGCCTCAAGTCCCAGGACAGGGTCCTCTGCTCTTCCCTCTTCCAAGACAACAGTGGAAATGTGATAGAAAGAAGCCCCCAGAAGCCCAGATTCTTGAACAGCTTCGATGAGCAAAGGCTGGGGTTGGCCTAGATGAAGTCACTGAGATGTGGGATATATGTTACTGCAACACAGGCTAGACTAAACTCACTGGTACCTGTAAGCAAATCATTACACAATAGTAAGGACAAGGGTAACAGGATATATGTATAAACAGGCAGCATGGAGCAACAGGCAATTAATTCTTTAAAAATCGATATGTTTCATATTATGTTCTGGAAATACCTACATTAGTCTATTGAATTTTTTGCATCTTTGGCTCTATTGATTGTGACATTACCTGGATTTTAAGACTCAGAAGGTGCTTACAGAATCATCTTATTACTGTCTTTTACCAATTGCAAGATATTGTGATCAACTGCATGGCTGATGAGAGTTGTTTTTCAGAAACTCTCAAGAGGCAAGGAAAGGGGAGTGTGGGGCTATGCTGGGTCATTAAATGTCCATATTAGGGTTTGAAATTCCTTCCATGGAAAGAAGTTTTACTTGGCATCACCTCTCTTTTTTATTTTCAGAGTTACAAAGGTGGTTTTCTTCCTTTTTTATTTTTTAATTTTGAAAAATTTTAAACCTACGGAATGGTTGCAACAACAGTACAATGAGATTCAGAGTTGTTCTCATTTTATTATACTCGCATTATCTTTCTCTCCCCTCCTCTCTAGTTGAAGCTTTTAAAACGTGCACAGATGATGAATATAGGTTCTAAATACTGACACGCATCTCCTAAAAACAGATGTGCTTTTAATTGATCACATGTAATTATCACACTCGAGAATTTTTAATTTGGAAAAAAAAACATTATCTAATAAGCATTTCAGATTCAGATTTCCCCAAACCTGCCTTTTATAAGATTTATTTATTCCCCCACCTAGAATCAAGTATTATATTTAGTCATCAAGCTTCAATCTCTTTTATCCCAGAATAGTCCTTAACCCCTCTTTTTGTAGTTCATGTTACTGCCATTTGTGAAAGTGTCATATTGCTTTCATTTCCTGGAAAGGTCAGGCTTGGCAAAATGGACTTGGGCAGGTTGGTCCTGGAAAAGAAAATTTCTAGAAGCCAGATCACATGTGGAACCAGCATGGGTTCTGCTTAGCCCAAGAGTTCATTGGCTCTCAAGGAGCTTTTGGAAGCCCAGGATTGCTCATATAGTTAGTCCCTTTTCCTAAAACCTAAGGCCTCTTGTGAGACTGGGAGAGAAATATTTGAAGGGTGTTGAAATGAATTAATTGAAAATTGTCCTCATTTCATTTGTCCTCATTCTGAGTTCTCTGTTGTGCCTCCAAGGCCTGTTTAAGACCTCCTCTTGTCCTCTTGTTAAAGGCATATCACAGACAAACAGCTTTCTGAGGAATTCCCTGAAATCCACACCACATGTGCCCAGCTGAAAGCCGGCTCCTGCAGGAAGACATTGAGGAGGCAATTTGTTCAACAACACGGGAAAAAAATAAATCTAGACTTCTAGCCACCTAAAAGGCACAGACTATGTTTGCTTGAAACCTCAGCAAGCTTCCCTAAAGAAGATTCCTGCTCCACAAGCAGTTTCAAAGACATTTTTGTTTCCCAAGAGATCATATTCTTGACAGTTTGCAAAGCTATGGAAAATGGCTGTTTTGGTTTGTTTTTTTTTTTTTAAGGGATGCACCACACACACTTTATTTACCTTCTTTCTTTTGTAATATGGGAGAGTTATTTTATTCTTACTTTGCAATGCCAAGGTTCCTCCATAAGGTGTCAGTACCTTCATTTTAACCAGAATGGGTCTTTTTTTTTTTTTTTCCCCTTCTCTCTTTTTTTCCTTCGTTTATCAGGATAGTTCGCCTTGTGCCCTCAAGAGGGCACCAAAAACCTATCAAGTCTGCCCCCAGCAGTTTCCAGGTGGCGGGAGCCCCACTGAGCCCAGGCGAAAAATGCAAACTCCTCAGGATGGAAAGTAACTTGAATATCTTCTGCCTTTATCATCACTTATTATTTTAGTAACACACGGGACCATCTGGGTCCCAAGTCCCCTTTCAGCTTACTGGCACAAGGTCAGAAAGGAGGGAAATCAGCAAGAAATCCCCAGCCCCCAACCCAAAATACTCTGGCAGGTTAAAGAAAAGATAGGAAACCTGGCTTTTACAAACTCCAGGTGTGTGGAAGGTGTTGTTTTAAAAACCTGAACAAACAACTGTCTTGGAGTCCTACTGAACAGAGAAGAAACCTAATTCCAGAGCAAAGGAAAATGTCTCTCTCACCTTCTCTGCTTTGATTATTATGCTTTCTCCCCACCTACTCCCACTTGGGGTGGAGGGCAAATGATATATATTTTTGGCAACTCAACCTGCTTCTTTTCAGATGATATTGGTTTAAAACTGGACACCCTTGTAAATACAAACCAGGGCAGGAACTGCCATTTGGAATTCATTTTTCATGGTCCTTAGCTAGTTTGTTTTGCCTTGTGCTGTGATAGAGGTATTTTTAAAACAAACAAACAAATAAACAACAACAAAAAAAAACACGCAACATCTGGTAAGAGCACAGTAACTAATATTCCTCCAGGAAGCTTACACCGCGAGGAGTGTTTTTGATCAATAGTTTGCATTGCCAGTTAAAAAAGGTGAGAGGAACTCAGGGTTCCTGTCATGCTTTCCAGGAGAAAAGTACTTTTTTTTTGCCAGAGTCCCACCACCACCACCATTTTTTTTTTTTTTTTTTTAAGATTGACATGAAAAATACTAGAGCTGTTAAAAAAAAAGTGGTGGTGGGAGTTCGGGGAAAGAGCACTCAAGCCATTCATGTTTGCATAAATGAGAGACAAAATTGTTCTTAAAAAAACAGCATCAAGTTAGAGAAGGGACCCATAGCACCCATAAAAAATATAGTATTTTAGAAGTAGAATATTCAAAATAGTAGGAACCTGTTCTGTACTTTCTTTTTTATTTTGAAGTTATTTGGAGATACCATTCATAGATAATGCACATGAATATTTTTTCTTTGTTCTTTTATTGACAGTGAAGGCACCGTCCCAATGTCTTCTACTAACCTCCCCAAAGTCGAGTGAGGTGTAGTTTCTCTCACACCCTGTTGCTGGGAAATCTAATAAGCGATTGATGGAAAGGTGGGGAGGGGAAAAGAAAACCTGAAATACAAATATTTTATCTGAAATCCTCCTCCCCTACGCAACCGGACAAACCACTTCCAGTTGCTTTCTGCCCAGCGTTTAGACTATCTCAAGGAGTGTCTCTCTCTCCAGGGGATGTGCCGGCAGGGATCAGTTCTCCGAGGTGTTGAGGAATGAATAAATCAGTTCACAAATAAACAAACTGCCCGGGCTTCCTAGAAGGAAGGAGAAAACCGAATATTTGAAGGGCGAGCACTTCCGAATATTATAATCACCGAGGTGCGTTTAGCCGGTTGCTTGGAGTCGCTTGTCCCGTCGCCCCCGTGGAACCCCACTCCCCAACTCATCTTATCATAAACCAACCAACGGGAAAAAAAAAAAAAAAAAAAAAGAAATTCAGGTTGCCGGAAGCGGGAGGTAGGGACTTGGCCCTGGGGTGGGTGGCAGCAGCCGGAGCTGCCCTTCTGGGCCGGGAGCAGCTTTGCCGCGCGGGGCCCGCGGAGCGCCGCGCTAATTGCGCGCTTCGCCTGGTCTTCGGGCGAAGCAGCAGTGCAAAGCCGGCTCGGGTTTCTTCCCGCGGGCAGAGGAACCCCGGCTCCGCCTGGGGTCGGGTGGGTCGCTGCATTGTTCCGTCTTTGGGGAGCAGCACGGGAGTCAACTTGCCAGCGGGAACTTGTGTCTGGGAAAAGGGAGAGACGCCGCGAAGCTGGAGTAGGCGGACTGTTGGCGTCTACGCGGGAGAAGAACAGGGGCAAATGAGTTGAATCGATTCCCTCTGCGCCCCAAGCCTCACAAAACGGCTTTGGAGGACGCGGGTGATTTACCGCACTCAGGGCGATCTTCGAGAATTAGGCCATCAGGGTCCTGCCAAGTTCCCGGTCCCACCTTTCAGTGCAGACGCCAGGGCCTGACTCCTGGGATGCGGTCGCAGGGAATGCAATTCCTATAATTTGCCTCTAACATCTTTATAGGGTTCTCTTGACGGCCCTGAACAGGAACCCCCCTGTTGATTATCAATTATCATTTGATTAAATCATGACAACTTCCAGGGAAGACCCCACTCGATTCGATTCCAGCACGTTTTGCTTTGAATCCATTAAATCTGGACCCGGGTAATTAGAAAATCTGATTATTCGTCTCATCGCTCATTAACAGGAAAAACAGTCCCTGAATTTTGCTACTTACAAGATCGTCGAGGAGATATTTGGCCTGCATTAATCAATTCGATTTTATATTTCAAATTAACTTTTCGCAGATGATCAGTGCTTTTTTCTTTGCTTTGGGCAGCGTGGGCCCATTAAAGAAAATATGATAAGAAATATATGTTAATAAGATATAGGTCTTTTATTAAAAAATCTTTTTAAGAGTGAGCTGCAAAAAAGTTGGATCGGCGCGGCTGGGTCTTAGAGCCGAAGGATTCCGGCGCCCCTCGCTCTGATTGGTGCCAACTCCCCACAGCTGCCCGACGATTGGCCCAAAGTTCTGGGAAGGGGCGTGGCCTGCGGAAAGTAAAAACCAGCTTTCAGCAAGAAGACTTTTGAAACTTTTCCCAATCCCTAAAAGGGACTCTGCCTCTTTTTCCGGGCTCGGCGGGGCACCCACTGTGGACACCGGCTCGCCGACCCTCGAGGCTGCGGACTTGCCGGGGGGGAGGGTGGGCCTTGTAAAGCCACCTTTCCCCCTCCTTTCTCCGAGAGAGGGGTGAGCCTCCGGCCACTTCGCCTCTGGTGCCTCCGCCGCGTCCCCCGGCCGCCCGCCCGCCTGCCCGGGCTGCCACTCGCCGAGTCCCGGGAGCTAGCGAGCAGTGGCCGGCGCTGCGCTTGCCCGGGGCGCGCCCTCCAGAATGCTGGTCCGCCCGGTCCGCTGAAAGCGAGCGCCCTTCTCCGCCCGAAGGCACGCTGGCGCCTCCTCCGCTTCGCCCCTGAGGCTTCCAGGCGCCCGGGGCTCCCCCCACCGGCTCCCTTCCTCTCTCTCCCCCTTTCTCGCTCTCGCAGGGCCTTCCTCGCTCGCTCCGGCCGCGGTCCGTGCGCGTAGGCTGTGGCGCGCCGTCTCGGACGCAGCATGCAGGCGCGCTATTCCGTGTCGGACCCCAACGCTCTGGGAGTGGTGCCCTACCTGGGCGAGCAGAACTACTACCGGGCGGCGGGCGGCTACGGCAGTATGGCCAGCCCCATGGGCGTCTACTCCGGCCACCCGGAGCAGTACGGCGCGGGCATGGGCCGCTCCTACGCTCCCTACCACCACCACCAGCCCGCGGCGCCCAAGGACCTCGTGAAGCCCCCTTACAGCTACATCGCGCTCATCACCATGGCGATCCAGAACGCGCCGGAGAAGAAAATCACCCTGAACGGCATCTACCAGTTCATCATGGACCGCTTCCCCTTCTACAGGGAGAACAAGCAGGGCTGGCAGAACAGCATCCGCCACAACCTCTCGCTCAACGAGTGCTTCGTCAAGGTGCCCCGCGACGACAAGAAACCTGGCAAGGGCAGCTACTGGACCCTGGACCCGGACTCCTATAACATGTTCGAAAACGGCAGCTTCCTGCGGCGCCGGCGGCGCTTCAAGAAGAAGGACGTGCCCAAGGAGAAGGGGGAGCGGGCTCCCCTCAAGGAGCCGCCCCCGGCCGGGCCCCCCCTAGCGGACGCCCCCAAGGAAGCCGAAAAGAAAGTGGTGATCAAGAGCGAGGCAGCGTCGCCTGCGTTGCCGGTGATCACCAAGGTGGAGACGCTGAGCCCCGAGAGCGCGCTGCAGGGGAGTCCGCGCAGCGCCGCGTCCACGCCCGCCGGCTCCCCCGACGGCTCGCTGCCGGAGCACCACGCAGGGGCGCCCAACGGGCTGCCCGGCTTCAGCGTGGAGAACATCATGACGCTGCGAACGTCGCCGCCGGGCGGCGAGCTAAGCCCCGCGGCCGGGCGCGCGGGCCTGGTGGTGCCGCCGCTGGCGCTGCCCTACGCCGCCGCGCCGCCCGCCGCCTACGGGCAGCCGTGCGCTCAGGGCCTGGAGGCCGCGGGCGGCGGCGGCTACCAGTGCAGCATGCGCGCCATGAGCCTGTACACCGGTGCCGAGCGGCCAGCGCACATGTGCGTCCCGCCCGCCCTGGACGAAGCCCTCTCGGAACATCCGAGCGGCCCCACATCGCCCCTGAGCGCCCTCAACCTCGCCGCCAGCCAGGAGGGCGCGCTCGCGGCCGCGGGCCACCACCCCCAGCATCACGGTCACCACCACCCGCAGGCACCGCCGCCCCCGCCGGCTCCCCAGCCCCAGCCGGCGCCGCAGCCCGGGGCCGCCGCGGCCCAGGCGGCCTCCTGGTATCTCAACCACAGCGGGGAACTGAACCACCTCTCCGGCCACACGTTCGCGGCCCAGCAGCAAACTTTCCCCAACGTCCGGGAGATGTTCAGCTCCCACCGGCTGGGGATTGAGAACTCGACCCTCGGGGAGCATCAGGGGAGCAGCAACGCCAGCTGTCAGCTACCCTACAGATCCGCGCCGTCTCTCTATCGCCACGCAGCCCCCTACTCCTACGACTGCTCCAAATATTGACTCCCCAGGCGCATCCCTGCCCCCAGCCCGCTCAGTTAAAGCTGCAGAGTTAAGGCTGCAGAGACGCAAAAAGAAACAAAGCATGCCCACCAACGTTTTCTCAGACTCGGAGCAGAGAGCAAGCGAGCGCGCCAGAGCCCTCAGCCCTCTGAGAAGGTGCAGGTAACTTAAATTCGCCGCCCCGTTTCTGAGATTCCAGAAAGGCCCTCTAAAGGGACGCAGCCCGACGAAATGAATATTGCTTTTTAAAATCTCCCTTCCCTACCGTGTAAGCAGGATGGCTGTGTGCTGCTTGACTCGGGGTTTCCAAAGTTAAGTTATGGACCAAATCCCATAGCGACGCAGTAATCACTTTCTGTAGAGACCCACGTAGGTGTATGTGGATCCCTACAGGTAACAGATGTGCTGTGTGTAATTTTTAACTTCTCTAACAGTGCTGTACAAATGTGTGGATGTGTAATCAGGCTGTTTTTTTTTGTTCAGAGCCATTAATATAATATTTAAAGTTGAGTTCACTGGATAATTTTTCATCTTGCCCCACCATTTCTAACTGCCAAATTGAATTCAAGAAATCTATGTGTTTTTTTCTTGTACAATTATGCGATATCATTCTTTCCCCAGTTTTAGGTCTTTTCCAAACAAGAAAATAATTTATTTTTTTTGTTGTTGGTGGAGAAAGAAGTCAAGTATCTGATACTTCTAATTTACAAAGTGTGACGGTTTTGTATAGTAGATTCCACCCTCAGCCTTCCTAAAAAAAAAAACTTTAAAAATTAACTTCACCTGTGTTTGTGTTAATTGTTGTACTTACCTTAAAATAAATCCATGTTGTTTTTCTGCCCAAAGTTCCAACAGTGTGTTTGTGTTCTCACATTTAAAGAAAACGACGTGTGTTTGCAAACCCACCTGTTTTGATTAATTTTGTTATACAGGAGGGTGTACGTGTGACACGCAGATGATCACAGAAGAGGGGGTAGTCCTCTTTAATTTTACTTAGGGATGGAAAAAGTTTTCTATTAACTAAAAAAAAAAATCTCACTTTGGCCAGGGAAATCAGAGAAACCATCCCTGTTGGATGGAAGCAGACCAAAGGACTGCAGGCAGGTCATTTGTTGTAAAGAATGAATTTTATTAAATGCAGAAAAACGTGTGAATTGTCAAAACAAACAATGCCACTTCATCTCAATTTCCAGCCATCCCCAATGGGGGTGGGGGGTTGGGTTGGTGGTGAAGAAGCAGGGAGAACAAACATTTCCCATTTGCTAACTACAACCGAGGGTGAGCCCAATTTCCCTTCACTTTCCTAAAATGCAGATTTTAGTGGTTTTCCAGAAAAGAATTTGAGCTGGGCCAGGGAAGCTCCAAAGAGGATTCCGTAGTGTTTAAGTCCCATTCCAATCAGCGCACTTATCAGAGGTGGAGGACAGACCATTATAAATCTGAATTTGATTTATAAATATTTCTCTGCATCTTCCCAGTCAAAAATTTTAAAACCTCACTGCCCTTCAGAAATTACTAACAACGCTTTCTGAATTATACATTTCTCAATTTATTAAAAACTTTAAATAATAGGAAACCTATTTTTCTTTTCAATTTTGATAGCTTATCTTTATTATTGTTTTCTTTTAAAATAGCAACCTAGCCTTTGTGAAAAGTAGCTGGGGGAAATGGCTTTATTATCTGTTTATTGTCTGAAACCCACAACTGCCCTGCTGGCCTGTGTGTGTGAGTTTTGAGGACAGAGCTTCACCGAGGCCCACCCCAGCAGGTGTGCTATGCTTGCCGGCATAAGGCACCTTGTGAAGGCAATGGCGCTGCGAGGGGTGAGCTTGCTTGGCGCAGTGGCATCGGGTGAGCATAGCTGGGTATGGCCGTTGTTGTAAACCCAGCATTTTGTTTGTATACTGTGCGGAAATAGGCTTGGGGAAAAGTTTGAGGTGTACTCCTTTCCCCCTATGTACAATCACTGATTCTTTTCATCTGTAGGACCAAAGTGGGCAAGTGGTCAGGATGTGAAGGCCGGGACTGTTTTATTCCTGTCCTCCGGCGCAGGAGCCGGGAGTCTGGCTTTCAGCAGGCCTCCGGACCAGCACACCTTGGCTCTTGAGCCAGTCGAGGAAGCAGAGGAGAAAGAACGACAGAGACAGGGAGACAGACAGGGAGAGCACACTCCTCTGCGCCCCTGACCACCTCTGCCACTCCGGTTTCATTTTGCTCTTGCTGTTTGCACTGGAGCCCCTTCTAGACCCGGAGCAAGCTGGATTTTTCCCTTCCCCAGATGTTACAAAGATGCCTTCCTGAAAACTTGACCTCCTCTTAAGATTTGGAGCCCTTGGTGCCATTTTAGTGAAGAGGCCTGAGAGGCACATGGAAACTGAAAGGGTGAGAGGAGTGGTTTTGGGGTGAGCTGAAAGACCCAGCATTGCCATTTAAATCACACTGGGCTTTTGTACTTTTGGGAAGACTTCTTAAAGAAGTCTCTGGCTGCGTGGGCCCGGCTTGGAGGCCAGGGTGAGGGGTCCTTATAATTCTCTGGGAACGTGCACAATTCAGGGCATAATATTTAGGGCTTTATTCAAATCCCTGGCAGAGCAGAGAGCCAGGCCAGGCCTGGCGCTTTTGGACGCGTCCCGGGACACCCTCCCCTGGGTTTGGCTTCTTCATTCGGAGGTCGCGGGGGCCGGGTTTGGTGCGGATCAGTGCCCGACGGCCAGGTCCCGTGTGCTGCGTGCTGCGCTCAGGGCTCACTCAGCCCAGACCTTCTGCAGCCCCCAGCGGCGTAAGGTACCCTGGGGGGGGGGGGGGGCGGGCCGCGTACCTAGGGGCTTAGCGGCCTCCGTGGTATTTGGTTCTCCCCCAGCGGGGTGGGAAGGTTCCGCTGCGCGAGGCAAAGCGTCTGCCGGGCTGCTCGCGCGTCTGCCCGGCGCACCCGCGCGTCTGCTGCTCAGTTCGCAATGGCGGTCGCGCACTGGGCCCAGGCTCTCCATGCTTCGGACACATGACGCGTCCTTGCTTCGGCTGCTCTGTCCTCCGGAGGCCCTTTCAGGTTTGGGGAAAGGAGGCAAGAATGGAAGAGCCGGAGTGCCCGCCGCTGGCTGCCGGGATTCCGGGTCGGGGCGGCCCTGCAGTGCTAAGGAATGAGGCTTGCGGGTCTGCGCTCTACTGACCGCGCTGCTCCCGGACCCAGAAAGAAGCAACGGTTGGGAAAGTCTCAAAAAACTATTGCAGATAAAATGAAAGCAGCTCACACGAGATGGCAGAGACCCTCCATTTGCCGTAGAGTGAAACCGGTGTCCCTGAGCTAGCTTTTGGCTGGACAGACTGTGACTCCACCGGGGTACACTGTTGGTAGGTCTGGACCACTTGAGGTGGACACCGTGGCCTCTGGGCATCCCTCAAGTTCCGGGTGCTGGAGAGGTGAGAGGCTGGAGTAGCCACCTTGTGCTCAGGCTTCTTGTAAGATTTGAACGCGTTACTCTGAGCTCACTGCTTGGAGAAAAAAGGATACACACAAGTTGGGTTCAGCCCAGGCACTGTCCTTGCTCAAGCGCTTGTGCCTGCAGAGGTCAGATTCGGCTGTGAACTGCACCCTGCATCTCATGAGCAGTAAACAAGGAATTCAAGGCTCTCAATCAGTTTCGTGAACAGTAAACAAGCCACTCTCCCCACCCTGGCCTCGGTCTTCTCATCTGTGAAATGACCAGGCCAGTGTAACAGCACTGCAGGCTACCCCTCTCCCCCCAACCACAAGGCTTCTGAAATGCTCCCTCATTTATCCTGCTGTCTTTTCCTCTTCACTGAGAAAGGAAGACCAGAAGTTAGAGGGAGAAGACAATGCAGGGTCCTGGGAACTTCAACACTGAACTCATAAATCTTTTGGGGTCTATCTACTCCCTCTCACCCTGAGCTTGCCTGGAATGTCACCACATGCTGGAATGGGTTTTTGAGCTGTGCTGAAAGTGCAGAGAGCACAGTCCCCAGCTGTCCCCTTGAAACGGAGCCCTTTTGGCTGAGCACTTCACTCCTTGCCCTTCACTCCTACCCCCAAATCCACAAGAGGTGGTCGGGGGTGTTGGGCAAGATGGGCTGATGGGAATTTATTGATAACCATAAACCTGATGTGCACGGAGGAAGAGATGCCAAGAAAGTTTGACCTCCACTGGTGAACTAGCACAATCAAGCTTTTGGGGGGAGGGGTGGTGCGCCTGCATCGGTGACAGTCCTGTTGGCTCCTGTCTGACCCTCAGTGTCAAGGTGGTGGGTAAGTAGAGATCTGCCATCTTGTTTCTGAGATGCGGCCTAGGAATGAGAGTGAAAGCTTCATCTCCAGATAGGTAAGGACCCGCTGGGACCCGCAGCCCTCCACCTCCCAGTTAGCGCCTACTTCCTGCACCGCATACTTGAAATGCTTTCCCAAACTTTGAGCATTCCCTGCCCGCCTCTTTCTCGCAGGGCTCCAGCTCGCGAAGGCATTTTAAATGTTTGCTTTTTGACATAGGCATGTAAGGAAGGGTGTGGGATGCTTCAGGGGCTGTTGGCTTGGCCAGGCAGCTGCTGTCGGGGACAACACTGCACTGGGCAGATGCCACCCACCTTTACATTCGCAAGCCTCTCCCTTGTTTTTTTCAACATCCTTGCTTTATGGTGAAAGCGGAAGTTTTCGCTCACGTGGAGTTTGATTCCAGAGCGTCTCTTCCGTGGTGCTGCAGTTTTTCCAGTGTCAGGCTTCTGGGGACTTATTCCTGGGGCTGCGTGTGACAAGTTTAAATGGGGGGTGGAGTAGTGAGGAGACAGGGGTGCTGGCTTCCAAGGTCCTTTGAAGGAAATGGAGTTGGGGACCATTGAGAAGGGCTCGTTAGCCCTCCTGTCTCCTGGGCTACAGCTGGCTTTCTCTGGGGGACTGCCAGAGAGGCTTCTCTGACCCAGAGCCGGTGGTCCTGGGCTCTGGGGCCTCGCCTCTCCTAGCAGCCCTTGGGGCACTGGCTTTTCCTCTGCCATAGGTGGTCTCCAGAGGCGTGCTGCCCCGTGGAGTCTCTCTCTCAAGGGCTGAATCTCTGCGCACGCACCAGCTCGGGCCCCTATCAGCAGACCATCCAGGGGTGTCCTCGGGCACCTGAAAGCTCTTTGGGCCAGTTCCTCAACTGAAAAATGACAGGATCATTGAATAGGGTTATTGAAGGAACCTAACACATGTCCTTCAGATAGTGCCTGTTCCACAGCACGGGTTCAGTTGTTAGCTGTTAGGATGTATCTAGAGAATGGAAGAGAAGGGATTCTTGGGACTCAAAGGTATAGATCGGGCTGAGATGCTTGGGGGACAGAGGGCAGGGCAGGAGCCTGAGTGCTTCTGTGTAGACCCTCTAAAATTTTTTCTGGTAACAAGATGAGCTATAAGAAGTCAGCAATTTGGAGAATCCTGCTGGCTCTGTGTTTGTGTCAGGACCCCAGCTCACTTCTCTTTAGAAACCCAGGAGACCCTCCCTGCTCCTGCCTGCTCTGGAAACTGCACTGCTCTTTTCAAGTGTGAGGGGACAGGATTGGGGCTTCTGGATATTTGGGGTCCTAACTGAGGACTCTGGGATTCTTGCAGATATCAGAAATTTTGCAGTTCTGGCACTGCTGGAGACCTCTCCACCTTGGGTGCCCTCTCTGGCATTGTGCACAAGCCACCCTCCCTCTTTCTGAGCCCCTGTTGACGCAGGACAACCCCGTTTTGGAGAAGATGGGGTAGCCTACAATCCTCCTCTGCCTCTGGGATCTTGGGGCATTTATTTGTAAAATGGGGAGACACATTGCCCCTACCTCCCACAGTTGCCTGGAGGATTCAGGTGCGACCTTCTGCAAGGCTCCCAGCATCCACACGTGTAGTGCCTGTCTTCAAAGCTCTTCCTGGTATGCCTCCTTATGTGCATTCTCTTGCAGGACCTCGGTTTCCTGGCCTGCAAAATGGGAGTGATGGAAGCTTCTGGGCTTCTTAGGTTTGCTGTGCGGATGGAATGACTTAATAGAGCAAAGCGCCTAGCAGAGTGGGCCCCTGGAAGTGCTCCCAGCAGCCCAGGTGTTAACATTGTAACAGTATTGCCACTAGCACCAGGGTGCTGGGGAGCAGCTGTGGGGTGAATGAGCAGCTTCACTAATCCCGGCGCGTTCCCCCTCTCTTCTCCAACATATCGGCAGCCATGTTAGAATTTTCTCTGTTCCCTACTTGGAATTTTAGGCGTACGTGTCTATTAAATGTCTTTCATGCTTAGAAAAGTGACGCAGACATTTGGAGAGGTGGTGCAGGAGCTGGGGAAGGGCAGCTGCCTTTTGTGCCGCTGCCTGGGGCTGGGTGTGGGGTGAGGAGACTCCCCAGGGCCTTTATTGCCCTGAAGGCTTCTTTAGTCCCCCACTGCCTGGGACCCCTCCTCCAGTCTCCCCAGGGAGCACGTCTGCTTTGTCCTGGGGCGTTGGACCGATTTCCCCGCGGCCCCGACATGGAACAGCCGGGGTTGTTTACGGCGCCCGGGAGCCCGCCCGCGGCCTCAGCGCCTTCCTGCAGGGCTCTCCTAGCTCAGCAGCAGCCGACCGCAGAAGGGAGCGCGCTTTCAGGGATCTGGAGGTCTGTGAGCCTGCAGGGCACTTTCAGGATGTCCCCGTCTGGTTCTCCGCGACAGCCGCTGCCTCCCAGGCTCCCCACAGGGCCTCGGGTCGGTCTTCTCCCAGCAGAGCTTCCGCACGAGGGCGCAGCCGCGCTCCCACGCTGGGGGCTTGGACCACACGCTCCCCGGAACGCTCCCCGGGTTCTTCCTACGTCGCTTCCTGGGCTCAAGTTACAAATGCCCCCCCTCGGGAGCCCAGGATGCATCCCGTGGTCCAGCTGGGCTGGAGTGCGACGCGGGACTTCTACGGAGACGTTGAAAACATCTGCAAACACGCGGGGCTGGGTGTGCCCCTCCAAGGCGCAACTCGAACTCGGAGATGTTTTCCCTTTTACTATCCCTGCCCCGCCCACCCCTTCTTCAGCGGCGCTTGTCTCCGCCCATTCCCAAGTTGGGCGGTGTTTATTGTACAAATTCAAGCTCAGATTTGCTTTAAGAGTTTGGAAGACGCGCTCGGGTGGTGCGCGTGTCGGGAGAAGCAGGACTGTGCGTCATGGGCTTCGGGTGCCCGGGGAAACTCAGGGAGGGATGCGGGGTGCACATGTCGGGGCAGTGGTGCATAGTGACCCGTCTGTCTTTTGGCTTGGATCTATTAGAGCGGGCGCTGAGGCTGGAAATGGAGCTGAATTCCGAGTTAAACTGGCTGGGGGCACGCAGGTCCAGAGAGGCGGGGTGGGTTCTGGAGACTGTGGGGTTTGCCGGTGGTAAAACCTCGTACATTGGGGTTCTCCTTACCCTAGTGTTGAAAGGGGGTGCTCTGGTAAGAGGGAGGGATCCTGAGAGAAAGGACGTCGCCTCGCCCCCTCCTGGCTAGAGGGCCACTCCCAGGTCCTAGGGCCCGTCAGGCTGGGCTGGATGCTGGGCCTAAGGAGAACTGCCAAGTGGCAGAGAGAGGCCCGGAGGTGTCCCAGGGCCGAGCCTGCATCCAAACCGGTTTTTCGACCCTGGTTGTGACTTTCTTTTCAATATTTCAAATTTACCGGCTTCCTGAGGTCTATTTATTCCGCCAGCCTGGGTATTTGAAAACCCCAGAATACATGGTTACTTTCTAGCTTCCCCATTTTGGAGTGGGGGGGTCTCCTGTGCTTATCTGTGTCCAGGGGCAACTTGGCACTCCCCAGACCAATCCCCACAGTGATGTCACCCTCTGTGACAGGGAAAGAGGTTCCCCCATCCGTGCACTTTCACTGCCCCTCCTCATGCAGCTGAGAAATCCAAGGCCATTTCTATGCCCACCTGAGGTCCTCGCCCCTTCTCCTTTTTGCCATTGCTGCAAAAATTACTCAATGACTACAAATTCAGTTATCCGGAGGGTTTTTTCCCCTTTAAAAAATATTCACTGGAGATCATAAAGAGGAACTGGTCACGCTGCTCCCCGGCCCCCATTACTGCGGTGGAGTGGAGGGGAACAGGCAGCAACTCAGGCAGCATCGTTCAGGATTTTTGATTCAAACTGTGACGTGGCTAAATGTAAAATGAGCCGGAGGTGGGTTGCTTACACCCCAGGGTGGGGGGGCGAGACAAGCAGGCTTCCCAAATACTTAATGTAATCATGGGCCAGCTGCGTGCACTTGTAAAGTTGTTATAACCCCCCTCCTTGTTATAAACAGGAAAGCACAGAATATAAAGCAACAGGCCCGCATTCACAAATACCAGCTCTCCGCCAGCTGCCAAATTCCCCTTTTATGGTGTTCCTCGCTTATAACCTCACCCAGACCAAAAAGTCCTTAGCTTTGCCCCTAACTCCCCAAATGGGCTTACTTTTAAACCTCCTTCAACAGAGCGCTGGACCAGGCATCCCTGGCTCTCTCCAGGTCTTAGTGCTCCATGAGTTTGCTAGGGAGAAGCAGTGTTCCTGGAACTTGCTCATCCTCCTGCCCAGGGCCCCTGGGAGGCTCCACTGCCTCCCTCTGGGTTACGAGACCCTCAGAGAGTGCCCCCTCCTGGAGCCAGGGCTGCCCAGTGTCTTTGTGGGGAGGGCTACTCCCCTTCCCACCAGATCCCCCAAACGTTGGATCGACAAACCCTCCTCCTCCAATATCCAAAAGCTTTCACAAATCTCTGAAGACATTTTTACTAGATGTAGGGTGCCATCTCTCTATCTCCTATTAAGCCTGGGAGAAGAAGAGAGCTTTTGTGGGAGGCCAGAGGTCACTGGACTCCCCCAGACTGGCCATAAAGCTCACCCCTGCACTACCCTCCCCCCACCTCTCTTTTCTGGCCCCGTGGACCCAGCTCCCAGCCACCGGGTCCACATCCTGCCTCGCTGACTGTGTGTGCTTACAGCGTCAAGGGGTGGACGTGATATTTCAAACATCAGATCAGTGCGTTTATATATTGGGTGCCCGGAAATTTTTCCAAATAAACACAGCTTGATTCAACTTGGGTGGGCGGACTTATCAACAGACTAATTCTATAAACAAATGAAGGAATAGCCCCGAAACCGATTGGCTGGTATCAAAAAGACACGTGGAGGGAAAAGCTTGGAGTTTTTCAGCAATGAAATTTTAATTAATGTGGGTGGGCTGAGAACACAACGACTGTTTATCATAGACAATTTATTTTCCAGCGCTAAGTCAACATATAATAGCAAACTTACAACAATTATTTAACATTCGTGAAGCCATGAAGGCGGGACAGAGCACGGAGCGGCCCGGGAGAGCGGCAGCGCAGGAGGCGGACGCGCGGCGGGCTCCCCGGGAGGGCTCTCCTGGCGCGCGGCGCAGTCCCTAAGCCGCCCGGCCCCGGCCTCGCCTGCATCGCGGGGAGCGCAGCGCCGGCTCCCGCTCGCCATGAGCCACCTCTTCGGGCCCCGGCTGCCTGCCCTGGCCGCCCCGCCCCTGCTCTACCTGTACGGCCCCGAGAGACCCGGGCTGCCTCTGGCCTTCGCCCCCGCGGCCGCCTTGGCCGCCCCGGGTCGGGCGGAGCCCCCCCAGAAGCCGCCCTACAGCTACATCGCGCTCATCGCCATGGCGATTCAGGACGCGCCCGAGCAGAGGGTCACGCTCAACGGCATCTACCAGTTCATCATGGAGCGCTTCCCCTTCTACCACGACAACCGGCAGGGCTGGCAGAACAGCATCCGCCACAACCTGTCCCTCAACGACTGCTTCGTCAAGGTGCCCCGCGAGAAGGGCCGGCCGGGCAAGGGCAGCTACTGGACGCTGGACCCTCGCTGCCTGGACATGTTCGAGAATGGCAACTACCGGCGGCGGAAGAGGAAGCCCAAGCCGGGCCCCGGCGCCCCGGACGCCAAGCGGGCCCGCACCGAGGCGCACGAGCGCGGCGCCGACGCGCGGCCCGAGGGCGGGGGCGGGGGCGGGCGTCCGGGCCCCGCGACCCCCCGCCAGGAGGGAGCGCCCGCGCGCCCCTCGCCCCTTCCGGAAGACCCCTCTCCGCCGGCACCCCGCCGGTGGCCGGCCGTGGCCGTCGGCCCGCCAGCGCTCACGGCGCCAAGCTCGGGGTCTCCTCCGTGCCCCTCGTCCCGCAACTCTCCGAAAAGCGCCGACAAACCCGGGAGTTTCAGCATAGACAGCATCCTGGCGGGGAGGCAGAGCCAGCGGCCGGCGGGAGGGGGCGAGCTCCTTGGGGGATCCAAGCCGGGCCCGGGCGGCTGTGCGGGCACCTCGCCTCTGGCCCCCTCCTCCAGCCTCCGCCCGCCTTTCAACGCGTCCCTGATGCTCGACCCGCACGTTCAGGGGGGCTTTTACCAGCTCGGGATCCCCTTCCTCTCCTATTTCCCTCTGCAACTCTCGGACACGGTGTTTCCCTTCCAGTAAAGCAAGCAGTGGCGCGATTCTTTCCCCTGCCCCCGGTCTCAGTCTTCTCGGGGCGACCGGAGACGGCTCCCACCCGCGGGGAAGGAATCACGTTCTTTGGAAAAGGGTCTTTCCCTCTGCTGACGGGTGGGGTTCTGGGAGGTGTCAGCAACTTCTGCTTGCCCGTGGACACCGCTGCGGCTTTGATCGTTAAGTGTGGGCTTTGGAGATTTAAAAGACCCGGCCCCGCGGGGACTAGGGCATCGTCATCCCCACGCAGCCTGAGCAGGAGCAATTCCTCGACCTTGCCTTGCCTATTGGGGTCACCTCCCGGGCCATCTCCCCACCCACCACAGCCCCTGTGGCACCCCAGCGCCCAGACGACCCGAGGGCCGGACAGGCGGACACAGTGTGGTTTCCATCTGGGATCCCCCATCTGACCATCGCCAGCTCCGTGGTTGGTGTCTGGCCCAAGACTTGGCTTCAACCTCTTTAGGTGGTGGGTGCTCCCAGCTGGATTTACCCCTGAAGTCAGTTGCAGGGGCGCCAGTGGTGACCCCAGTTTTTCAGGCTTCCTTGGAGATGGAGGGCCTGGGCAAGATTTAAAACCAAAGCCAAGATGGAAATTGAGGAACCACCAAGGACAGAACACTTTTATTTTAAATAGAGAAGTTCTCTCTTTCTTTCTGGACAGTAAAAAGGGACACGCTTTAACCTTTGCCTAAATGCTTGACTCTTCCACTATGATTACCTTTCCGAAAGTTCCTATTAATTTCTGTTAAGAAAGTGCACTATATATAATACGGTGTTTTGTTGCAGTATGAATAGTCGATACACATGTTTGTATGTAAACGACAATACTGGCTGTCCTGTCTTTTTGCTTTTCTTTTTAAGGGATCAGAGGATTTCAGGGGACACCAGAAGGGCCAGAGGGGGAGGGAAAATGCCTCAGGAACCTCAGATTTTGAGTTCCATGTTTTTTCAATATCTAGGTTTGGGGTTTGCTATATTTTCCAGAATGGTGTAGGGAAAGGCTACTTTTAATCAAACAAGTTTGGTGAAACAAACAAACAAAAAGCAGATGGAGAGAGAGAGATGGGTTAATGGAGGCATGGAAACCTGCTGGTGCCTGCTGAAGGGGCCCCTCTGCACCCCAAAGAAGAAGAGGCGTGAAGGGAGGTTCTCCCAGGCAGCTCCAGCCTGCCGCTTGGCTTCTTGCTCCGAGCCCTGCCCCCAGTCCCAGCAGCTGCAACTCAATAACCCCCTTTAGAAGGTGACTGGGGGTGGGGGGTGGGGTGGGGGGGTGGGAGGAAGGGCAAGTGGGGGTCTGCAGCAAAGATCTGGTTAAGAAAATTGAGATTTTCACAGCCTGTTCAGCTTGGAACTTTTGGGAAATGCACCCAATCGCCTGTGGTATTGCTAATTGGGTTATTTCGGGGGTTCTGAAACTCGACCTAAACTCCTGTAACTTTTATTTTATCTGATAGGGAAATGTATAAAAAGTCATGAATTCTTGAGAGTAGCATGCATTGGGTCTTCAAAGTAACTTTAAAAATATTTTCCTAGACGTATATAAAGGTTAACACAAACTGAAAACCAGGAGGGCCTGTGGGCTAATAGGTTTGACGGGACGTTACAGGCAAGCATAGCGATTTAACAAGCAGGGAGGCACAGAGCTGACTTTCGGGAAATTCATCCTTAAAGTTGTGCCGAACCATCTGCTGCTGACCCAGAAACACTCCAGCGGCTGTGTTCTCCCAGGCTGGTGGGGAGCATGGGGAGCTGCAGAGTGGCTGTGTTCTCCCAGGCTGGTGGGGAGCTGGGGAGCTGCAGAGCGGCTGTGTTCTCCCAGGCTGGTGGGGAGCGCGAGGGGAGCTGCAGAGCGGCCTTGACATTGGGGACTTTGATGAGACCCTCTGGTTGAGACCCAGGCTGTCATTGGATATTTTGTTATCCCAGACTCTCAGCGTCTGAGAATAAAGTTGTCTTTTCATTAACCTCTCACTGACTGGTTCAGTGGATTACTGGGAGAAATAAACAAACAGTGTCATAAGGAAAGAGGAGACTTGGGTTATGTTTGGGAGTCACGTCAGTACCTGGGGCGGCTCTGGCGCTTGGGGGTGAGTGGGCAGGCTGAGGGAGGAGGGAGAAGCTGCCTCGACAGCAGAAAAGTGAGATTAATCACACTGCCAGCAGGATGTGGTGTCGGTTTTTTGTTTGGGGGGTTGATTTGTTTATTTTGTGTGTTTTGTTATTTTTTTGATGGCTATTTTCTGCAGTTACAAATAAGTTAATACAGTTGTTTTAAAAGGAGAGTATTTTAGAGTTACAAATCCCCAAAGTATGGAATAGACATTATTTTTATGGTGCAGAAAATTGCAGGAGGGTATCTGCTTTGTGTGTTTGCATGCATAAAGAGAGATTCTGCTGTACAATCCCCACTTTTCGTCTGCTGAGGGAAGCTGAGACAAATAGACAGTGGGAGGTTTTTTTTCCTCATGGGCAGGCATCAGGAATTGAACCTGGGTCTCCGACATGGCAGGTGAAAATTCTGCCACTGAGCCACTGTCACACCACCCAGGAGGTCATTTTTAAGATAATCTACATAAGGTGTGTTCTGTTGACGAGAAAGAGGGACATTAGGTCCTAGTTATCCACATAGCTGTTCTAATGGTTCCAAATTTAATTATCAATTCAAATTATGGACCAGCAAGATCAAGAAGTGGTTTCTACTCAAACTTAAAGCAAAATCTCTGCAATATTTAGCTTAAATCAGAAGTAACAGAATAATTCCACTAATGCAATCTTAAGGTGTGTCTCTTTTCTCTCGTCTAAATAAAGGGACCGGATTCCACTCTTTGTTTTAAGACCCACCCCCCCGAATCTGAGTATTTTGATGAAATGAGAGACGTGGCAGGTGTTTATATAATGATAAATAAATAAGTAAAAAAATGAACATTACGTGAATTTTCATGCTCAGAAATTTGTCTTTTTTGCGTATTGATGGATCCGATGGATTGAGATCAATGCTGAGTCATGTTGACTTAGCCCAAGTATTGATACTTTTTGAAAGATTTTGTTTTTCTATGGAGTTCTAGCCAGAGATAATTTTTTTCATTACTATAATGAGGGTAACAATGAATGTATGAAATTAATCTCGGAATGCATACCAACATTGAGAGCTTTGCCTCTAAGACTTTTACATGGACAGAGAACTTTGAAAATGACATTTCTGCTTTGGGTGGGCTTGGAATCTTGCTGACTTGTGTAGACGCCAGTAACCTTCAGGATCTCAATTGCCCCCTATGATTTTTGGGAACCTGAGCAGGAAAGGATGTCATTACACCTATCTGAAAAGGGGATTCCACTTGTGGTCTCTACCTTTTTATGCAGCCTGGCCTGTGTGTGGGTTAAAGAATCAGCCCCCTATGATGGTACTGCTCTAGCTAAAAGGCAGAGCCTGCCCAGGCATTAGTGGACTGATGGTGACCCAGCACAGGTGGGGGACGTCTCTAGTAACAAGTTACACACCTGAGTGAGAGCTAATTCTTTGGTAAATTCTTGCTTATAATACAAGTGCTAATAAGCACAGTTTATTATTAAACATAAATAATGTGAGTTTTTTGAAATGTAGAATCACTTTCTTTTGATCCACATTTTAATCAGTTTTTAAAATGTGCCCAAAAAGCCAAATGATAAGTTCTCCACTCTTATGGCCTTATCCACAGGCCCCAAACCCTATATTCTCTAGGGGGGTCAGGCAGATACGATCTCTGTGTAAGAGCGCCCACAACGAGACCGAGGGTGGGGTGGGGCGTGGGCTGCACTGGGGTCAGGGCCTGTCTTCTAGTAGCTGCCAATGCCAGTCGCACTGGCCAACTCAAACGAGAGACACATAGGCTGCTAGTGGATTCAAGCCCCTTGGTGCGCTCGTAGGACCGAGTACAGAGTCCAGCTCTCCCTCTTGAAGAGCGGAGGCAGAGGGGCAAAGATGCCAGCCTCCTTTTTCTATCAGGCAGGAAAACAGGCCTGGGGCAGAACATAAAATTCCACTGAGATGGGTCAATGGAAAAGACTGGACTAGAGGGACTGTTTTGTAGGAACAGTTTTTGCTAGGTTAAGGGGACCACCACAGGGAGGTGACCTGCCCTGGCCAAGCAAGAGTGGGAAGTGCATGGGGGTGGCTCCCCCTGGAGCCACAGGTCAGAGCGGGGCTGCCGAGAAGAGACACCCCACCTCACTCCTCTCCCATGTGAGTGGCATGCGGAGGCCGCTGCTTGGCTGAGCCCAGGCCTGCCCCGAAGGGAGCCCAAGTAAGGTGGGCCACAGGGGCCAACCCGCAGGGCCGGGAGGGGCTGTGAAGGACCAGGGCCCGGTGGGGGGGGGGGGGTGCATAGTCCGGCACCAACACAGTGGTGGGCCAAGCGGCTGCAGCTGCGCTGACCACACTGGGAATGCCCGCAAGCGAAGACTAGGGCATCTGGGACAAAAGCACTGGCCGCATGGGGTATTCTGGAAGCTCAGATTCTCCCACCTTCCAACTGCCCAGAGCTAGTGGTGATGGGCCCTGACCTCGGACCCTGACCTCAGCCTCTGTTACACGACTGGTCCGTTTCCCAGTGTGTCCCCGCGAACTGCTGTGGGGTCTTCTCTTGAACAGGTGGAAAGTGGATGCTGCTGGCCTTGGAAGGGGAGGACACGGGCCGGGCCTGGGTTCAGCTCCGTAAGGCCTGGCCCTACAGCCTCTGCCTCTACGTCTTCCAGCCGGCCAAGGCCCCGCAGAGTCGCTGTCAATGGATTTGGATCCGTTTGTTGAGCATTGGAAGCCAACTTGTTCCCTCCTGGGCTGTGCCCTAAACGCAGCTGATGCCATTTGGCCTGACTCTTAAGCAACGCACGATGGGGAAGGTGTCCTCAGACCCCAGGCCACAGGAAGCGGGACACGGAAGAAGGACTGCTGCCCCGGGGGAGCATCTAAGTCACACCCGCGGAAGGGTAGAGGAGTGACATGCTGGGGTTCCGGGCTCCTGGCAGCTTTGACAAGAGGATTGTAAAGGCTGACTCATGTCCTCATAACGTGCCATGTGAAATGTCATTAACCGTCACCCCCTCCTGGCAGCCAGGCCCCCTCCTTCCCAGGTCGCCAGTCACCCTCTACTACTACCCCACTTTCCTGTGGGGGAGCTCTCTCTCCTTCGTATCTTATCAATTCCTTAACATTCAGTAATTTCCTGTGGGGGGGGGGGGTACATATTACCTGCCCCTCTTTTCCTGTTTAAGGTCTGGACTTGGAGTCCCCCTGACTGAGGCTGTGACCCAGCTCTGCCATTACTTGCTGTGTGCTGTCATGGGCAAGTCGCCTAACTCTTCTGTGCCTCAACTTTTCTCATCTGCGAAAGTGGGGATAATATTAGCAACTCCCTCAGCCGGCTCTCCTGAGGACTAAATCAGATGATGGACATTTGCCTAGAGCTGTTGTCAGAGTTAAATTAGTTCGAGCATATCAGTGAAAGGTAGATCCTATCTCTGGTGACAGACATAGGCGCTCATCGAGATGCTTTCATTTTGCGTCTACTTGTGACTCCTTAGTTTTGTAAAAAAAAGGGAAAAAAAGCATGAGCCAGTGATTCTGATTAGGTCACACAGTTCTGTGGGAGAGAGCCCCTTAGGTTGATTTCTCTGGTCCACCCACCTTCACCCCAGCTAGGCTGGGATCCTCTCTCATCTTTTCATCGCCGAGTTTCATCTTTTGAGACGACCCAACAATTTGAATACGAAACCAAAAGCAAAACAAGCTGGTGCGCCTGGCGGGAAATCGCAGGAAAACCACTGGAGAGGTGAGTTTCCCGCTACCAGGGCAGAGTCCCTCTGACCTTTCTTGCCTTGCTCATGCAGCACAAGTAGCTTAGAAGTGACCCTTCCAGGGCTGACCCTCTTGCCATTGTGAACTGAGGGCCTCGGGATTCAATTGAGTCTTTAAATCTGCCCCCAGCACTTAGCTGGTCCCTGTGTGCCGCAGGCAGTGGCTCCACACCTTTCCTGGGCAGAGAAGGCCTCCCGAGGAGCAGTTCTTCCTAAACTCAGGCATTTTGTAGCCCGCCTTATAAAGTGTAAAAAACATTTCTTTTAAATGCTGGCTAAATATAGCAGGGGCTTGGTCAGCTAGAACATTTTTAGAAAGCACATTACAAATCAGGAATGTTTTGGGGAAATAAACTTTCCCACATTTCTGGCCTGGAAGTCAGCACCACGAGCTCCATCTTGCAAGCGCAGCCTGGGGCGGGCGATGGGGTACCGGGGCTGGCCCCACAGCTGGGCGCATCCGGCTTCGACCGACACTGCACTTACTACCCAGGCCGGGGACGCGGCTGGAGGGGGGACCGCTGCCGGGCGAGCCAGGCTGGTCGGGGACATAAGGGAGTGGGGATTAAAGAGAAAGGAATCTTTGCCGTGGGTTTTATTTCTTGTTTCTCCTTTTCCTCCCAGCTGTTCACTGAGACATCCCCATGGGATGAGGACAAAGCGGGGAGGCTGTGGCCCCCACGCCTCCCTGCCTCCAGGGTCTCCAGAGCAGCTTTTAGGCCCTACGGGGCTCCTGAGCTGAGGGGACCTGGCCTTGGTGTGGCACAGCCAGCAGAGAGCTGCAGTGGCGAGGCCGAGGCCATCTGGTGGCTGTGCAGGTATCAGGGCCAGCCCAGGACTTGTTCCTCTCTGTGCTTTCTGTATTTACATGCAATTTCCATTTGGCCAGAATAGAATAGCTTCTCTCCAAGACTGAAGTAGTCCTTTCCCTTGTCTTTGTGAGGAGCTGCCCTCTGCGAAAACACTCATTATAAAAGTTACATGTGATCATACAAGCAATGTAGAAAACTCAGAAAAGTATTAAAAAGAAAACAAAGCTTAAATCCTATAATCGGTGCTCCCTGTAATCCCGCAATCACCTGTAATCCTGCCTCAAAGAGGCCATTGTCTGTGTCATTACTCTATTTTGGTGTCACATTCTGTCCTTTGTGTATATTTGTGAGTACGTATGAGCATGTGTAAATGTGTGAGTGTCATGTATATATATATAGTCCCTCTAAATTGGTTTTTACTTCCTCAGTATTATCAGCATACCACCATCATCACCAAAGACTTCAGTATTTCCTGTGCATACCCGGAAAGCATTGGGAACACAGAACTGAGTAAGACACAGTCTTTACACTTCAAATGCTGACAGCCTGGCAATGGAGAGAGATGAGGAAAGGAGAGATTTGTATATTTGTTTTGTAAATTTTTGTGTGTGAAATAATTTCAGATTAATAGGAAGGTGTACAAAAATGTTCAGGGAGAAGAGACAGTTGGGTGAAAACATTAGCCAATAAAAAATAAGATCTTTGGGAAGTTAATGATATTTTTACTATTTGCAGAGTACTTATTCTTTCTGTTGGGTTCCTTCTAGGCACACCACAGTTATGTTCCAGGGTCCCTCTGGAATTAGAGAGTATTGTTCTCCTTCCTTTACAAGCACAGCAACTGAGGTCTAGAGAGCCCAGCACATGTCCAAGGGCCCACAGCTAATGAGCAGTAGAACTTGGGTTTGGCTTCCGGCTCTGGCTCTGGAGCAGCCCATGAACTTCTGCACACTGTATCACTTCTCTCTAGGAGCAGAATTCTGTGGGGACATATATGAGGGCTCCCTGCCCTGGTCTTTGGGGCCAAGGGAGTAGAGTGACCAACCCATCTGTGTTTGCTGGGGACTTTCTAGGGTTTCACACTGAAAAAGTCACACCCCAGGAAACCCCTCAGTCTTAAGCAAACTGGATGGTTGGGCACCCCACAGGGAAGAGAATTTGAACCCAGATTTAAAGGATTAATGGAAGCTATTTGTTACTTTATTTCTTCCAGTGGGATCTGAGCATGGACTATGGCTTGCTTTTTTTTTTTTTATCCCAAGAAATACCTATGTGACCTGGGAAACCCACTAGTAAAATGTCACTAGTGAAATGGATGTAATCCTACCCTCCTCTTAGGTTGTCTAAAGACTGAAGAGACCATGAACTTAAAGGCCTCAGCTCAGAGTTTGACACATAGAAAGTACTCAATAATTGTTTGCCATCATCGCCATTGCTGTTGTCTCCACCATCACCTCCATCATCACCATCATCATCACCACCACCATCACCACCATCATCATCACCACCACCATCACCACCATCATCATTACCAGCACCATCATCTTCATTTTTATCCTTAGGGTCTGCTCTCTGGAAGGTGTTGCTGAAGACCGAATGAAGCGACATTTGTGTTGACTATCAGACCACCATGTATGTGACTCGTCACTAGTTTGCTCTTATTGAACACTCATGAAATGAGTACCTATTTAAGTACCACGATACAGCAGTGAAGGAAACAGCCCTGGCCCACACAGAGCTAGAGCAGGGGAGACAGTTTATCATTGCATGGTGGTGGTGACAGTGGTGACAGCAGCAATGATGGTGATGATGATGGTGGCAGTAGTGATGTTGAAGGTGGTGATGGTGGTGATGGTGGTGATGGTGATGATGGTGATGATGGTGATGATGGTGATGATGGTGATGATGAGGAGGAGGATGGTGATGATGGTGATGGTGATGATAATGGTGGTGGTGGTGATGGTGATGATGGTGATGATGATGATGATGATGGTGATGATGATGATGGTGATGGTGGTGATGGTGCTGATGGTAGTGATGGTGCTGATGGTGGTGATGGTGATGATGGTGATGATGGTGATGGTGATGATGATGGTGATGGCAGTGATGGTGATGGTGGTGATGGTGATGATGATGGTGATGATGATGATGATGATGGTGATGATGATGATGGTGATGATGATGGTGATGGTGATGATGATGGTGGTAGTGGTGATGGTGATGATGGTGATGATGATGGTGATGATGGTGATGGTGATGGTGGAGATGGTGATGATGATGGTGATGATGGTGATGGTGGTGGTGATGGCAGTGATGATGATGGTGATGATGGTGATGGTGATGATGGTGATGGTGGTGGTGATGGCAGTGATGGTGATGGTGATGATGGTGATGGTGGTGGTGATGGTGCTGATGGTGATGGTGATGATGGTGATGGTGGTGGTGATGGTGCTGATGGTGATGATAATGATGATGATGGTGATGGCAGTTATGATGATGGTGGTGATGGTGCTGATGGTGGTGATAATGATGATGATGGTGATGGCAGTGATGATGATGGTGGTGATGGTGATGATGATGGTGATGGCAGTGATGATGATGGTGGAGATGGTGATGATGATGGTGATGATGGTGATGGTGGTGGTGATGGCAGTGATGATGGTGATGATGGTGGAGATGGTGGTAGCGGTGATGATGATGATGATGGTGATGGTGACAATGGTGGTGGTGGTATAATGATGGTGATAGTGATGGTGATGGTGAGGATGATGTTGACCGATAACAATTATTGAGTACTTGCCATGTGTCAAGTGTGCTGAGGCCTATATATTCACAATCTCTTTAATGTTTAAACAAGCCTAGGAAGTGGGTAGTATATCATTTTACTAATGAAATTTTGCTGGTGGGTTGCCTAGATTACATAGCTAGTCCTTAGCAAAGTAGCACACCCACGTGTACCTGACATAAAAGCTCTTAGTCTTCTGTATCATCAGACCAGTGGGTGCGCAGGGCAAATACTTATCTGTTCACATAATAAAGTGAAAGAGACAAGCAAGGAAACTCACCTTCCTATCAAATCTATCCCACGTGGTGGTCCCTGGTCCAGGCTACACATCAGCACCATCTCAGGAACTTAAAAAATATCATGCTTGGACCCTCCCCTCAGAGACCCTGATGGCTTTAGTCTGAGCTGGGCTCCCTGCTCACCCAGTGACTCTAAAGCACAGTCATTGTTGAGAGCTACTAACCCCACAGATTCCAGCTTCAGCCTAGTGTGACTGGAGACGTTGTTGCTCCCCAGGAACACTTGGCAATGCTTGGATAGAGTTTTGGTTGTTGGAACTGTGTAGGGTGCTACTGGTATCTAGTGTGTATAGACTAGGGATGCTGCTAAGCACCCTGCAATACACAGTGCAGCCCCTACCACAAAGAATTACCTAACCCAAAATTCAGAAGTGCTGAGGTTGGGAAACCCTATATAATCCCTCTGTGTGAGATCTCAAAACCAAAAGAATGGAGCTAATGTTATAAGTCATATTTCCTTCATTTTCTCATCTCCCTGTGACAAGATTGCTTGGAATTATTAAACTTAAGCACCCTATTATGCCTCTTAATCAGGGGTGCCTTTTTTGACCCTCTAGACCAGCATTGCCCAGTTGAAATATAATGTGAACTGCCTACAAAAGGTAAGTTAACATTTTGTTTCTTTTAGTTTTTAACTTTTTTTATTGTATAGTATAACATATGTGCAAAGCAAAGAAACAAACAATAGTTTTCAAAGCATTCTTCAACAAGTAGTTAGGACAGGTCCCAGAGTTTGTCATGGGCTACCATGCCATCATCTCAGATTTTTCCTTCTAGCTGCTTCAGAACATTGGAGGCTTGAAGGAATGTATATATATTTTTATCATCACTTTGTTTTCTTTTTTTGTGTGTAAAATAACATATACACAAAAAAGCAATGAATTTCAAAGCATAGCACAATTAATTGTAGAACAGATTTCAGAGTTTGGTATGGGTGACAATTCCACAATTTTAGGTTTTTGCTTCTAGTTGCTCTAAAATACTGGAGACTAAAAGGAATATCAATATAATGATTCAGTGATCACACTCATTTGTTAAACCCTATGTGCTCTGTATAACTCCACCATCACCTTTGATCTTTCTCCCACTTTTTAAGGGTATTTGGGTTATGCCTATTCTAACTTTTTCATGTTGGAAGGGACTATCAGTTATAAGGAGTAGGGAGATGGAATAGGCTGATGTTCTGGAGAGGCTGGGCCTTCTAGGTTTCAGGACTTTTCAGGTCCAGGGACCCATCTGGAGTTGTAGGTTTCTGGACAGTTACTCTAGTGCATGGAACCTTTGTAGAATCTTATCTATTACCCCAGGTGTTCTTTAGGGTTGGCTGGAATGGTTTTGGTTGAGGTTTGACTAATTATGATAGGTAGCAATGTCTAACTGAAATTCACGTAAGGTGACCTCCAGGGTAACCTCTCTACTCTATTCAAACTCTCTCAGCCACTGATACCTTATTGTTAAGCTTCTTTCCCCCCTTTTGATCTGTATGGCATTGTTGATCCCACAGTGTCAGGGCCAGACTCATCCCTGGGAGTCATCTTCCACACTGCCAGGGAGACTTTCACCCCTGCATGTCGTGTCCCACACAGGTGTAAGGGCAATGATGTCACTTGCAGAGTTGGGCATTAGAGAGAGTGAGGCCACATCTGAGCAACAAGAGGTCCCCCAGAAGTGACTCTCAGGCACAGCTATAGGTAGGCTCAGCTTCTCCGCTACCTACATAAGCTTCCAAGAGTGAGCCTCAGGATCGAGGTCTTGGCCTGTTGATTTGGGTGCCCCTAATGTTTGACGCAGTAACGGGGGTTTCCCCCCTGGTAAAGTTTAATAGTTCCGTATTTTTTCTCCCATGCCTCAAGGAACTTTGCAAATTCTTTGTGATCATCTGCTTCATATACTCTGGGTTGTATCCAGGCATTGTATTAAGCTACACAGGATTAAAGGCTCTCATTCTTATTCTGGGCTCCCCGTGTTTTGATATTTAATGAGCTATCCAGACAGGTTGAGTTAGATTATGTGCTACAGAAAATTTAGTTTCTAGACAAAATAAACCTTTCTTTTTTTGGTTTCAAAGAGTAGGTGAGATTCTAAAATACAGACAATGTCTTCCTTACCCCTGTGTTCTGAATTACCTTAATCCCGACCTGATCGCCTCTGTTATTATCTCTGAGTACCAGGTTATGCATATACAAAACAGCCTCTCAAAATTTGGAAATAATAATTACCACTCCGGAAAAAATGTGACTGCTACAAGACCTTACAACAACCCAGGCCCCTGTTTTCTTATAGGCATTTTCTGAATGAGCCCATACAATTATTGCTCTTTTGTTTCTGGCTTATTTTGCCTCACCAAACGTCCACATGTTCATTCACACCATGGCATGACTCACGACTTTGTTCCTTTTTGTAGCAGCACAACTCCGATCGTATGTGTGCACCATCATTTACCAATCTTCTCAGTCAGGGCATCCTTCAGCCACTTGCTTTCATTAGGCATCATGTATAACGTCCAAAGTCCACGGTGCATCAACACTCTCAATATTAGATAATTTCACTGGTCCCAAGAGAAAGATAACCAGTAAACACACCCTCACCAAACAGGAAATCTAAACCTCCCCTTACCTCTTGTCTCTCCTCCCATTATTTACTCCTGGTGTTACTGTGGCATTACTGATGTTTTCCTGTTACACATAGCCCATAGCATGCAACAGCAGTTTTTCCCTTATAGGCTGAACTTAAACACTCTTTGTACAATCACAGGTCATTACAACCAAGTTAACACTTTTTTTTTGTAGCAGCATTTCAAAAAGTAGAACAAAACAGGTGAAGCTAATTTTAATATGTTTTATTTAACACCACACATCCAAAATATTATCGTTTTAACATGTAATCAACATAAAAGTTATTAATGCGATATTTTGCATTGTTTTGGTCCTGAGTCTTAGAAGTCTGGTATGTATTTGGCACTGACAGCACATCTCGATTCAAGAGTGACCTGCACCAAGTAACTATTGCGCCGAGCAGTGCAGCTTCCAACCGCCTTTGGTTTCCCCTCCGCACACTTTTATGGAAGCCGGAAGCTCTTTACAGTGCTTATTACAGCTGCAATGAAACGATCATTGACCCAATAATGGGTGTCACATCTGTCTACAACCATGATGCAATGAGTTCTATGATGATCTCATTTTCATGGCCCCCCTTTTTGTTCCTACAGTGCCCAGCATAGTGTCTGCCATGTAGTAAGCACCCTAAAAATATTTGTGGCCGGATTCAACATTCCTTAGTGCCTGACTCTCTTGCCAAAGTGAAAGTCCCTCCTGCTTGTTATTGCCGAGTGTTTGGTACAAAACAGAGGCTCGGGAAATATTTGTGGAATGGGTGCATAATCTGATGAAGACACTTACCTATTCCTGGTGTTTCCTTCTATGTCCCCCCTTTAGTCATTTGGCCCAGGGGGTGGCGGGGGTATCTGACGAGGACATTTGGGTGGAAGTATCTGGGCTTCCTGGGTCGAGCCCTGCCCACGTTCCCCTTGGGAGTGAGCTGCCCACAGCTGGCACACACATCTCTCTCGCTCCTCCTCGCAGTGGTTTTATAAGGCTCTGCCTCACCACCGTGTTGAGGGGAGGGGGACGCAGGGCTGCTGCTCCCTGGGGGCCTCGCCCATTGCTCCCGTCCCACGCATGAAAGCCACAGTCTCCAACTGAGCTTTTAAAATAAAGGTTTTGGCTTCTCTCTGTCCAATCCTGCCATTTCTCAAAAGATTTAGAATTCACAGCACCTCCTCATCTCACTGGTGGGAATGCTACTGAGGGCCCCAAGGCATGAAATTATATAGTTCAGGGTTGAGTGGGAGTTCCCATCTCTCAGTCCAGAGTGCAGTGGGTTTAGGCTCCAGCTCATGAGAAAAATCCTAAAGCAAATGGCATTTCTTGACTCTGGATGAGTCTCTGTAGGCAAGGACCTCCCAGAAGAATCAAAGAGAAGGACAGTCTTTATACCCCTGCGGACGAGACCCAGGGGTTCAGTTTTTAATACCGGCCACTTCCCAGAGGGACAGGGAGAACTTTCAAACTGCAGCCTCGACCTCTGGATTTATAGGTTTTCAAGTGAGTTGAAGCTGGAAGGATGCTCACTGGAAGCCGGACTTGTGGTCATTGGGGGTGGGGGGTGGTGGGGGGATGGGAACAAAGAGCCGAGGCAGTGGCCATGGCCAGAGACTGTGAGAAACAGGGAAAATGCTTTGAGCTCCATTAAGAGCAACCAGTTGTCTTTCCCAGCAACAGAAACTCTCCATGGGCCTCATAATTCATATGCAGGGCTGCGCTTGAGATCGGCCCAGAGAAGCTACATGATTATGATGTGTGTGTGTGTGTGTGTGTGTGTGTGTGTGTGTGTGTGTGTGTGTGTGTGTGTGTGGCAAAGCTGGGCAGCAGAAAGGAACTTTTGGGGGAAATTAAAAAGCTCCATCGCTGACTCTCCATCTATCCTCAAACCAAACAGGCCTTCAGCCTCTCAGCACCCTCTCCCCGCTCTGTTTCATAATGATTCCTTAAATTCTTGAATCATTGTCTCCTGAGTGCTTCCCACGAAGTTGCTTTCATTAGCAAAGCAATATGTAATAATAGTTGTTAAAGTAATTGTATTTCTGTTTTTACATCTGTAAAGATTACGTTAAACAGTATGAAGCCCATTAAACTATTTCATGACACGCTGCCTGCCCACTGCTACTATTATTTCAGAGTAAACTTCAGAGATCGGGTGGGCGGCTGCCACGCAGAGTTATTTATAGTGGCTCATTCATCAATAAAAAACTTCAAAAGGAATCTGTTACCCTTCTATTGGTAAGCCAAAGAAAACTCACATAAAGACAACCCTGTTAAGAAACAAAGCAGAGGCAACCACAAGACATTTAGTTAAGTAAAATCCTGATTTCTAACAAATACCACGTCCTGAAAAGAGATTGCTGGCAATGTGAATCCATTTAGGCAACGCAGTTCCCATTGGATGGTTAAAATAAACTGTTAAACATTTGTATTTACATTGGCTTCAAAGGGCCTAGGCCCCCTCTTTGGGTTTTAAAAATGTAGTAGATTTGTGATCTTGACACGGTAAAGCTATTCTCGTCATCTTAGGCGAGCAAGGAGGGAAGCATCCTTTTGTCCATCGCTTACGGTTGGACCTACGGTTTTATCGGCTTTTAATGTGAACCTGGACTGGGGATTGGAGCAGAGAGCCAGTGCTGATAATACCAGTCCTATTTACTGAGCATTCGCTATGTTCTTGGCAGTACCCTTTAGAAGCAGTATTACTAGCTCCGCTTTGCAGATGAAAAATTGAAGTTCAGGGAGGTTACTATCCATCCCATTGAGCTGAAAACATTATCCGCATATGGGACCCTGACTTTGGTGAAATCTGGGAATCACAGTGACTTATTCGGTACCAAATTTTGAAGTGTGACCAGATGTAGCCAAGAGCATTTTGACTTGACAGCAGCTACACACCTGGCTCACCTAGGGAAGCCAGGGCAGAGGAATGCAGGTGCTTCTCGGCAGCTCCGTGCCTGGCTGCTGGGAAGGTTCTGGAAGGCAGGATTCCCTGTCCCCCGTGTGTGATGGAGATAGGTTGTGGAAAGGAAGCCATGTGCGGTGGAAACACTTTGTACTTCTGGAGGCAGAAGCTGGGGCTTCAGCAAGTGACAACAGAATCACAAACGCTCACAATTATCGGTCAATTAGCATGTACTGGGAATGCTGCCAAGTGAGAGCACTGCTGCCTTCTGTCACTTACTTTCCCAGCTCTGTGCTGTGCGTACTCACATAAAGCCTATTTAGCAGATGAGAGAGCTGAGGCTCAGGGAATTTGCAGGCTCGAGGTGGCCCAGCTGGGACCAGACCTTGGAACGGAGCCCTTGTCACGGCACTGGAGTGGGAGCCCTCTGCATTTTTATCCCCACACTCAGCTCGCAGGAACTCGAGGCCCCGGATTCAGAAGGGCCTCAGCTTGTGCCAGGCATCGGCTGAGTGGGCCAGCCAAGACTGTACATCAGCCTGCCCGAGACGCTTGCCCAGATGTGTGCCTGGCACTGAGCGGTGTCTGCTTAGAAGAATAGGCGCCTTCTGGGCTACGGATGGCCCAGGAGGCAGCCCTATCTGGATTGGAAATCTGGCTTTGCCACTTGTTAGCAAATTATTCAGCCTCTTGGAGCCTCAGATTTCTCATCTCTCAAAGGGCTAATGATACTCAGGGAGCGGTGGAGAGGGGACGGAATGAGGTCATTGTCTGCAGTGACCGGCTCCGGGTGGTAATGGCTGCAGTGAGCACCGGTTGAGGCCAGGCCTGCGAGAAGGGCCTGACAGGCACCAACTCCTGGAATCCCCCCAGCAGCCCCTCGACCTGGGAGCTGTCATTCTCTTCCCGCCACAGGTAAACGGGCAGGACCACGAAGAGGTCAGATAACTTACCTGGCATCACACAGCTCTAAGTGACTGGGCTGCAGCGTCCATTCTCTTACAGCTGCCAGCATCCACCTCTCCTGAGGTGTCCGGTAAATATGCTGGAACGAGCCCTGCCCTTTAGGGCAGCACTGACATGGCCAAGGTATGGTGTGTTGTTTATTCTGGGAACGTGTCGACCACCAGTGTTTTTCTTTCTTTTTCTTTTTTTTTGCACAGTGCCAGGGGACACCTTGCATGGGGAGTCTAGCAGCCGTTCTAGAATGTTCTTGTGCACAGCATGCGATCCTAGGTGCAGCCTGTGCAGTCTGGGCATGAGGGGCCTTGGGCACCATCCCTTCTGGATATGTGACTCCAGCTGGCTCCTGTGTCCGGGGTGTATTTCCTGTCTCAACCAAGAGGAAGTCTGGCTTCAGGGACGGCTGGTGTCGGTTCGGTTCTAACCTGCTGTGGTTCTGCCATTTGAGCGCAGAGGGGCCCCCACTATGCTGGCCACAGGACCCCCTCTGGGGTTCCGACTTTTGATTCTAAAAGAACACGGGCTTGCTTCTGTTCAGAGCCCAAGGCAGGGCCCCATCTTAGGCCCAGAGAACAAAGCTATATGGTTTTGTTTTGAGGGGAGCCATTTTGGTTTCCAAGAAATGGGTTGCAGGGGAAATTTTGGAGGGCGCCCCTAATTGGGGGTGGAGACCAGAACAAAATGGAAGTGCTGCCTTTAGCAGTTTCTTTTAATGCAGTTCTGTGCCTTCGAGAAGAAAAAGGGTGATTACAAAGCCCAGGACAGCTGTGGCACCGTTGGCTGCAGTCTTCAGCTGGCAGCTCTCGGGCATGTTGAAAGGAGACCTGTGTTTGTGGGGTAGAGGAGAAATCAGTACCCACCCTGGCATGGCTTTTCCAACTTGTCCAGTGGTATCCTTTTCTTAGCCTTGCTATTAGCAATGGATGAATTCAGCTGCATTTTGGATTTGCCAACCACCTCACACTCTTTTTAAAATGCTTAGGGTTTGATAAAACCAAAAAGATATTTGCCAAGTCCCTTTCCCTTCTCATTTATAAACCCACGCGGATTTTAAGGGGAATTTAATCCATATGTTTCTGATTCATTTGCTCTTAACTCATCAAAACCTTGTTTTTGAAAAAGCTATTTGATGTCCAAGGAGTTTTCGGAGTTGTGTTTTAAATCTTTAAATTCTTCCCTTCCCAGCTCTGAAATGAGACGTTGCCTTTTGCCAAGTATAAATGAGCTCCCATGCTGAAAAAGTTCATGTTTGGTTCACAATTAGTGAGCAGTGAATTCTCAATGGGCTGTGAAGTGCAGAAAACTTGCCCTGCTGTCCCTTCAAGACCTGTCTGCCCCCCACCCCCCACCCCCCAGAGCCCAGGGTGGGCTCCACAGTGTTCCTGTCCATGGGCCCGGGGTGCAGAGGGAAAGAATGCAGCCCACTGACTTCACCAGTAGGATGCTACCCAGGGAAAGGCAACCTGAAATTTTTTTTTTTTATTAGAGAAGTTGTGGGTTTACAGACCAGTCGTGCCTAAAATACAGGATGCCTGTTCGTCACGAACCGCCGACACCCTGCCTTCATGCAGCACTTTATTCAAGTTGATGATAGCACTTTTTTGTAATTGTACTGCCAATTTTATTAAACAGTAGTTACTTTTGTTATAATTGATGAAAAACTCTTACAATAATGCTATTAACTAACATCCTATTATTAACACCTGTATTAGTGTCATACATTTGTTGTAATTCATGAAAGAACTTTCTTGTACTGTTAGCTACAGTCTATCATATATAATAGGGTTCACTGTGTTATGCCATCATATGTTTTGTCTTTTAATTTTTATTCTAGTAACATATACAGCCCAAAGTTTCCCTCTTTAGCCACATTCACCTATGTAATTCAGTGCTATTAATTACACCCATAAAAATATGCTACCATCACCCCCATCCATTTCCAAACCTTTACAGTCAGAAATCCCATACCTTTTAATAGAAATCCCATACGTTTTAAGCAGCCACTCCCCATTCTCTAACCCCACTCTATCTGCTGGTAACCCGTATTCTAGATTCTAACTCTATGAGTTTGCTTACTATAATTAGCTCTTATCGGTGGGATCATACAATGTTTGTCCTTTTATATCTGGCTTATTTCATTCAACATAATGTCCTCAAAGTTTATCCACGTTGTCACAGGCATCAGGACTCCATTCCTTTTTACAGCTAAATAATATTCCATTGTATGTATATACAAAATTTTGTTTATCCATTCTTCGGTTAATGGACCCTTGGGCTACTACCATCTTTTGTCAATTGTGAATAATGACACTATGAACATTGGTGTGTGCAAATATCTGTTCAGGTCCCTGCTTTCAACTCTTCAGGGTATATACCTAGAAGCGGGATCTCTGGGTCATATGGTAATTCTATAATTAGTTTTCTGAGGAACTGCCAAACTGTCCTCCACAGCAGCTGCACTGTTTCCCTTTCCCAGCAGTGAATGAGTGCTCCTCTCTCTTCATAGCCTCTCTAGAACATACAGTTTTCTGTTGTTTTTTTGAAGTAGTCATTCTAGTGGGTGTGAAATATCTCATTTTGGTTTGATTTGTATTTCCCTATTAGCTAGTGATGTTGAGCATCTTTCCATGTGCTTTTTAGCCATTTGTATATCCTCTTTGGAAAAATGTCTATTCAAGTCCTTTGCCCATTTTTTTCCTAGGCAACAAGAAAGCATTGTGCCATTTAATTAGGAGTATACTTTTTTCTTAGTATTAAACAACGATGCATTTTTTAGATGATGGTATCTCAGATTTGATGAAATACAACAGACCCCGCCCCCCATTTTTTTCTTTTTTTATGAAAAATAACATATATACAAAAAGCAATAAATTTCAAAGCACAGCACCACAATTACTTGTAGAACAATTTCAGAGCTTGGTATGGGTTACGATTCCACAGTTTTAGGTTTTTACTTCTAGCTGCTCTAAGATACTGGAGACTAAAAGAAATATCAATTTAATGATTTAGCAATCACATTCATTTGTTGAAACCTATCTTCTCTCATAACTCCACCATCTCTTTTGATCTTTCTATCCCTGTCTTTAGGGGTATTTGCCTTTGCCCATTTTTAAATTGGAGTGTCTTTTTATTGTTGAGTTGTAGGGTTTCTTTATATTTTCTGGATATTAAACCTACATCAGATCTGTGATTTCCTGTTGAATATGTTGTCTTTGTACTTTTGTGACAAAATCTTTTGTTGTACAAAGCTGTTCCACAACTAATTGTTGCACTGTGCTCTGAAATTCATTGCTTTTTTTGTATATATGTTATTTTTCACAAAAAAAGAAAGAAAAAAAAGTTGATTGTGGTGATAGAAAAATATTGAAGACTCCTAGCCTCCTATATTCTGGAGCAACTAGAAGGAAAAATTTGAAATGATGGTATGTTAGCCCATGACAAACTCTGGGATCTGTTCTGTAACTACTTGTTGAAGAGTGCTTTGAAAACTATTGCTTTTGATTTCTCTGCTTTGTATATATGTTATACTATACAATAAAAAAGTTAAAAAAAAACAATGGAGGGAGATTTTTCCCACTAGTTATTGATATGCATTATATGCTGTATTAGTCAAACGATGTGGTATTGTTGTATAAAGAGAGAGACAAATGAGTGAAACTGAATGGAGAATCTAGATTAGACCTCAATCTACATTGAAGTTTAATTTCTAATAATGGCAGCATTTCAAATTAGTCAGAAAACTATGGGTTGTGTAATAAAAGAAGTCAGAATAACTGGACGGCCATTTAGGAAAAAAATTCCCAACCTCCCTCTTAAGATCAAAATATATTCCAGAGAGATCAGTGATATACATATTTTAAAAATGGTTAAAATTGTTCTTTTTATCTAGGGTATGGACAGATGAGTGAAAAATATGGATAAAAAATAAACAAATAATGGGGGAACAAAGGTTAAAATATATTGGTTGGATGGAAATACCAGGTGTAATGAGAGGAAGGGCTAAGGGGTATGGTATGTATGAGTTTTTTCTTCTTTTTATTTCTTTTTCTGGAGTGATGCAAATGTTCTAAAAAATGATCATGGTGACGAATATACAACTATGTGATGATATCGTGAGCCATTGATTATACACCTGTATGGAAGGTTTGTATGCTCAGATGTTTGTGTTTGTGTGTTGTTTTTTCAATAAAAATATTTTTAAAAATGATTCATCTTTTAAATGATGGTATTTCAGATTTGAATACAACAGACCCTGCCCCTCCCTATTTTTTTCTTTTTTATGAAAAATAGCATATACACAAAAAAGCAACAAATTTCAAAGCACAGCACCACAATTCGTTGTAGAAGAGATTTTAGACTTTGTATGGGTTACAATTCCACAATTTTAGGTTTTTACTTCTAGCTGCTCTAAGATACTGGAGACTAAAAGAAATATCAATTCAATGATTCAGCATTCATATTCATTTGTATAAATCCACCATCACCTTTGATCTTTCTATCCCTTTCTTTAGAGGTATTTGCCTTTGCCCATTTTAAAATTGGGTTGTCTTTTTATTGTTGAGTTGTAGAATTTCTTTTTTAAACCCTTATCAAATATGTGATTTCCCACTGAATATGCTGTCTTTTCACTTTTGTGACAAAATCTTTTGATGCATACAAATTTTTAATTTTGAGGCCGGGCCATGGTAGCTCAGCAGGCAGGAATGTTTGCCTGCGATGCCAGAGGACCTGGGTTCGATTTCTGGTGCCTGCCCATGTAAACTTTTAATTTCGAGGAGGTCCCATTTATCTACTTTTCCTTTTGTTGCTTGTGCTCTGGGTGTAAAGCCTAAGAAACCATCACACCACACAAGACCCTGAAAATGGTCCCCTATATTTTCTAGGAGTTTTATAGTCCTGATTCTTATATTTAGGTCTCTGATTCATTTTGAGTTAATTTTTTTATATGGCATGACATAGGGGTCCTTTTACATTCTTTTGCATAGAATATCCAGTTCTCCCAGCATCATTTGTTGAAGAGACTATTCTTTCCCAGTTGAGTGGATTTGCCAGCCTTGTCAAAAATCAATTGTCTGTAGATGTGAGGGTCTATTCTGAGCTCTCATTTTTTATTCCATTGGTCAATACTTCTATCCTTGTACCAATAACATACTATTTTGACCACTGTAGTTTTATAATATGCTTTAAAGCCCGGAAGTGTGAGTCTTCCAACTTCGTGCTTTTTCAAAGTGCTTTTGACTATTTGCACCCCCCATCCTTCCAAATAAATTTGATAACTGGCTTTTCCAATTCTGCAAGGAAAGCTGTTGGGATTATGATTAGGGTTGTGTTGAATCTTTAAATCATTTTGGGTAGGACTGCTATTTTAACAATATTTAATCTTCAAATCCATGAATATGCTGTGTCCTCTTTGTTCAGGTCTTTGATTGGGTTTGTGGGTGCTGCTGAAGAGCAGGGTAGAGTTTGAGGAGGTGGGCTGTGGCACCAGGGACTGATCCTTTAAAATTTTATATGTGATGTGTTTGGTATGCTCTTTTTCTCCTTTGTGCTGAGAAACATGTGGACCCTTTCAATCTGGAGATGCATGTCCTTTACTGTGGAAAGTTTTCTTGTCTTGTTTCTTTGACAATTTCCTTTCCATGGTTTTCTTGTTTTGTCTTCCTGGAGCCCTTACTGATAAAAATTTTTTTGTTTTTGTTTTTGTGTTTTGGCATGGGCAGGCACTGGGAATCAAACCTGGGGCTCCGGCATGGCAGGCGAGAATTCTGTCACTGAGCCACCGTCGTACAGCTCATTAATAGAAACTTGACCTCAAAGATTGTTTCTCTAAATTTCTCTCTCTTTTTTTTCACTCCTCCCATTATTCATCTCTTTAGATTTTAAGCCCTTCTCTCTGGAAGATTTTTCAGAACTTTATATTCTAAACCTTTTTATTCCGAAGAGCTTGTTTTCATTCTGGGTGAGTTTTAAAACTAACATTCTGTTCTTGTTTGATGGGTACTCTGACGTCTTTCTCTAAGAGACTCCTCTAAGACCCTCAAAGGCAGAAATCAGCAAACCTTTTCTGTAAAGGGCCAGATAGTAAGTATTTTTTGCTTTGTGGGCGATAAGTTTCTATTATAGCTAATTGACTCTGCCACGATAGTGCAAAAGCAGTCAGGTTATAAATGAGTGGTTTGGGGATATATTCTAATAAAACTTTATTTATTGACACTGATATTTAAATTTCTTACAATTTTCACATGCTGCAAAATATAATTCACTATATGATTTTTTTTAACCATTTAAAAATGTAAAAACCATTCTCAGCTCATGGGCCAATTTGCTTCACATCAGTTTTAAGGGCATTTTAATATCTCTGAAGGGGGTTATTTATTTTTCCTGCTCTCTGCATTGTCTCTATCCTCGCAGATTCTTCTCTTTTTTTCTGTTTTGCTTGTTTTACTCCCTGTCTTTCTCATTGGAGAATTCCTCGATTGTCACTTTTTTTAAAAATCAGGCACATGGGGCAGTGCAATGGTGACTCAGTGGCAGAATTCTCGCTTGCCATGCCAGAGAACTGGGTTCGATTCCCGGAGCCTGTCCATGCCAAAAAAAAAAAAAAAAAAAAAGCCATCAGGCACATGTAGTCTTGGAAGTTGAGTGAGGTTTGTGCACAGAGAGGCTTCCCTGTTGGATGACCAAGGGATATGGAGACTCTGGAGGTTCTCTCTGCACTCAGTCTCTCCTGGGAAGACCCTGCCCTCCCTGTTCAGGGCTATCAGCCTGGCTGCTGGCAAGCTGGGTACAGCAGGGGAGAAGGTGGCAGGTCTTACTCTCGAGTCTGCTGACTTTCACCTTTATACTTTCAGTCCAGTAATTGCTTCACAGTTCTGGGGACCCTGAGCTGGAATCCTCTCTAATTTCTCCAGAGGAAATAATCATGATCCCCAGAAGGGATGGTGGGGGGCTAATATCCTATCCTGCATGGAGTAGGGCCCTGGGTGCATCCAGTGCCACCTTGCAACATCCCCGGAGCTCCAGTTCCCCAGCCTTCCCGGGGTTCTGCAGTGTTGGGGAAAGCGGCGGGAGGGCTTGGGGCCTGTGCAGACACCCCTCCTCAGATGCTTAGCTCTGCGTGTCCCCTTGGGCTGCCTTTTGGCTTCCCAGCCACCCCTCAGTGCCATTCACATGCCTCGTCATTTCAGTGGAGATGGCTGGGGCTTGTTTTTCCCTTTCTCTCCCAGCCCCTACTTCGGTGGAGATAATTTTCCAAAAGAAGGAAGGGTAATAATTCTATTCTGCCATCTTAAAACCAGAAGTCAAAACACCAACTTCAGAAGGAAATGTTACATCCCTGGTGAATTGGGAAACTAGAAACTCTGGCAGTAAAGAAAAGGGAGCCCTTGAATATGAACACAACTCAAGGGAATGTGCATTTCCATACTTGGATTAGTGGCGCCCAGACGCAACACTGCATGTGACATAGTCACCTAGTGAGAACCGTTTTCCCTCCTCAATTCCCTTCCACCCCTGATTACAGGACAGCAACCACTTGGCGCCAGCCATTTTTAACTTCTAACACCTGCTCCTCTTTGCCTTTAACAAAGATAGCTCAAGGCTTCTGCTTGGAGCCTGGGCAGGTAACAATATGTAGCTAGAATAGAATGACACTGCTCTGTTTTCCTTGTATTTACTTTGGGTTACATCTTATTTTATCAAGAGATACTGGTTTCCCATTTATGGTAGTGCTTCAAAGTCTATTTTCAAAAAGTATTAAAGTAAAAAACGTGAGTCAGCTTGAAGGAAAATAGTAACTACCCAGAGGAAACGTAGTGTGCCCCACTGATGTCGGGGAGGCAGGCTGGGGAGGGGGCGCTCTGGGACAGACAGTGGGCAAGTTTGGGACTTTTTCTTCTTCATAATCCAACAAGATACAGGGCCTTGGACAAATCACTTGACCCCTCTGGAATCTGTTTTCTCATCTGCCGGAGGCAGCGAGCCGTGAGGATGTGAGCCGGCCTGGTGAACAGTGATTACCGCACATGGTTCAGAGGCTTCCCCACTGCTTATCTCTCTGTTCTTCTCTTCCGCCCACTCTTCTTCTTTAAAATACAGTCTTTATGTTCTCTTCTTGATCCCCCCACTCACTCAGTGTCTTTCTGGAAATGTAAATGGATGTAATGCAGGCGGCTGGGTAGAGAATAAAAAGAGAGTGAACATCCGTACAAGTTCCAGCCATCTGGACAGTCAGCCCAGGGCTTCCTCCAGGAGCCACGTGCAGCGTAGACCTCGCCCCGGGCGGCGGGGATTGGCCTAGCTTCGGGCATGTGACTCGTGCAGGGCCAACCAGAGCCCACCTTGGGAGTTTTCTTCCCGGAGGTGGTAGGTGAAGCCTCTCTTTTTAAAGAATGGAAACCTGGCGATGCCTGTAAAATAATGATGGTTCCAGCCTTCTTGGTGGAGGGGTGGAATTGACCTTGGAGAAGCAACTTGGCAGAAAAACACCTGCAGGGATAGAGAGGAAGAGAAGGGGAGAAAGCTAGAGGGAGAGGGAGAAAGGAGAAGAGAAGAGAAGAAAAAAGAACATTTTAGTTCCCAAGGCCCATTTTGCTCCTGATGTTTGGCTAAAGGAGCTGATAAATACTTTTTGCTTAAGCCAATTTGCGTTGGATTTTTAGAGTCCTGACTAATACATTTGTTAAAATTACATGTAAAAGTTCATATAGACAATTAGTTGGTGCCTACAAAATAGAGTGTCTGTAAACAGAGATTTCAGAGCCATCTGACTGCTTTGTGGTGACCTACCTGAAGTGCCTTGAAGAGAGGAATCACATTCCCCATTCAGGTAACTGAATCTTAAAGTCCCTCTGCATTGATGCTAACAGCTGGCTTCCTGGGATAAACTATTCCAGTGAGTGCTTTGCATTTCTGTAAACTTAGTAAGTGTTTTCATATTTGTTCCCATTTCATTCTCACAGCATGCCTTTGATGTGGTCAAGAATGAGTGATTAATTACTTGATTCAATGAGCCCACCTTTGCTCCATGCCAACCATGAGCAGGGTGTCCTGGGATATGGAACAGATATGATGATGGAGCTTTGTCCCCAGGGAGGTAGCACTCAACAGTCATTACCATCTGGGAGGGAAACCGAAGCCCTGAGCGGGGTTCAGTGACGGGCCCAGGAGGTCTCAGGGCTTTTTGTTGGGCTGCACATAGGACCAGGCCAGGAGTCCCTCCACTTCAGCCTGCTGCTGATTCTACAGGGAAAAGATGCCCATCCTGGAAACTCCCTGTGATCTGCTTTGGACCAGTATTTGTGCCACTTTGGGCAATTTCTTTGCATCTCTGGGCCCCAGCATCCCCGCTAGGGAAACAAAGACCCTGAATGGAGAGGACTCAAGCTTGCTGTAGACCAGGAGCAAGCAGCCCTTGGCTGTTTTCTTGGGCCATCAATATTGTAAAAGACATTCTATCTGGGCAGATGTTCTGCTTGGTGGCAAACTGTTGCCTTCTATCTGGCCTACTTTGGTTGTTTTTCGGATCTTCCTGGCTCTTTTGAGTTTGCAGCTGCCTGGTCTTTAGGCGGACCCCTAGACACTTTGAAGAGCTGATGTTTCTGTGATTGCACCTTACTCTTTTTTCAACTTGAGGGCCAATGTTCATCAGTGTTTACATTTCTGTTCACCACGGTGATCTACACTCAGATCATGATATTAAATATTCCACTGCCCCAGAGAGTTCCCTTGTGCTCCTGATCAGTGCCCAGCCCACATCCTCCCCAAGGATATCCACTTTTCTGACTGCTGTCACCATTGATTGGTTTTACTTGTTCTATGGGACCACATAGAGCATACTTTTCTGTTTCTGGCGTCTTCCCTCAGTGTTGCCCTCTATCTTGCACGCAGCAATGTGTCACTCTCTTTTCCTTGCTGCGTCATGCACCCTTCGATAAGGCACTCAGCTTATTCACCCTGCTACCGAGCGGCGTTTGGCTGTTTGCAGTTCCTGCTACGAGTACAGCTGCGGTGAGCACTCTTACACCTCCCTTCCTGGGAGACAAAAACCTTCTTTTCTCTTGGGCACATACCCAGAAAAGGGACTGCTGGGTCCTAGGTGCATGTATCTTTCATTTTGGTAGACACACCCAGATGTGCTCAGCAGTAAGGCAGCACTTCTGTCCCTCCTCTCCTTCTTCTTTCCAGTAGGGCTCTCTAAATACCTACTTCATCAGCATCCTCTCTCAACACCCAGCAAAGGGCCTGGCACGTCGAGCATTTGGCTCCTGCTTGGGGAATGAGTACCGAAGGAATCCACACCTGCCGCCCACACCATCCGTGCCCCACCCGCAGCCTGGTCACCATCATGGATGGCTCACTGGGAGCACCGTCTCCTCTAATCTTGCAAAGCTGGCGAGGTTGTCCCTGCCACGCCCATGTCACAGGTCCAGCAGAGGCCATCACCCTGCCTGCACGTAGTGCTTGGTGGAGCTGGGATGCAGGAATGCCCAGAGCCCTCGTGCGGGGCCACCCTCCTGCCCACTCCGGACACCCCTCTGACCCCGGCCCACCCAGCAGCCCATGGCCCTGACGGCTCGTCCAGCAGGCCTGTCCTGGCGGCGGCGTTTTCAGGGACAGGCGGGTTTCCAGACAGCTTGCCTTCCCTAAGATATCTCAGGGGCTGCTGTCCGAATGTTTATAAATGCCCCCCGAGTCTGTCCTTTACTGGCCTCTATTGACAAATAAAGGGCTGACTCACCAGAGTAAAAATATTCTTCTGGTTTAGGGCCGTGTGGAGTTATTACAAGTTTGTTGTGTCTACTCAGATGGTGCAGCCACTGCCCTAAGATGGGGCAGCAGCCTGACTGTAAGATAAATATAGATGCACACTTCCTCTCCTGACTCAGTCCTGGACATATGTTCTAGGTCCTGGTGACGAGGTCCGCAGGGTGCCAGGAAAGTTCCTTCCGTGTTTCAGCAACGTGGCAGAGTCCGGGGTTAGTGCTGCAGCTGTTACTTTCTGGCCATGCCACCCTGGGCAAGTCACCTAACCTCCCTGAGTCTTCTCCACTCTCAGCTGTAAAATGAGAATCATAAATCCTGCCTCCCAGGGTTGTTAGAAAGATCCAGTAATGGTGGGTACAAACACAATTTCAAGCAAATTGCCCGAGTGGACATTTGAGACAGGAATTGGCCCAATGGGAGCCTGGAGATGTGGGTCGTGGAGAGACCACAGAGGCCTTTCAGGGTGCAGTGTGCATTCTGCTGCCCCCCAGCCTGTGTCCTTGGCAGACATTGCTAATCGCTCTCGATACTCTTTTTGCTTGGGGCTGGAGAGCGCTGCTTTGGACTTCTCAGGAAGTAGCCCAGGCAGCCACAATCATTGATCAGAGTTAAAACCTGATGGATGAAGGGAATTAGAACCTATTTGCAGTTCTTGCTGAAGACCATGGTTTCCCAAATCAAGAGCCCCCTTCTGCGGGCATTCTTAAGGTGATTTAGGTGGGACCTTGGGTCTTATATGAAATGTATTTGAGTTAAAAGATGGAGTTTACTTTCTTTCACTTCTCATCCAAGACTTCTGTTTATATGATGGGAAAGCCCTCTCTTTGACCCTGTTTTGCTTATAACTCCTCCCTGAACACTTGCTAAACACCATTTAAAATATATATATTTTTATTGCTAAATCTTAACATACAAACATTCCATACACGGTGTACAATCAGTGGCTCACAATATTGTGAGATGCTACTATGCATTGTTCGGTTTTCATTGCATTTATTTTCAAGGGTATTTTCTCCTAATGGCCCCCAATATTGGTTTTCCAGTTCTACTAATGACAGAAAGTTTTCTTATAAGTTTTGTAGCTAAGGGAGGACGAATTTAGGGGAGATTATTAAGTAAATAACAGTGCAGGTATGAAGTGAGGGGTCTGAGCTCATGAGGAGGGTCTGCAGTGGGGCTTGGGTAGGGCTGGAATTCTGAAGGCAGAATGTGAAGGCCAGACACGGGGGTCCCATGGAAGTCTGTGAGTGGGGCATTCGGGCCAGGGGTCTCGCGGCCGCGGGAGAGGGCGTGGGTGGGGCTGGGAGAGTAGCGGGAGAAGGCTTGGCCTGATTCCTAGTTGACTGGGGCAAGATGAGGGTGAGGGGAAGGGCTGGGGAAGGAAGAGGAGGGAGTCGGGATGTCCCCAGCACTGGGTCCTGGTGCCGGGCTGCCTGGGACACACTCCCTGGGGAGCAGGTTGGAAGTGCTGGCATAAAGTTTCCCCCAGGTTTTGCCTGTTTCCGGAACTCAACCTTTAAACCCTGCAGGCTAATCTTTAATGACAGAATTCAGGGGTACACAACCAGCCTCTGAAGGCAGATAGTTCAGAGAAACAAGAATTTTCCCAGCACCCCTTCAATCACGAAATGCAGGTCTAAGTTACACTTCCCCAGAAGCGGAGGCTGGGACAGAGATTTGAGCGCGGGCAGTTTATCTGGAGGTGAGGGTTGGGGCAGTGAGATGGGGAAGGGGGGATCCAAGAAATCAGGAGTGTAGTGGGGTGTGCTGTGAACCCCCCCCAACAAAGCTAAGTCCAAGTCCCCGCCCCGGTGCCGTGGAAGGCGGCCTGACTGGAGACAGGTTCTTGCAGGTGCCATCAGGTTGAGATGAGGTCATCAGACTGGGGTGCGCCCTGAACCCTTACAGGAAGAGGGAAATTTGGACAGAGACCCAGAGAAGAAAAATGACCACGAGAAGACAGAGGCAGGCCTTGGGCACTGCTGCCAGAAGTCGAGGGACTCCCTGGGTGGCCGCGGACACAGGTGCTGGGAGAGTCCGGAAAGGAGCTTCCCTGGAGCCCTGTCCACCCCGGATTTAGACTTGTGGCCTCCAAAGCTGCGAGGGAAGACATGACTGTTATTTCCAGCTCCTGAGTTTGTGGTGCTTTGTTATGGCAGCCACAGGACACTAAGACAAGGAGAAAATCCCTGAGGGTGTCTGGGTTCAGGCCCACCGAGCGACTGGGTGAGACCAGGGAACAGGCCTAGGCATTGTCCCAGGCACGGGCGAAGAAGCTGGCATCTCACACTGACTCTGGCTCTTCATTGGCCCAGGGCCGCTCCTGGGCACTTCCTGGGGTGAGGAGGGCTGGATGTCTGTGGTCAGTGGCTGCCCTCAGGCAGGATACAGGCCAGGAGCTCCTGGGGGAAAGCCTCTGGCCCACGGCTGCACGGGCAGGGTGAGGGTGCACGGGCAGGCCTAGCAACCTGGCCACCAGAGCCCTCAGAGAGCTGCACTCAGCTCAACTCTCGCCCAAGACCAGGGACCCTTCAGCTGCCGAACCCGGACTGGAGCCTGGCGTCAGCTCCCATGGGTTGGGCTGGAGTCAAGGATGTGGACTTGCTCCTTGTTATAGAGAAGGAGAGGCAGCCAAGGGCTAGCACCAAACACTAAAAAGACACAGCAGTCACTTATCCCGGCGATGGCAAATAGCAGCCTCTGCGCCACCTCCTCTCTTTCTTTGCCTCCCAGCCCTGCTCCTCATGCAGCCCGGGCCCAGCCTCGGCCCCCTCCACAGAGAACTGTGGGCTTCCACCCAGGAGATAAGATTTGGTGCCTGTGAGAAAGCCTCTCTGCCCTCCAGCTGGTCCAGCCTCCCTCTTTTGCAGCCCAGGACTTGAGGCCGGGGTCCGTGGAGGGCTGAGCCAGGATTTCACAGCTTTGGATGCAAAGCTGCCTCTTGAACCCAGACCTCCTGCCTCCCATGCCACATGCCTTTTCTGTGAGCGCCACTGAGCTCCCGGCCCAGGGAGGTGCTTGAGAGCTGTTTCTGTCTCTGATAGTCTCCTACGATGGGAGACCCAAAGCTAGGGCTTATGTGCTGTGATGCAGGCTGGATTTTGCAACTGTGGTGAGACAGTATTTAACATTTCAGAGACAGAAATGACCATCAGAAAAGGCTAAAATTATATGTTCTGGCCCCGTCTCTAACCTTTGGAGTGGTGCCCAGCTTCTGACAGTCTCCGATGCCGTTTTAGGGGAGGAAATCTTTCGTTGAAGAAAAGCATGCTGCTTTTGTCCAGTGTTAGATTTGCTCTTTCTGTAGCTTTCGTTTCAGAGTCCATGAAACACTGTTCCTCATAACCTTTGTGGCAGCCTGGAAGGGGGGCAGTCCCTGGACACCCTGATGGGGAGACAGTGGGCAGTCTTTCAAGGAGAGCATAGACAGGAAACAGTTCTCTAAGGAGGAATTACTCCTCCTTCCAGAACTCTCATGGCTCCTTGCAAGAAAGCTCATTCCCAAGTGCTTGGAAGGCTCTTCTCTGGCACGTCTTTGTCAGGAGGGGGTACTGTCCCCCAGCGACCAACTGGTGGAGCACAGACGTGTTCCCTGACTCACAGAGTGGACCCGGCCGGGATGACTGGGCTGCTGTGGAACACGTCCCCACTGAGCCTGTTTAAGTTCTATTTAATCTTGAAATCTTGGAATCCTCGGAGTCCAATGCAAAATCTGTTGTAGTTGAGGAATTTAAAACCTCCCAAACAAATCAAATGCCACATTTTTTAAAATACTGCTGGTTAAATTCACTGAAAATCGGTGCTAACAGGTTATTCTAAAGAATAACTACTTATCTGCCTCCCCCCCCCCCCATCCTCTTCTTTCCTTTTTTTTTTTTACCTTCCTTTTCGAGGTGGGTGTTGTTTGGGGTGAGTGTAGGTGCTTGGTTTGGATGCCCACGCGGCTCAGCCCGGTAGGGCGGGTGGCCCGGCCAGGGCGGCTGCAGCCGTCGCTTCTCGTGGTGGTGGACACGGGCAGTCGCGAGTCGGTAGCGCTGGGTCTTAGCGTCTCCATTTTCGACACGAAGGATTTGGACCGAATCATTTGGACTACCCAATAAGAAGAAACTCAGTGTCAATAGGGATGGATACTTATTCTGTGGCTGCGTGAAGTTAGCTCTGTCCAGTGGAACCTTCTGCAATGGGGGAAACGTTCTCTAATGTGGGACAGGCCTCCTCCCTACTGCAGCCACTTGCCGTGCATATGCCTGAGGAACCAAATTTTGAATGTATTTAATGTTACATAACAAACTTAAATCTCAATAGCCACATGTAGCTGGTGGTGATTCCTTAGAGAAGAAGTCTGCAAATTGGTGACCATGGCAAATTGTTTTCCCCTCTGGGCTTCAGTTTCCTCAACAGAAAAAAGAAGTTTGGATAGATCAGGGTTTCTTAAAATTTTCCACCAGAGTGCAACGCATGAGTCAGAGTTCAGTTAGGAAGACAGATGCCACTTGAGGTGTATCAAAAGAAAGAGACTGAATTTAGAGAATTAGGTGTTTGCAAAGTCATCAACAAGTCTGGGGGAGTGGAAGTGAGAGGAGGTTGCATGCAGCTTTCTGCTTTATCACCATAGCTACACTTCATAGGGTCAACCAATCAGGAAATGATGGGAAACCAATGCTGACAGGTACGGCTGCCTTCCAGCCCTGAGATGGGTGGCTGGCGAGAGAACATAGGGACAGCTACAAACACTTCTGTTTGCCAAGCCCACACATCCGCAGTGGTTGCCAGAGAAACAAGAAGGGCTCTGCCTTCCAAACCTTGCCTGAGTGTTTCTCACTGGTGGGATGTACATTGTATCTAGAACTTTGCAGGCCAGGAGACTACAAAAGGTGTAGTTGTAGTTCCCTGCCTGCTAGCGCTGTGGTATAGGGCATCAGAAATAAGTGTTGCTTTCCACAAAACAGTGTACAGGAGATGCTTTAACAACACATGCAAATGAATAGCTGCCTGTCTCCACCCATTTGGGGTTTCTAAGGGAGACCCGTGTAGTGTGACCCTGCCTCAGTGATAAAGTTGACATCAGTTGTTTCGCCTGCTCAGTATCCATTTTCTTGTCTCCTGGCAACAACCCTATGATTTTCCATGGGGACCACCCCTCTGCAACCAACTTTATTTCTGTGTCAGGGAGTGTTCTTGGGATTCAGGCTAGCCAATCGGATCATTACCTCACATCCCCCTATCTTCCCAGTGATGGGGTCAGGGATGGACAGAGGCCCATAGGAGCTAATGAGGCCCAGCAGCCATGGGACCACTGGAAAAAGAATGTCTGTGATGTTGGGATCGCTGAGGGATGAGATGTAAGCCAGGAGCACAGGCAGCCCTCATGCCTCCATGAGGTCAGTTCCTGCCTGAAGATAGAGCCAACACAGAGGAAAGCAGAATTAACAGATGGAGAGAGCAAGACTAAATCCTGAGGGCTTGGCCTGACCTCTTTATCCAGCCATGCCTGGAACTAGTTCTATTTCTGGATGTTTTTAGTCATGTGAGTCAATATAACCCCTTTTGGTTTGAGCCACTCTGAGTTAGGTTTCCTCTTTTGTAACCAGAAGAGTTCTGACTATTACCAAAAACTAATAATTTACCTATGAAAATTCATGCAAATGTTGCATTTGCTCACATCATCTATTTTCATATTATGTCCAAGTAGCCGTTCTATATGGCAGGGTGGCAGGGATTGTCTAGTAAGTGAACTGGTGAGTTAGGTCATCCATACAAAATAAAAGTGGAATTGGATCCCTGAACTTACCACATAGCCCCCCCCACACGCTCACACACACAGACAGATACACACACCACTCACAGACACATGCACCACACGCAGACTCACAGACACAAGTCCAAACTGATTAAGAACATAAATGTTATAAGCAAAACTATACAACTTATAGTTCAAAATATAGGTGAGTTTATTTTGGACTTTGATGTAGAGAAGGATCTCCTGAACAAGACAAGAAAAAAAAAAAAGCACAACTAAAGACTTGTAACAATAAGGCTCTCTGTAACAAATCTTTAAGTAAGTAAAAATGATGCTTTGGGGAGTCAGGCCCCTTCACACAGAGGCTGCATGCTCTCATCGTGTCGCCACGATGCCCTGGGGATTTGCACGGCCTCGTTTAGAGGCGTAGAGTTTTCATTATCTGCATGACTCTGTCCAGGCTTCCTTGTGAATTTTATGTGGAGGTCCAGCTTGAAAGGTCATTGCCCTAAATGATGCTTTTGAATTTTATAAAATGCTCTGAAGTATGTAACTTGTGCTTTAGAATTGGAGTTGACTCTAACAGATAAATCTGTGCAAGCTGTCAAAGGATTTCATCAGCTGTTGCATGAATGTGTCAATCTACTTTTCTAAAAAAATGTCTCTGACACGTTTGTACCAAGCATGGCCTCCTGAGATGCCCCATCACCAGGGAGCCCGGTGTGAGGTGCCCCCGCGAGGGGTCTCTGCCTGGGGAAAAAGTCCTGCGAGAATGCATAGCCATTGGGAAGGCTGTAAAAGCCAACACACGTTTATTGTAGTTGTTTGCCCTGATTTCCGTTTTCGTACTTGTTAGCCAGGCCAGCTCGTACCGCAGCAGCAAATGGCCTTATCCTCTCTGTGGTTTTTGAGCAGTCTCTCGCTTATCCGGAACATCCCTGGGGTCCAGCCGCAGATGTGCTCTGCCTGCTCTTCACCCGGGGCTTCGGTCAAGGATGCGCCCTCTCTGTGGAGCACCACGACTTTGGAGAGAGGACAAAGGACACGAAGCAGCACAGGCTCATTCCCCAAGTGACAGGAGGCATTTCCACTCACGTCTTGTTAGCCGAAGCAAGTCACGTGACCAGGCTGGGCTGGGCGGGAGCCGGGATGTCAGGTGTGGTAGGTGGGGACCTGTTCCGTGCTCGGTGCTAAACCCTACCATGTGCTTCTCATGGTTGGTGAAGCTGGCAAGTGTGCTCTGATAACAAACAGCCAACGGTGCCCAGCTTTGACCACCTTCCAATCCCATGTCTCCTCCTTTCCCACACGCTCTGTCAGGGCACTCCTGAGCAGTTTTGCTCTGTCTCTCTAGAGCTTGGTACAGCAGCACATGTGCTGATGCAGCTTTGCAGGTGAGGGGTAAGAGCGGTTCAGAGCCTTTCTCAAGGTCACATAGGTGACTTGACGGCAGTTCTAAGAGTTGATTCCGAATCCTTTTCTGCTGTGCCGGGTGGCTCCCCAGGCATGCCTGCAAAAACATCGCTTCCGTGGGAAGCACTCCCGGGCCGCTTGGACAGTAGGCGGGAGCCCCGGTGACCACCACCAGCCTTGCTCCTGCAGCAGTTCCAGCGGGCTGGGATTGATGCCTGTGACTGCTGCCTTTTCTCATGTCTCAGAGCATCTTCAGTTTGATTTCTTTGTATGCACTGAAGCTCTTGACATGTTGATAGGAGATCTTTTTTGGAGTGGGCTGTGGATATGATTTGTTACTATAATTTGGAATGCACTTATTTTTCTAAATGAGGTGTGCTGATTCCAGAAGAAAACAATTCTTTCAGGAAGTAAGAGCTGATGATCTTGTAAAGGGTGGGTGAGTGGGGGGTGGGGAGTGGGAGAGGGAGTGTATTAAGTCTCCTTAGTACTTACAAATAAAAATCCAGATGATGATGGTCAGTGGTTGGTTTTCTTCTTTATATCTCCTCCCCCACCCCAGTTTTGCTTATACTGAGTCATTTATTCATTTTTTTCTATCGAAGTCATTAGAAAGCAGTTTAGACACAGATTATCAACTGGTAATATTTAGTACATTTCTCTATTTAAATTGGATTCAAAGCAGAGAGGGCATCTGGAAATTCTTTGTGCTCTCTCCAAAATGAAGAGAATGTAATTATTCACTATGCCTTACTGTTGGCAGACAGGGAGACTGCATCCAGACACCAAAACTTATTATTATTATTATATTGTTATTGATAATAGTAATAATATAATGTCTCTAAAGACAGCAAAGTACCAGGAGTTGAGCTTCAAAAATTTTGTTGGCAGTTTACTTTATTTAAAGTAGTTTCCCCCTGAAAGCAAAATAATATTTGTTTGTAAAAAATTCAAGCATTATGGTGGTATAGCACATTTGATCACCTATTTTAAATTTTCATTCAACTCCATTTGCTGGAATCTGAAAGTATAATTTTATTCTAATTATTTTTGTCCACTTATGTTTTACTTACCATTTTTTAAATAAACAGGTGACATTCAGTTATTTAAAAAATTCAAATCGCACTGAAGTGTATAAAGTGGGGAATGTCCGTTCTCATTCCCCAGGAATAACCACGGTAAGAGATGTTTGTGTGCATTTCCATGTACATCCAGGAAGATCACTCTATTATTTTTATTTCTTTTAAATAAAAACTGGGACTTGGTCTTACTTCCTGTTTTATAAGTTCTATTTCACTTAATGATAGACTTTGGGCATTCCCCTTTATTTTGTGCGTGGGTCTTCTTACTTTTTAATGACTGCATGGCTTTCTGTGGGTTTGTAGTTTACTTAACGAATCTCCTTTGGGTGAATATTTGGGTCTCTTCCAATTATTTGCTATGATAAATGCTGCTACAGTAAAAACCCTTGTACGGTTATTTTGGCACATTTATGACAGTGATTCTCAGGATAAATTTCTCAAAGAAGAATTTTAAGTCACATTCTTTAAGAAAAGATTTATTAGATATGACCATATGCCTTTCATAAAGGTTGTTTCAACCAGTCCACACTTCCAAAAATGAATTATCTTCTTCCGTATACTTTAGAGATGCCTAGAATCACATTTTTTTCTTTACAGGCATTAAGAATCATAATTGGAAAAAAATTTAACAGAAATTTTGACGTTAGCTGCTGTTGTCATCATTGAACAAATCCAACACCAGCGTCTTTAGAACGCACTGCGCCCTCAGAGCCGGCTCCACGTGGTACAGATAACGCCTCCTTGAAACGTCACTGGGTCTCACCTCCCAAATAGGCTAGAAGATGGAGTGGGTGCAGTGGCTTTTTAGAAAGTCCTGCCTCCTCCTTTTCTTTAGCCTCTTCAGCCCGTTCCTGCCTTCACCTCTCCCGGGTGCCCTATGGGGAGCTGCGGCGCGGGAGGCCGGCTGGCCCCCAGCCCTTCCGTTCTCCTGTGCAGAAAGAGGACCTCTTGTTTTAGCAGGGCCCAGGGGCACCCAGAACTGACTGCATTTCCCAGCCCCATTGTCACCAGTGCCACCAAGCTCTGGCCATGGGATGGGAGGGGAAGTGGTGTGTACAGCTTCTGGGCTCTGCCCGCCAAGGAAGGGGTGCCGTGCCCTTCTCCTCTCCTCTCTCCCTTTAGGCTGGAGTGTGGCTGTGGGGGGCGCAGCCGGGTGGCCCCGTGGCCGAGAACAGTGCTTAGTGTTGCTGCAGCCACGGGATGGAAAGAGCACGGCCCCTGTTCCAGCAGTAGAGGAGGAAGAAATAACTTCTAAACTGTTTAAGCTACTGTTACTGTGGGGCGGGGGCTGGGTCCCAGCATTTGAATCTACTGATGATGTAATTCAACTCATGGCCTCCAGCCCAGGGGCTGGGCAGCAGGGCTCCTTCACAGCTGGCCTGCGGCTGGTTAACTGCACGGCGGTCTCAGGGGAAGCGGCATCACTTGGTGACCAGACAGACCTGCAGGAGAAGCAGCTCCGATGAGCAAGTCTCTGACCCTCGATTTCCCCATTAGCCTGGTAAATGCGACATGGTTTGCCATGTGGCTTTAAGGATTTGAAATCTCCCTTTTTCCCTCCTTTCCCTCTTTCTTCTCTTCTTCCTGCTCTCCTTTCCTCTGTCTTTCCTTTCCTCCCGTTTTCATTGCTTTCCTCCTTTTTCTTCTTCCTCTACTCCGCCTCCCCACAGATCCTTTCTGGAGACCTAAGTCCCTGAATACACAGTCAAACAGGACGGACAGGCCCCCGCCTACGGAGCGTTTGGTCTGGACTGGCTCTGGGGGGAGTGATCGGGTGTGTGCTGACTGTTATCGGGGCCTCTCGGGCGTGTGTAATAGCCACACTTGGTGGAGTGCCTGGCACACGTCCAGCTTTGCTAAGCAGCCACAATCTTTGCATAATTTTTATATGGCGAGCAAGTTCTACGTGCTAGACTCTTAGCTTTTTCCTTTGAGCCAAGGCTCCACCAGGGTCTCAGTCTGAGTTTATCTCTTGCTGCCTTGTTAGTCAGCCACGCCCTGGCCGGACTCGCCAGTGTGTCCAAGCTCGGGGCTCTGTTCAGCTTTTCTCACTCCTTCTGGGGACTGGACTTCTGTCCCTGAGCCCAGCTTCGTAGGGGACCCTGGGCGCTGCATCCAACCTCCTGCTTTTGGCTTTGGTCCTCTCCCCTCCTGGCTTGGGGTCCTGTCCACCTACTAGAGCTGCCTGTCCCTGCTGACCACCTGCTGCCCAGAGCCATGCTCTCAGAGTTAGCTGCACCCCAAATGTCCCCGGTCCCCAAAGCTAATCCTGCCCCAGAGGCTGTGTGTTACCACCAGCTCCAGCCCCATCCAGCCCAGGCCTCCCCTGTCCAGCTGTGTTAGTACCTGGACACGCATTTTTATATCACTCCTCCCAGCACCACAGCAACCAGGTGAGTGGGGAAACTGAGTCACAGAGCATCTGAGTTTTCCCAAGCCATACCACATTCCAATAAATCTTTCAATGATGGTCACCGGGGCCTCAGGCTCCTTACACAGCATTTCAGCTAGCTGGCTTCCACCATCTTCAAAAGGTACGTTTGGCACCAAAGAAAATTGCTTCAAATCTCAGAAGTTTTGGATTTGATCTGAAACCTGAGACAAGGGCAGTAGGTCCTAGTGGAGGACAAGTAACCCTCCCTCCTTCCAGAGGGGAGATGTTCTTGGCACCAAATGTGCCATTTCAGCTGGAGGGCGACAGTGGCTCATTGGAGAAGGACCACTCTCAGTTTCCTTCTGTCACCAACAAATACCCAAACAACTAAATGATATGGTTTAGCTCCAGGTCATCTGGAATTTGGAAGAGTCGACAGAAAACAGGCCATTGGGATGCCAAGCTCTGGTCTAGCTGGGTGGGGGGAAGGTTTTGAGTTGTGACTAGGTCAGCCACCCCTGGGTTGTGGGCTCAGGCTATTTAGGTGTCAAGTGCCCAGGGAAATTCAGTTCATGGCAGTGTCCCTCTGCTTTGTCTGCCGGCAGTCTGGGAATGGGAACTTGCATTGGGATGTCAGTTTAGACTAGGATTCAAGTAGAAATGTCAAATGCAAACCCTGGCGCTCCTGCCTATGACATAGTGACTCTTAATTGGAAGGCAAGTAAAGAAAGAGTAGACTCCAGGGGACAAGCTAACAAGAAACTGCCTCAAATGTAAAGTAACAAAATAGATTAGTTGATGAATGCATATTTTCTGCACGAGGCAGTTAGTTCCACCAGCACAGGGCAATGGAGAAGGAGGCTCCCCCTAAGAAAGACTGCCTCCACTGCCCCCCTCTCCCACACGGCGCACAGGCTCATGGCACCCTTACCCACGACTCAGCAGCTAATCGCACTCTGCCTTGCGCCTCTCTTGGGCCACTGCCCTAGCTGATTTTATGCTCAGACCCTCACTTCCCAGCACCCCCGCTACCCAGCAGAGCTTTCTATGACAATGGATATATTCTAGAACTGCACTGGCTCATGTGGTCACCACTGCCACTTGTGGTTATTGAGTGCTTGAAGTGTGACCAGTGCCACTGAGAGCTAATTTTTTTTTCTTTTCGTTTGTTTGTTATGCATTGGCGGGCACTGGGAATCAAACCCGGGTCTCCTACATGGCAGGCGAGAACTCTGCCACTGCACCACCACAGCCCGCCCAGAGAGCTAACGTCTTAACGTCATCTACTTCTGCATATTTGTACTTAGTAAATTGAAATGACTGCATGTGACCAGGGGGACCTGCAACTATCAATGCCTCCCTGCTCATGTTTTCCTCCCCAAAGCCAAGGCCAGTATCTGACAGAAAAAAAGTGCCCCCCCCGCCGAAAGGAAGATTGAATGTATTCCTCTTTTTTTCATGCCAACTTTGTCCATTCCTAGAGATCCGAGAGGTGAGTGGCAGCCTCTGTCCACAGGATCTGCACACTGAATGCAGGAGGGCGCTGCCCGGCCAGGCCTGGGCCGGAGCTGACTCTGGCAGTGTCATTATCACATCTAAGAAGTGAATGGTAATTCTTTAAAATAATCAGACATCTAGTTGCTGCTCATACTTTCTTGACTGGCACATCTATGTATCTGTATCTACATCTACGTCTACAGCTGTACCTCCTATTTGCATTCCTATCTGTGTATCTGTCTATAAGTTCATCCACTCATATCTATCATCTATTAATTTATTTATCTATCTACCTTCCTACCTGCCTACCTATAATCTACCCATCTATCTAACCTATCCATCCATCTGCTCTCTCTTATCCGTAATCTATCTACCTACTTACTTCTCTACCTTTCTACCTGTTATACATCCAACCATCCAGTTTCCCTCTCTCTACCTATCACCCCTTCATCTCTCTGTCTAATCTAATCCATCCATCTGTCCATCTGTCTAACATTTATAGTATCTGTCTGTCCATCCATCTATTATCCATTTAAGTCAGGATACAAACCAGCTCCATCTGCTTTCACAGGACAGCCTCACCCCCACTGTTAATTATCTGGCTGTTTCATCTCTCATCACCTGATCAGTGCAGGAGCAGAATTGGGGTGCCTTCCCTCCCAGCCCGGGGTCTCCTTCCTGCTGCCCACGCAGGCTCAGCTCCCGGGGCTGATGGCCGCATGTCTACCTCCTATCTCTCCATCGGTGGCTGAGGATGCGCCTGCGTGCATGGAAGCCGGCTCTGGCAGCCACACAATCTGATATGACGCCTGTCTCGGGCAGATTTCAGCACTTCGTCATCCTCCCAACCCTGGCGCCAATCACGGGCCCAGCCTGCTGCCAGGCGGAGCTGTCAGTTCAACAGCCGCGGTCCGCAAGCTCGGACACGGCCGGGCCACGCCGAGACAATGCTGCGTGCCCCGGGAAAATACCCCAGTTCTGGTCAGACTGGATCGAGCCCGGCTGGGAGGCCAGGGGTTCAGGCTGGCACGAGGGCCCCAGGCCCTGCGTTCATGGCTCGCTGCTCAGAAAGCGGCCGGTTCCCCTGAGCGCAGGACACGGACAGGAGCGGGGCTGTCCCAGCTGGGAAAGAGGTGCTCACAGAGCCTGTGTGTGCCTTTCTGAAGAGTCAAGGCTATTTTTCCTTTTAATTTCTCCATTTCCCAGCCTCCCCCTCTCCCAGTCTCAACGGATCCTTCACATCTTTGGCTAAAGCCAGCCCAATTCAAAATAACAACAGTATTTATGGGGGGCTTGCTATGCCTCATTTCATCCTCACTGCGACCTGAGAGGCTTTCTTATTACTCCAGTGCCACACAGATTAAGAAGGGAGCCCAGAGAGGCTAAGGCACTTGCCCAAAGTCACACTGCAGGGCTGAGTGTGAGCCTAAGTCTTCTAATTCTAAAACTTGGGAGGAACTGATGTCTGATGGGCCTATTTTCTGCCTGTGTGGATTGGGATGTGGACTCTGCAAGAGCCAGTTTACAATCCCTCTCACATCACGTGGGAAATAAGTGCCTGTCCAGAGAGGGCAAAGAAGCATGACGAGGACCAAGTGTACAGAAAATAAAAAGTTCAGTTGGGTCACATCTCACGGATTCCAAGGAAACGGAAGTGGAGCTAGGACAGGAGGGGTAGCAGCGCTCCAGAACGGAGGGTTTTCCCAAGCCCCGGATCCTTTAGGACCCCACTTTGCTCTATGCTGTGGGTACTGGGAATACAGAGTTGTACAGAATCCTCCATGCTGGCAGAGTGGATTCTTTATGGGCAGGGTTTAGTCCTGGGTTTGCATCCCAGTCAGGCCTCTTGCTTGCTGTGGGATCTTGGGCAAGTCAACTGACCTCTCTGAGCTTTAGTTTTCCCTCAATCCAAACCTGACCCTGCAGGGTGGTCACGGGGCTAAAATTAGGCAGTGACAGGACTCTGTAGGTGCTAGGTAGGAAGGCCGGGGTAGGTCTCAGTTTGGATTTGAATCTTGACCCTGCTGGGACCTCAGGCTAGCCCTGTGAGTTGGGAATTACGACTTCATTCAGTATTTTGGTTTTTTCTATTAATTTATTTCATATTAATTTTCTTTCATTATTCATTTTCGAAAGCACCAGAGATAATGCACGTAACATCTGCCATTGGCACGGTTTTATCAGTTCTCCTCCTGTACGTGTGGCATTTGAGGGGACATTCTGTCCACTCGCCGGTCCTGGGGAAGGGCCAGCTCTGGGCTGGTGGCTGCAGCTGCAGGGAGTCTGTGGAGGCATAGCTGCAGGAGGGTCGGGGCTGGGGCTGGCGGTGAGGACAGCAGCCCTGCTCTCCTTGGCCGGCTGGGCACCCCTGCTTCTCATTGGAGCTGCGCTTGCCCTGAGGCCGGAGGTGAGATTCTGACTTCTTGGGTCTGGGAGGCAGCCTGGAGGAGGAGAGTCTGCAGGCGCTGTGGGCGGTTTGGGGGTGCCATGAGGCTGGAGAGCAGCCAGCTCAGAGTCACCTGCTCATCAGACTTTAGGGAACTGGGTCCTTCTGACAGTTGGGGGGGTGGGGGGCCCGTTTTTTAAAGAGTAAAAATATTTTTATTTATTGATTAAGCTAATGAAAAAATATAACAAAAAGCTGCTGCCCTCAAAGAGCCATCAACTGTGACCTGTTTTCATGGAGATGGGACGTCCCTACCTGCCAGCTTGAGAAGGATAAGGAAGGGGCTCAGGAAGGCCAAACCTCGGGAGAAGTGAGTGTTATCAATGTCCACTTTCGAGACCCTAGTTTTGAGCACCTACAACTCATGGACTGTGAGATCGATCTAGTGGCTCATAACCACATTTGTATTCTCAATGAAATAGGCTAGAATAACAAGGCTAGACTAGAAAGAGTAGACCAGGTGACGTCAGCGGGAGTAAGGGTGCTATTTTGGTTATAATGGGGTGAGATGTAAGATGTCTCATCACAGGTGTCGTACAAGAATGAATTGAAATCCGGGTTTTCAGGACTTCTGTATCACACATTCTTGGTTAATGGCGTAATTTTCCTACCCAGTGGGCATTCTTATCTTCATCTGCCAGAGGAGGATGAGAAATGAGAGGGGCTATGTGCTTCTTACAAGGCCACACTGCTGGAAGTGGGAGTTGTCGAGGCCCTGCTCACCTGACTTTTGCGAAGTCTGTCCTGCCTATCCCTCTGTTGCCAAGAACCAGGTAAATAAGCTCAGGTGACCACACGGAACACGAACCTCCCTTCCACTTTCAGAATATCCCATTCATGCCCCCCCCCCCCCCCCCATTTTAGGAATTATGCTTTTAGTATCCAGTTATTGAGGAAACACACGAGCTTCTATACATTTGGAAGTAACCCTTTTAAATGAATGTGCATGTATGTATTCATCCAAGAGCCCAAGCTGGGACGTCAGCAGCTTTGTGGGAAGCCCACCCACCTCCCTGACTCTCGGTTCCTTGGTCTCCTCTTTGTGGTGACTTGACCTTCACTCCACCAAAGCCACCCAACCCTGTGTCCGTGTCCTGGGACTTGTCACCATTGATCAACCCCAGATCTGCAATCATCAGTTCCAACACCCCACTTGGGTCACAGGCTCCTCTTCTTTTACCTTACTCACCCCCAATGCAATAATTCCTCATCCTCACTGGGGCCCCTCAGTGTCTTGATTTCTCAACTTTCTCCCCCAAGTCAGTCACCTCTTTCCCTTCCTTTTCTTACCCTTAACCTGGTCCCCTGGTCTATCGCTTCAATCACTTGCTTGTCCATACTCCAGCCCCATCTGTCTGGAAAGTTCCAGCTCCAAGCAGACTCAATCACTTACCTTTTCTGTGTGGCAGGAGGGTTACCAAGGAAGACCCCACGTCTGGGTAGACGGCGCCACTACAAATAAATTCTTGGTGGTCACCCTCAGCTGGATGCGCCACGCATTCAGGCAGTCCTGTCCTCTCCCGTGGCCAGCTCCCTGCCCATGGCCTGTCGGGGCTCCCTTCTTGCTTTCTCTGCAGTCTTCCCTGTGCTCTACCTCCTTGACGCGAGGCAGGTGACCCTGTCTCCTACTTCCCAGAGAGAAATCATGCCGTTCCACAAGAACACTTGACCTCTAGGCAGCTCACCGGTAACGTTTCCTGCCCGCCTTTTGCCCCTGGCTCTGATACACAAGCCACGGGCGCTCTGGATCTCACAGTCCCGCTCTGTTGACGGGCCCGCCCTGCTCGACGTTACTTCTTTTGGCCAGATCATCCCCTTCCTTTTTACCGTGGAAGGCGGTGGAACAAAGCATGGCTTCTCGTCAGACTCACAACTGTAGGTCCCCAGCGGGCCAGGAATCAGCTGTGTCCTCCCAGGCAAATTATTCAGCCTTTCTGGACTCCGCGTCCTCATCTGTGAAATGTGATTGTTAGCACAGGACTCCCGACCTCTTGATGCTGTTTTGAAAGGGTGGCAGGGGTCTCTCAAGGTCAGAACAGTGGCTGGCATGGGGCAGGGGCTTGATTGTATGTCCTGTTGTCACATGGACCTTCCTACTTGCTGCCCACCCCCCTTGAAAAGCACTTGTATTAAAATTACTCACATGCGACATAATTCACCCATATCAAGTATACATGTCATGGCCTCTATGTATTCACAGCTATACCACTTTCAGAATCAATTTTCGATCATTTTCATCACCCCTCAAAGATTCCCAAACTCTTAGCAGCTGCTCCCCCTTCGCTCCTCCCACAGCTCCCAGCGACTGAGGATCTTCTCTCTTCAAGGATTTGCCTACCCTGGGCATCTCTGTGATGGACTTTCAAGTAAAATCGTATTTTCAAGGGTCGCCCAGTTTGCATCACGGTAGCACCCCATCTGATTTGAAATCCCGCACTTTTCGCCCATTTAAAAAAGAAAAAGAAATTCGCTTGGATCCCACACCCCTCCGTCTATTGCGCCCCGTTTTCACTGCCAGTCATTTAGAGCAGTCTGCACTGCCGGTTAGTGTCCTCGCCCCCTTCTCGCGCTTGATGGTGGCCAGCTGGGCTGAGATCTCAGAGAGCTGGGCCTGGACTCAGCTCCTCACAGGGGTCTCCATGCTGGCACCCCAGCAGCCCCCTGCCTCGTCACCTTTCCCACTCCCGGGAGGCTTGGCCTCACCAGTCAGTAGTTCACTGGGGCCAGCTGAATTCTGCCCTTCCCATCCCCTGTTACTGACACTTCTCTGCCGAGATCACGACACTCCTGGCCCAGTGGCCTCCGGGTGGTACTCTCTTCTGTGTTGTTTGCCGCGTGTGCCCCTGCCCCCTTCCTGGAGACTCCTGGAAGGACATGCTGCTCCCCACTGTCCCGCCTCCCCTTCACCTCTGCTGGCTCTTTCTCAGCCTCCTTGGCTGGTGCAGCACCCCCTCCCCTGTGGACATTGCACTTCTTCCAGGCCCAGGCCCAGGTCCAGGCTCCTTCCTTCCCATCCCACTCTGCTCGCCCTGAGTGAGCCCATCCAGCTGCAGTTGTTGATGGGCCTGCAGGCTGCTGGAATGCTTCTCCCCAGCCCAGGCCATGCTGCGCCTGCTCGTGGGACACACTCCCCGGGGCACCCACAGACACCCCAGCATCGGGGCAGCCAGTGCCGTCTCTCTTTTCCAGTCCCTCTGAGCCCTGCGGGTCATCTTGGGGTCCCACCTCAGTGAGGGGCCCTGTTTCCACCCAGGAGCCTGGCCCCATGCTCAGGCAGTGCTCCCCCAAAAGCCTCTCCCAAAAACCTTCCTTGACCGTCCCCATGTCAGGGGCAGGCGACCTGAGCCAACACTGGTCTTGTCACCCTGCAGTCTGCATGTTTGTCTTCTCAATGGACATTAATCAGCTCTGATTTGGCAGGAGCTCTGCCCCCCACCCCTGCCAGGGCCGCACTGACTAGCAGGTGTCCTGGCACCCAGTTGTCCATCAATAAACGGGGCCTGTGGTCAGCAAAATGGTGCCTCCCGGGACGTCCACGCCCTGACTCCGGACCTGTGACTGTGGTGTGGGGACTCAAGGTCGCAGTAAGTTAGGTCTGCTGACCAGCTGACCTTAAAGCGAGGTTGTCCTGGGTGGCCTGGCGGGCCCAGCGTCAGCCCCACTGTCCGCAGATGTGGGCGGCCCCGAATCAGGGAGCCGCGGCGGGAGGCGGGGACGAATCGTGTCCCCACAAAAGGCATGTTACGTCCCAGCGCCTGCTTACACGTGGTGTGACCCCATTGTAACCAGCACCTTTAGAGCTGTTGTTATTGAAGGTGTGTCCAAACCGCATAAGGTTGGGGGGCAGGGGTGGCTTTAATCCAATGCAGTTGAAATCCTTATAAGCAGAGGAAATTGGAGACAAAAACAAAACAAAACAAAAAAACCCTAAACAAACTCACGGAAGCCTGAAGTCAGCAGAACCTGGAAGAGAGACGACTTCTCCAGGTGATGGAAAAGCCAAGGCCCAGACCACCAGGCTCTTCGGGGAACAACACCGCCTTGCTGACACCCAGGCTGGGACTTCCAGCCTCAAAACCATGAGCCATCCTGTTACGGTGTTCGTCTTAGCAGCTGGGAAACCAAGACACTGACTTTGAAGATGGAAAAAGGGGCCACAGGCCAAGGAATGCAGGCCATCTCTAGAAGCTGGAAAATGCAAGGACATGGATTCTCTTCTAAAACATCTAGAAAAAAAATGCAGTCCTGTCAGCATCTTGATTTTAGCCCAGCGAGACCCATTTCCAACTTTTGACCTCAAGAGCTGTGTGTGAGATGACGCATTAGTGTTGTTTGTAGTCACAGAGTTGTAGTAATGGGAAGCTCATACAAATCCTGTGCTTTTGTGATCCTATTGTAGTAGGGTCTGTGAAGCCTTGCAGTGGGGGCTGTTGGTGGCCTGCCCAGATGCCTTGGGACTAGCTGTCCCCTAGCTGATGCAACCTTCTCCAGAGGTTTGCCTTGGACTGACAGAAGCCCCCTTGCCTGGAGGGGCCTGGGAGCTTGTGTCTCCAGCCCAAATCACAGGGTAGCCTGCAGTAACAGCTGACTGGCATGGGGAGGCCACAGCCCAGCTCCCCATCTCAAGGACAGCCATGCAGCTCATCCTCCTTAGCTCCCAGGAGATCAGGTGGGGGTGGGCTTTACCCACATGCCTGCTGAGCTCCCGCTGCCCTCTCCCACCTTCCCCACTTCCTTACAGGTTTCTCCTAACAGCACCCACTCAGTAGATGCCATGCACCAAACACCATGTCTCAGGAGACCCAACTCCCAAGGCCTGGGGCTTGGGCACTCTTGCAGATGATCCAATCCCAAACCCTGTTGAGCCTGTCCTCATGGGCCAGGGACATCTCAGAGTTCCTGGGTGCCCCTTAGTGAGGAGGGCAAGATCTCATCTGTAGCATGTGGGCCATGGGCAGGAAGGAGCTGGGCTGGGTGAGGCGGTGCCACCCTGCTGGAAGAGCCAGAGCTCTTGACAGCTGTGGGGCTTACCCACCCACTGCAGACGGTATCCTGACTCCCTCCCTAGCCACTAATTAAGTGGGACCTTTCCCCTCAAAGGGGTTTTAGCCTAGGCTCCCCCAACTCCAGGGACCTAGGACAATCTGAGACCATGTCGAAGGATTAAAACACAGTCTTTTATTAACCAATAATGTGCAGCCTCATTTAGTAGAAGTGACATCTGGAATGATAAAGTAAAGGCATATTTCATACGTTAATTAGGAAACTAATTAGAAGAGAAATGCTATCTATTAACAAATATAAACACAATTTATTGAATATATACTGTGCATCAAAGTCTTTCCATATGTTTTTGCTTTTCTTCCTCAATAATCCTGCCCAGCTGGTATTAATCCCATTTACAGAGAGGAATCAAAGCCCAGAGAGACAAGTGACCCACCTAAGGTCACACAGCCAATTTCTGGAAAAGGAGGGATTTGAGCCCAGGTCCTGCCTATGCCAGTCTGCATGCTTTCCTCCAGACCACACCATTTTTCAAGCTCCTTGCCTGGCTCAAAAGCAAAGCGCCCATGAGCTTGTGGCCCATTTGGTGAAAGATTCTAGACGCCACAGCTGCAAGATCGTTAAAAGAGTCCTTGGACCCAGCAATACCATTGCTAGGTATCTACTCAGAGGACTTAAGGGCGAAGACACAAACAGACATTTGCACACCAATGTTTATAGCAGCATTATTTACAATTGCAAAGAGATGGAAACAGCCAAAATCTCCATCAACAGAAGAGTGGCTAAACAAACTGTGGTATATACATATGATGGAATATTATGCAGCTTTAAGACAGAATAAACTTATGAAGCATGTAATAACATGGATGGACCTAGAGAACATTATGCTGAGTGAGACTAGCCAAAAACTAAAGGACAAATACTATATGGTCCCACTGATGTGAACCGACATTAGAGAATAAACTTGGAATATGTCATTGGTAACAGAGACCATCAGGAGATAGAAATAGGGTAAGATAATGGGTAATTGGAGCTGAAGGGATACAGACTGTGCAACAAGACTGGATACAAAAACTCAGAAATGGACAGCACAATACTACCTAATTGTAATGTAATTATGTTAAAATACTGAATGAAGCTGCATCTGAGGTATAGTTTTTTTCTTTTTAAATTTTTTTCTATTATCTGTTGTCTTTCTATTTCTTTTTCTAAATCGATGCGAATGTACTAAGAAACGATGAATATGCATCTATGTGATGATATTAAGAATTACTGATTGTATATGTAGAATGGAATGATTTCTAAATGTTGTGTTAGTTAATTTTTTTAATTAAAAAAAAAAAAGAGTCCTTGGACTTCCGGCGACTAAGATCAAATGGTTCAGTGTGTCATCTTGCAGAAGACAGAGAAATCAAATCGTTATCCCGAGTTCAGCCGGCTCACGGACGGGGTGGCCAGCTCCTCACATCGGCATCCAGCATGATTAAACACACAGACGCGGGAGTGAGGGCACAACCACTTTGGAAAAACAGTTTGACAATGTCCCTTAAAGTTAAATATGCATGTATCATGCCATCCGGCCATTTCACTCCTAGATATTTACTCAAGAGAAATGAAAGCTTATGTCCACACAGAGACTTGCATTCAGCTGTCCATGGCCACTGTATTCACAATGTGAGAACCAGAAAAAAGCCCAAGTGTCTAACCATGGCTGAAAACGCCAACAGAGTCTGGTATATCCATACAACAAAACTGTACTCAGTAATAAAGAGGAATGAGCTATTAATGAACACAACTCAGATGAATAGTAACAAAATACCACCCTGAATGAAAAAAGCCAAGACAGCCGATATACTGTACGATTTATTTATATGACATCCTAGAAAAGGCAAGCTAACCTGCAGTGACGCCCGGGGCCCTTGGTGGGGAATGCTCCTGAGAGATGGAAATGCTCTATATTCAATTGTGGGGTGGCTCCGTGGCTGTAAAATTCTGTCTGAATTCACCAAACTACACTTCAAACGGGCCCAGTGTAGTGTATGTAAAGTACATCTTAAGAATGGGTTTGAAAACGTGGGCTTTGGCCTCAGAGATGGGTGCGAATGCAGAGCTCCCCAGACCTGTGGCCCTCCTTGTACAGCTGGCTGTGTCTCCCTCTTGGGGCTGAGTTTGCTCTTTTGGAGAATGGGGGTGATGATGCTTTCTCCGTAGGGTGTGGTGGGATGGAATGAGATGATTCACGGAAAACGCTGAGCTCGAGGCTGGGTTGGTGCCTGACTGCAGTGGTCAGGGTGGTGGGGAGTGGTGTCTGGGTCACCAGAAGGTTCTGAGAAGAGTTAGTTATGGGGCAGGAAGATCCCACACCCTAGCTGCCCTGCACTGTCGTGGACAGACCCCTGCTGTGGGAGAAGGGACTGTCCGAGCGCTCTGCTGGCTCTCCCAGCCATGCCCCCCGAGGCTCCCAGGGCCTCCTCTGATCTTGCTTTAGGGGGCCCCTCCTTTCGGGGCTCCTGTTCAGGGGCCAGACCACTCCATCTTTGGCAGCTCCCCTGAGGTGTGTCTTCTCACTCTGGTTGAGACCTGGGTTGAAATCCCGAGCTGCCCTTGTCTTTTAAAGTTGTGGGTCCCCTACTCCCCACATCTGCAGCTCACTTCCACAGCGGCTGTGACTGCTGGGGTGGGTGGGCCGAGCCAGAGCCCCAACCCACGGTCTCACAGCCACCCAGTCCTCCCGCCAGGTGATTTCAATTTGCCGTGACCTGGCGTAAAGCATCATTTCATGTGAATAATATGTACCTCCGGTTACATTTTAATTACTGACTCTAGTCCAAGAGAAACAGTGTGCATCTTGCAAAGGTCTGGTTCGAGCCACTTTCTCCACTCTCCCCACTTCCTAACCGTTGCCAGTCTCCCTACTCCCTTTGGCCTCTGAACACTCGCCTGATGGTGCACTGCTCTGCGCGCTGTTGAACTTCTCCACAAAGCTTCCTGGTGCTGTAAACAAAATGGTCACCGATGCCTGTGTGCATGAGCACAGACACAGGCTGCACAATCCCTTTGATTCTCACAACTGCCTTGGGTGTGGGCCCCCTGAGACCAGGTCCAAGGTAAGGATTTGAGGACGGACAGGTCGTTTATGTGGCAGGCATTATGGTTACTCATTGCTGCGTAACAAATGACCCCCAAAACTTAGTGGCTTAAAACAATTGTTTATTTTGCTTATGAATCTGCAGTTTTAGCAGGTCTCAGCATGGATGAATTGTCTCTGCTCAGCTTTAGTGGAGTCCCCAATAGGATGATTTCGTCACCAAAGCTGCCAGCTCTGTCTTCACGTCAGCCCCCCACAGGCTCTCTGCTTCGTGCACCTCTGGTCCACATTCCCTCCCGCGGAGGTTCTGTCCCTGCAGTCTCCAGGTTGGCAATTCCACGCCTGAGTTACAGGAGCCAACCAGACAGCTGCCCTCGGCAAGACGTGCCGCAGCTTCACCTACAGACCAGACAGTAAATGCAAACCTCTGTATGTAAAATATTTGTGCTTCCTGGAAGATTTTTCCGTGGAGACCAGCAGGAACTTTTGGTTGCAGGTGTTAATTTAATCACAAGGTGCCAAAGGGAAGTTTGAGTTGTTGGAAAGGAGGGTCTTAGGAAGGGACTTAGATCAGGGATCCCCTTTGCCGGGTGCGGGAGGAGGGAGGGAGAAGGGGGTCCACGACCATGAGCTCTGAGAGTTTTAAAAGAAACAGGCTGGCTGAGGTTTGATGGACACAGACTTAGTCATATGTATTTAAAATGTAGGATTTTCTAAGCTCGGATATGGTTTTCTAAAACTTTTACTCTTAGGATAGCTTTAGATTTACAGAGACGCTGTGCAGGTGGTACAGACTTCCCTCCGGCCCACCCAGTGTCCTCTGCCTGGGCATCCTCATCAGTGCAGCACACCTGTTACGGCTGGCGGGCTGGTGTGATACGTTCTTATTAACTCTAATTCCCACAGTTTCCCCCTAACATCCTTTCTCCCAGGACCCCACCTGACAGTTAATTGTCACCTCTCCTTCACCTCTCTTGGCTGTGACATATCTCAGGCTCTCCTTATTTTGGATGGCCTTGGCCAGTTTGGGGAGGGCGGGTCGGGCATCTTGCAGGATGCCCCTCCACTGGCATTTGTCCGTTGTTTTGCTCCTGGCTAGACGGGGGCTGGGGGTTTCTGAGAGGACGCCCGCAGCGGGAACATGCCCTGCTCATCCCAGCCTGTCGACACACCTGATCCCTGTCGAGGGTGACCTTGAGCACCTGGCAGAGGCCGTGTCGGCCGGACTTCCCGCGGGAAGGCGACCCCCTCGGCGCCCCGCACACCATGTGCAGCCTGAGCACAGCTCCAGCCCCCTGAGGGCGGAACAGCCACACAGGCTATTTGGAATTCTTCTGCATGGGAATCGTCTCTTCCCCTGACTTATTTATTTGTTCAATCATTTATTTATACCAGTATGAACTCATGGATATTTATTTTATACTTTAGGTTATAATCCAATATTATTTTATTTATCTTATTGTTCAAATCATTCCAGCTTTGGCCAGTGGGAGCTCTTTCAATTGGCCCCCATCTTTGTCATTTTTTTCCCTTTTGATCCCTTCCTTACTTTCAGACACTACAAGATGCTGCAGCTGCATCCTGGATATTTACTCACCTGCCCCAGCATCAGCCATTGCTCCAAGGAGCCCTCGTTCCTTTTACTGGAGAATATTAGAAACCAAGATCTGGGTGGGCTCAGTTCTGATATACAGTTTTAAAAGTAGAACGTCTGTCTATCTATCTAATCATGTCTCTCTTTCTATCTCTATCATCGCTATCTAATTTATCAGCTATTTATATTAATCTACCATCTAATTAATTAGTTTTCTAATAGACAGGACTTCTAGTTTCTAGAGGAAGAGATAGTTGCATTTTTAAAAATCAAACGAGTGGAACGTTGTATGAATGACACAGACAGTGATATGCATAAAACTTTTATGCCACTTCCAGCCTCACAGATTCAGTGGGGGAAGAAAAGGATGGATTTTTAGCCAAAGTGGGGCATTTAGTTGGAGCCGCAATGGGGAGGGTGGACTCCAAAGGGACAAAGATGTCTTGGAATGGCTTTAGCAGGGCAGCCCTGTGTGCGGGACGCCCTGCTCTCGGGCCCACGGGTGGGCTGTGGGAGGCATAAGAGTATCTGCGTTGGGGGTAGGGGTGGGGGGGCCCCCGCTCCAGCTCTTCTGGGACTGGGGACTGGGGTTCCCTGAGTCTCCCACACACCCCCACGACCCCTTTGTGCCCTCTTCCGACCGGGACCCCGCTTTCCGCAGTGAGCCCCGGCGAGGCCCTCTGACCCTGGAACCGGGTGAAGTGCAGTCCGCCCTCGAGGTCTGACTCTCGGCCATTTCACTCCAACAGCAGCGAGGTGATGCAGACTGTGGACTGGAGTTACAGTAGAATCCTAGTAATATTGGGTCATCGACTGTGACAGAGGCACCTCACTGATGCAAACTGTTAGTAACAGGAAGCTGCGGGCCTGCATTATTTGCCGCCTCTTCCAACCATACGGACTCAGCAGCTGCCCCCAGGGCAGTGCCCAGGCCTGGGTGGTGAGTTAAACGACAAGCTGGGCCCTCTCCAGGCCGGGCATGGGAGGGTTAGAGCTGTGCCCAGTAAAGTGCCCGTTTCTGTTTACACCACGGCATTATCGGCACTCACGGCGGACCTGGAGCATGCTGGGGTCGCAGGCTCTGTGGCGCCTCTGCGCGAGGGGCCAGGGGAGGAGGCGGCCCTCTGTGCGCACATTCAAGGTGACCGTGCAGCTCGGCACGGCGTGGCGACTTTGAAATCCTCCTCCCCAGTATGCCAGGATGGGGCCCTGCCTAGAAAAAGGTTTGCTGCAGATGGGAAACGGGCAAATTAAGACAAGGTCATCCTGGAGTGGGGTGGTCCTAAGTCCAGTGACCGGGCCACTTACAAGATGGGATATGGACCCTGGCAGAGACACTAAAAGAGGAGAGGGCCAAATGGCAGAGCAGAGATGGAGCGATGCTGACACATGCCCAGGGACACCAGGGATTGCCAGAAAGTGCCAGAGGCCAGGAGACAGGCAGCATGGCTGCCAGCACTGTGATTCTGGACATCTGGCCTCCAGGGCTGTGAGAGGGTAGAGTCTGCTGTTGCAGCCCCCAGCCTGCAATGCTTGGTTTCAGTGTCCCGGGCAAACTAATCACTTGGCTTCAGCCTGCAGTTTGGCCCCAGCTTTGCCTCTGACCAGCCTTATGATCTCAGGAAAATCCCTAAGGTCTCGGAGCCTCATCTGAAAAATGGGACTGAGGATACCTCTGTGTGAAGGTGGAATGCACCTGGCATGTCAGAGGTCAGCAGCTGCTTATTTGAAACAAGTTATTTTGTGCCAGCTGGATTTCTGAGATTTAAAACAGAGAGGAGAGAAAACCAATGACAGGTCCACAGTCTGGGTCAGACCCAGCTCAGGCTGCTCAAATCGAGCCAACTTCCCTCTTCCTTTTGTGTCCACTTCTTCTTCCCTCTTCCATTTGTGTCTACTTCTTGCCCCTACTCGGATGACACAGCTCAGCCAAACTCTGCGGCACTTTCCGGAATGGAACAGAGACGCGGTGTCTGGGGATGGCTCTGGGGATGGTGTCCAGGGCGAGTGCCAGCCCCAGCTTTTGTGCTCTGAGTGCTGCAAAGTCAGTGTCCCCAGCGGCAGAGCACCTGGGCCCAGATCATCACAGCTTCCTATCTGCTCCACGGGGAGCGTGGGCTCTGAGGCTCCGTCCAAGCAGGGCTGAGCTCGGTGATCTGATAAGGCGTCTGAGGATCCCACCGCAGCAGCAGGACGGAGCTGTTGGGGACAGGAAGGGACTAAGTCCCTGAGGGAGGCCCGCGAGCTGTGTGGGAAACTCCCAGCAACACGGAGCCCCTTCCGGGCTCCAGGGTGGGCAGAGGACAGTCCCCGAGCGCTCGCTGTCCTTCGGAAACTGCGCCACTCCCACGGAGACAGTGTCCCTCTGAAATTGGCCTTGATCTCTCTATCAGAGTTGACGGGAGCAAGGCTCAGAGCTTGCAGCTGCCCAGACACGTGCTGCCCATGGCTGGTGACATGGAAAGGCTGCCAGGAACTCCCCCCTAGCTGACGAGTGCCGTGCAGCCAATTCTTCAGAGCCGGGCACTGAAGCCCCTGGAACCGCGGCTGCTTTCAAAATTTCTCTGTGTTCTATTTTAAATGAGTTTTTAAAGTTTCAGATTTATAAACTGCCTTCCCTGATCTATGATGCCTAAAATCTGTCTACTTCTGAGCGCTGTTCTGTGCTAAGCATTGCCCTCTCCTCAAATCCCCTCTTTTGAGAAAGCGCTTTGCCATGAGCTAGGTGCCCTGCAGCACTCCCAGCCCTGCCCGTCTGAGGGATCACAGCCAGCATTTCACAAGCACTCCCAGTGAGATGCTAACGTGGAGGGATGTCATAGGTGTAGAGTAAAACTAACACAAAAGGAGACCCAGGGCTGGTGGGGCTTGGTGGGCTGCCGTGAAGATCTAACAATGGCTCTCTGGAAGTAGAAAGCTTGATTTTGTAGCATTTGCTTATTTCTGTGGTATAAATACACCCCTGTGGCTGACTCTGGGCTGCAGCGTGACGTCCCCGAGTGTGGAGCCAGAAGAGAGGTACCCGCCCAGCTGTCCTAAGCAGGAAGGAGCCGGCTCCGCCACAAGCCTGGACGGACCCACTGACCACCAAAGGTGGGAGTGCAGGCCAGCAAGGTTATCGGGCGAGGATGGACAGTTCCCAAGTGGCTGGGCTCTTGGACCCTCTCCTCGGGGCTCAGAGCAGTGCAAAGGGATATTTCTCTGCCCAGTGCAGATACTGATTTCTGCTGGAAGAACACATCACCACACTGCGACTGACATCATCGGAATTGCTCTAGAACTCTGCTCCAGGAAGGGCTGCTGGAAACATCTCACATAACCTCATTAGTCCCGCGCCAGATGACCCACGAACTCCCCAGCGCAAAGCAGGCCCGACACCTGTGCCACACCCGCGTCACTTGCCTTCTATGCGAGGTAGCGTGAGCTGAGGCTCTGCACGGCGTGGTTGGGCGGGAATTCCCAATGAATAAACAAAACAGCCCAGCAATTTTCAGGTGAGCCTGGAGCTGTGGGGCCTGCAGAGTCTGGGGTCTTGAGCTCAGGTTGGGGAGCAGACTAGGCTGCAGGTAGCCAAATTCACTTCCTGGGGGAACCCATGAAATGGCAGCTCCTCGGCTGTGAGGTGCCATGGAGGCAGAAGCAGGAAATGGAAGCCAACGAGCCCCCATTTATTTTGTCTTCCTGAAAACGGGCTAAGTCCCAAAGGCAGAGCCCCCGCCTGGGAGAGGTTCCTGCCGCAGGAGGTGGGGCCAGCTCAGTGGGGGCGGCCAGGAGGCGGAGCCAAGGCCCACACAGGGTTTCTAACCTGCAAGTGGCTTTCGCCTGGCCCAGGAGGCACAACCTGCGGTCGGCCCCATCTGCCGGGGACACGGGCGACGCCCAGCACGGCCGAACACCACCGGCCGTGGCCACTCTTTCATCTTTAAGCTTTGGTCTTACAGGTTTGAAAGCTGCCCCTCCAACAAAGATGAAATGCGAACGTAGGGATGCAAATCACCAACAGGCAGCGCTCCAGCAGCCCTTACATCCCACGAAGGAGTAAACAGCAGGCACACATTAATGTCTCCCTTGGCACAGGCGAGTGGGCCCATCCGCTCGTGCGTTTCAGGGCTAAAGGAGTGGGCTAGAGGGGTGCACCAGGGCTGGGGCCCAGGGCCCTCTGACCTGCCCACTGGTCAACCAGATGGATCATGTGTTCCGCAGGCAGCTCTGAGCAGCAGCGGGCTTTTCTTTTTCTCTCCTGTTTTTCCTGTTTTTAAACATCCATGGGCCTTCACCCTGAGCTCTGTCAGTGCACTGAGCTGGTTTCCGGGGGCGGCCGTAACAGGGTCCTACAGACGGGTGCCTAAAGGCACCAGAAGTTGATTCTCACACAGCCCCGGAGGGGGGAAGTGGAAATGACGCGCCCGGCAGGGCCGTGCTCCCTCCGAAGGCTCCTGGGGGCTCCCTCCTGCCTCCTCCCGGGGCAGCTGGCCGCCCTGGGGCTCCCCACCTCCCCGCTCTCTGTGTCTGTGCCTGTTTTCTCTCTTTAGGAGGCCACTGATCATTGGATCGGGGTGGGCCCTCGTCCCTTCTCAACTTTTGACCACTACTCTGACATCTGCAGGGACCTTATTTCCGAATAAGGCCACATTCACAGACACCAGGGGTTAGCTTGACGCATTTGGGAGGGATGCACAATCCAGTCACACCACGTATATGCTGAAATTTAAAGCGAACAGAAAAGTGAGAGGGTGGGTGGAATTTATCAAGGTTTCCGTGCTGGCGGCTCGGGGGAACACCCAGATTCTTGTCTTGCCCAGGCCTCGGGAGAGGAGACCGCTCAGGTGGGATTACAGAAATCCGGGGGGCTTCTGAGGAAGAAATCCATCCTGTCCTGTGCAGGGGGAGCCTCGTACGGTGCTGAGTTCTGGGTGCAACCCTGTCCTCTGTCATCATTCACCGACCGACTGCATGCGGCACCCCGATGGCCACAGGGAGCTAAAAGGTCAAGGCTTCTAGGGCCGTGAAAAACGGGCTCTTGCTTTTGCCTGAGGAGACCACGTATTTGTGGGCACGTTTGCTCTGGCCTTAGGAGGAAGTGGTTTCCATCCTAAGGCTAAAATGCTGGCATTTAACCCAAAGAACATTGGATAGATATTTTCCTTCTTTCTCTTTCTCTCTCCTTCTCTTTTGTTTGGAAGGGAAAAGTTATTGATTGGGTAAACACAGATGTGTTTAATGTTTTAACTCCGTTTGCAGTGCACGTGGTTAAGTAAATGAGTCTCTGGGCACTAATCACCCAGAGGCTCATTTCAGTGTGAGTGGGAGGAGACTGGCGAGAGGCTTTTGGCATTGCGATGACGGAACCCTGAGGAGTGGGACCTTTGTTGAATGCTTCTCTGTGATGCTTTGACACAAATGACAGTGCAGGGAATTGACTCCCAAGTTCTATGGTGAAAACCCAGGGACAATCTCCTTCGTCAATCCCAAACTACTGGTAGATTCCCAGTGATATGTGAGTCACGAGACCTTTGCACCATACTTCGTGTCTCCATCCTCTCACTGCAAGACTGCAGACCCCTGCTGCATCCAGATGTGCTGGACTGCATTGCCCAGGCACGTGCAGCGTCCGACGGCCACTCGCTCTCCTTTAGGGGAGCCGTGGCCCTCCACACTCATGGCTGGGCAGGTCTACAGTGGAAGTGATGCTGGCAACAGCCGTGGCTGCATCGTGAAGGGCGGCTCAGCTTCGGCCTGGCTTTCTCGGGATGCTCGTCTTTGGAGCCCAGCTGCCATGCTGTGAGGGAGCCCGGCCTCGGGAAGGGCCATGCACAGGTGGCCCCAACCCCACCCGAGGTCCGGGCCAACATCCAACACTGAGAGGTGGGGGACAAGACCTTCCGAGGAGTCCAGCCTCCAGCCTTAAGGAATCCCAGTGACGCCAAGTGGAGGACTGACCAACTGTTAAAGCCAAGTCAAGAGTTGCTATTGTTGTAAGGCACTAAAGTTTGGGGTTTATTATGCAGCAGTCGGTAACTGGAGCACTGATGGTGCAAAAATCTACATGTTAAGACCTTTCTTTCCTTGGCCAGCTTGGCCTTATTTTGCTTAATCTCAATTCTAAGACATATGTAGGATTATGATGTATTTATGATGGATTTTTTTTTAATTTTTAAATTTTTTTTAAAAGACCAAGAAACACCAAACATAAACATTCTAACTTTTGATAATTCCGTTCTACATATATAATCAGTAATTCACAATATCATCACATAGTTGCATATTTATCATCATTTCTCAGAACATTTGCATCTATTCAGAAAAAGAAGTAAAAAGAAAACAGAAAAAGATTCATACATACCATATCCCCACCCCTCCTCCTCACCGATCACCAGCATTTCAATCTAAATTTATTTTAACATATGTTCCCCCTATTATTCACCTTTATTTCATATGTTCTACTTGTCTGTTGACAAGGTAGATAAAAGGAGCATCAGACACAAGGTTTTCACAATCACACAGTAACATTGTGAAAGCTATATCATTATTCAATCTTCTTTAAGAAATATGGCTACTGGAACACAGCTCCACATTTTCAGACAGTTCCCTCCAGTCTCTCCACTACATCTTGACTAACAAGGTGATATCTATTTAATGCATAAGAATAACCTCCAGGATAACCTCTTGACTCTGTTTGGAATATCTCAGCCATTGACATTTTATTTTGTCTCATTTCACTCTTCCCCTTTTTGGTTGAGAAGGTTTTCTCAATCCCCTGATGTTGAGTCTCAGTTCATTCTAGGGTTTTTCTCAATCCCTTGATGCTGAGTCTCAGTTCATTCCAGGATTTCTGTTCCACGTTGCCAGGAAGGTCCACACCCCTGGGAATCATGTCCCACGTAAACAGGGGAAGGGTGGTGAATTTGCTTGTTGTGTTGGCTGGAGAGAGGGGCCACATCTGAGCAACAAAAGAGGTTCTCTTGGGGGTGACTCTTAGGCCTAATTTTAAGTAGGCTTGACTTATCCTTTGTGGGGTTAAGTTTCATATGAACAAACCCCAAGATTGGGGGCTCAGCCTACAGCTTTGATTGTCTGCATTGCTTGTGAGAATATCGAGAATTCAATTTGGGGAAGCTGAATTTTCCCCCTTTCTCACCATTCCCTGAAGGGGACTTTGCAAATACTTTTTTATTCACTGTTCAAATCACTCTGGGATTCATTGGGCATCACTCTGGAAAACCAATAAAATCTCATGTCCTACTGAAGGTTCCATGTACTTGTGGTGTTCAATTAAGCTGTCTACATAAGTTATATTAGGAAATGCACTACTCAAATTATAAATTTTGTACCAAATAAACATTTTTTGCTTTAGTCTCACACATAAGTTAAAATTTTAAAATATTAATTACCATCTATTTTCAGCACCCTGCAGGAATGACATTCCTTTGTTCTTCCTCATGCAAAACATTTTTAAAATTTCTACATTTAGTCACTATCATTATACACTCTAGGCACTCCTAGATTATACCATCTCAGTTTTTATCATCTATCTTTCTTTCTGATTTCATTTGTGCCCCCAGCCCTCCTCCCTCTATCATTCTCACATTCAGCTTCATTCAGTGTTTTAACATAATTGTATTACAGTTAGGTAGTATTGTGCTGTCCATTTCTGAGTTTTTACATTCAGTCCTGTTGCACAGTCTGTATCCCTTCAGCTCCAATTACCCAATATCTTACCCTATTTCTATCTCCTGGTGGTCTCTGTGACAAATAAAATTCTCCAAGTTTATTCACTAATGTCAGTTCATATCAGTGAGACCATAAAGTATTTGTCCTTTTGTTTCTGGCTAATCTCACTCAGCATAATGTCCTTAAGGTCCATCCATGTTGTTACATACTTCATAACTTTATTCTGTCTTATGGCTGCATAATATTCCTTTGTATGTATATACCACAGTTTGTTTAGCCACTTGTCTGTTGATGGACATCTTGGCTGTTTCCATCTCTTCGCAATTGTAAATAATGCTGCTATAAACATTGGTGTGCAAATGTCTGTTTGTGTCCTTGCCCTCATGTCCTCTGAGTAGATACCTAGCAATGGTATTGCTGAGTCATATGGTAATTCTATATTTAGCTTTTTGAGGAACCGCCAAACTGCCTTCCACAGTGATTGTACCATTTGACATTCCCACCAACAGTGGATAAGTGTGCCTCTTTCTCTGCATCCTCTCCAGCACTTGTCATTATCTGTTTTATTGATAATGGCCATTCTGGTGGGTGTGAGGTAATATCTCATGGTGGTTTTGATTTGCATTTCCCTAACAGCCAGGGAAGTTGAGCATCTTTTCATGTGCCTTTTGGCCATTTGTATTTCCTCTTCTGAGAAGTGTCTGTTCAAGTCTTTTGCCCATTTTGTAATTGGGTTGGCTATCTTTTTGTTATTAAGTTGAACAATCTCTTTATAAATTCTGGATACTAGACCTTTATCTGATATGTCGTTTCCAAATATTGTCTCCCATTGTACAGGCTGTCTTTTTACTTTCTTGATGAAGCTCTTTGATACTCAAAAGTGTTTAATTTTGAGGAGTTCCCATTTATTTATTCCTTTATTCACTGCTCGTGCTTTGGATGTAAGGTCTAGGAAACTGCCTCCTAGTATAAGATTTATAAGATATTTCCCTACATTTTCTTCTAACAGTTTTATGGCCTTAGATCTAATGTTTAGGTCTTTGATCCATTTTGAGTTTTTGTATAGGGTGTGAGATATGGGTCCTCTTTCATTCTTTTGCATATGGATATCCAGTTCTCTAGGCACCATTTATTGAAGAGACTGCTCTGTCCCAGGTGAGTTGGCTTGACTGCCTTATCAAAGATCAAATGTCCATAGATGAGAGGGTCTATATCTGAGCACTCTATTCGATTCCATTGGTCAGTATATATGATGGATTTAAAGGCATTAAAGAAAAGCATTTTTTCATTGAGGTTGAAATGCATATAACACAAAACTAACCATTTTACAGCATACAATCCCATGGTATGTAGTGCACCTGCGATGCAGTGTAACCATCAGCTCAGCCTAGTACCCAAGCATTTTCACCACCCCACGAGAAAGCCCCAAACCTATTAGCAGTCACTCCCTGTTCTTCTTCCCTCAGTCCTGACAACCACCAAATACTTCCTTTGTCTCTGGATTTGTCCATTCTGTACCTTTCATGTAAATTGTATCATGCTGCCTGTGACCTTTTGTGCTTGGCTTCTTTCACTTACATGATGTTTTTGAGATTCATCCACATTGTAGCACATATCAGTGCTTCATTCCTTCTTATGACTGAAGAATATTCCATTGTTTGGCTAGACCTCACCTCGTTCATCCACTCAGCATTTGATGGGCATGTGGGTTGTTTCCACATGTTGGCTTTTGTGAATAGCTGCCAGGGACATTGATGCACAGGTATTTGTGTTAGCCCTGCTTTCAGTTCTTTGGGGCATGTACCTAGGAGAGGAATTGCTTGGAAGGAACTTTTGTTTTTTAAACACCAATAAGAACAGATTTTTCAATGGCATCTAAAGCATGCAATAGTGGGAGGTTGAGAGACTCACTGAATCTGAATCAACTAGACTGCTTGGTAAAGCACAAACTTTAAAAATCATTACTATGGTTCTTCAGAGGACAAATCTTTTCCCCAAGGAAAAAGAAATATGGAGAGAGAAAGTTTGCTATTCCTAATTATTTAGCCTTAGAGTCGATGAATATGGTTCAATGACATTTAGAAAAATAAATTACCCATGTTAGGTTGAGTCTTACGAAACTGCCATTTTTGTGGGTCAAAACAATCAACTATTGGCAACTTCATAAGGATCAACTTAATACAAATAACGGTTAGCCTTGGCTGCCTAATGTAGAAAGTTGACCCAGGCTTAGCTGAAGTAGGTTGGATTTTCTCATGGGATGAGAATCCCAAAGACGGGCTGTCCAGGGCCCGTTCAGCAGCCAAAGGAACTCGTCAGCAACCCGACCTCCCTCTGGCCTCCCGCCGTCCTTGGTCCATGCATTCCGTCTGCGCTGCAGCCGTGGAGAAGGTGCCAAGACACAGGGGAAGAGTTGTGTGCCAAGACTTTATGAAAACAGTAACAGCTTTTCCAAAAACCCGACCCATGAGCAGCGATCTGCCTCTACCTCATTGGCCAGAATGGGGTCACTTGGCCAGCCCTTGCTGCAAGCAATACTGGGTAAGTTTTTTTTTTTCTTATTCTGGAATAATTGTAAATTTACAGAAAAGTTGCAATGACAGGACAGAGAGTTCCCATGCATCGGTCACCCAGCTACCCTAATGTTAATTGCTTACATAGCAAAGGCACATTTTTCAAAAGTAAGGAGTCAACTTTGGTATGTCGCTGTTAACTTAACTATAGACTATATATGGATTTCATCAATTATTCCAGTAATGTCTTTTTTCTGTTCCAGGAACCCATCCAGGATCCCTCATTACATTTAGTTTTCATGTCTCTTTAGTCTCCTCCTGTCTGGGACAGTTTCTCAGACTTGCCTTATCTTTCATGACCTTGACAGCTTTGAGGCACACTGGCCAGGTAGTTTGTGAACTGTCCCTCAGTGTGGGTTTGTTTGATGCTTTTCTCATGATTAGACAGGGGCTCCGGGTTTTGGGAGGAAGCCCACCGAGGGATGTGCCCTTCTCACCACACCCTGCAGAGATTACATACCATCAACACAATTTATCGTTTACTTTGACCTTGATCATGTGCCTGAGGTTGTGTTTGCCTCTGGGATGGATAAGCGGGAAGAACAAGTTGGGTGCTGATTTCTATTTTTCATTGAATTAGAAACTTCTGTGGTGGTCCCTTGGGCCAAAATTGTGGGATTAGTATTACATGAAAGCGACTCATATCAGAGTTCATCTAACTATCTATAAAGTTTACACCTGTGAAGGACCCTGAGTATACCACGAGCTCCAATCAAAGAGAAGAGTTTCATCCCAGGGCCCCTCTTATTGCCCCCTGTAGACTTCATTTCTGTGAGCGGCGGCAACCTTAGCACGGGGCCCCGCCGGTGAGAAGTGTCTCAGTCAGTGCTCACTTCTATTTTTGTGATTATTATCACCATGTTTGCAGGATTTTTTAAAACGCATTTATAATTGGGTCAGAGTTCAGAGTCTTTCACTTTTTTTTTTTTTCCTGTTTGTTAAACAAAGTTCTAAATTGCAATCCTAGCAAAGTTAGTTTTGAATGTATGAAGCATTTCTAAATTTGGGATACATGAAACAATTCAGGGCTCAGGAATTAGTCTGCATTCCAGGTCAATTAGGAAAATAGTTTGCAGTAACTACTACATTTTGAAACACATCAAATAAGAAGGAGAAATCGCTGTTGTATGTCACTGTCAGAAAGGAAAAGTAAGCCATTTATGTCTCCTTTCCAGAATGGCCCACTCTCAGGGTCCCTGATGGAATGCAAGAAATAGCAGGCACACGTCAAAACCACCCTGAGCCTTTCTCTGACTCAAAGACCTCCCACCCAATCCAGGGGAATCAGTCACTCAGTGGAGATTAAAGGCACACCATGTCCTGGTAACCAGAGATACGCGAGTTCTACTAGGTTTCCATTTCCATTTTTCTGTCAAATGAAGGCAAAAATTCCCTAGAGAAGACAGAATATTTGCTCTCAGCCAAGAGCCTGCAAAGGACCAGAATTCTTTAACTAAGATTACAGAAGATGGTCTGTGCACGACAGCCAGCCCCGTGGTCTGAACTAAAAGCCCACTGCTCTTAAACCAGTGAAAAATGAATTTAGTTAAATATTTCCTCCCAGGATGGAAGTCCTCAGCCACCCTAATTTCTCTTTCTACTTGACATTTTCACTTCTTTTTCTGACCAGATATCCATAATAAAAACTGGCATTCCGGGGACAAGTGCTCTCTATTCGAGGCATTCTCTAACTTTCTACTAAGAAGACTTTGAAACCAAACACCCCCTTTTTATCCTATATTACTTCCTCCCCTGGGACCATTCACTCTCTACTTCGCAATCCCATTAGACTTTTAACTTCCATTTTTAAAAAGCTGATAAAAATGTATAGATGTTTGAACCCCGTCCAGAAAAGCCAACTTCTGAGCCATGCACAAAGCAGGGGGACGTGGCAGTGGCTGAGTGGGTTAGACTGCAGAGTCAGCCACAGAGTGAGGTCAAACAGCAGCGTGGTCCCGTGCCTGCTGCGCGCCCAGCGTCCTGGGCGGGCTGGTGGTCCCATTTTTGGCACGTGCTTGACTACTGCAGCATGATCTCGGGGTCGTGGCATTACCATCTAGATTTGTATATGGCTTAACGTCCCCTTATTTTTCTCGCTGATAAGTGGCTGAACTTTATGGGAGAAGGGAGTGACCTCATAGGATATAAAGGAACTTATCACATGGAAAGAAAATAACGTGTTCGATCAGGTGGAGTGATTACATGTGTTCACGTATTTTCTCTTCTTTTCTTGAGAGAGGAAAGTTGCCAGCTCCGCCATGGAGTAGGCAGGGACAGAAACGAGATCTTGCACCCCCGAGAACAAGCAGCCTGCCCCAGAGAGGGAGCACGGAGGTGGCAGCTTCACTTGGGAGGGAGGGTACAGAGGAGAGGCCCTGGCTGCCCAGGGGCGGGGGCGTGGGGGGGCGTGGGGGGGGGAAGAGGGCGCCTCCTCCTTTTGGCTGGGGGTGGGGCAGGGGGGCAACACCAGGGAAGAGAGCATTTGCCAGTCTGTCCTCAGACCCCGGCCCGGCTCTTCTCGGAAAATACTCGCCAGGCTCCTTTGCATACTGGCCAGTGTGTAGGTTGGGTCAGGAGGAAACCCTAGCTGAGACTAGACAGTGGAGGGCGGGGGGGATGTGCGCCTTTCCCCATCTCACCTGCCTCATGCTGAGTCTCCTTCTTCCAGCTCCCCTCGGGTCACCGTTCCTCCGTGGCCAGCTGATGGCCCTGATTTCTGGGCCACAGGGACACCACTCCTTACAGGTGGTGACAGCTTTCTGCTCCTGCTAATTTCTAACTGCCTCACAATCCCTCTTGTGGCTTCTTAGCCCTTCCACTTCCTGTGTAACCAATGCCTCTATACACTTCTCTCCGTTTGCAAAACCTAATGGATGGAAAGAGGCAGGGGTAAAGGTCAGCAAGGTGGCCGATGCCCCAGGGGTCCTGGGACAGCCCATCGGTAGTGGATGGGTCTTTGCTACGGAACTCATGCCGTGGACCCGACTTTGACATGTTCGCCAGACCCAACCTGCAGGTGCAGTTTTGGCATCGTGAAATGTCCCGCTTTCCCATGGTCTGTGCCTCCAGGTGGAGACACTCCACTGGTACCCCTGGTAGCACGGCCTCTGCCAGGGCCTCACCCACGCAGCATCCGTGGCTGTCTCCAGAACAGTGTGAGGCAGCAGCAGCCAGTGGCAGGGCCCCCACTGTCCCCAGAGTCTCCAGATGAATGTGCCATTCAAAGGGCTTCCATTCAAGGGGCTCTGAGCGCTGGCTGCAGCCCTCCCCTGTGGGGCACGTTTGTGAGTGGACGCTCACACCACAGACCCTGTCCTTGCACCTGTGGGGAGTAGGGCAGGCAGGAAATGTGTGCAGCTTCCATCCAGTGCCCAAGGCTCCCTTGACAAGGACTTGATATGACACAGAAGCCTGGTTAGTCGCATCCATTCCCTGGGAATTTGGAAGAGGGAGGAGGGTGGAGCTTCCATTTTGCTGGGCCTGCAGAATGTGTTTGGAAGCTGTAGAGACACCGTGTTTTCTGCCATGTGGACGGGAGGTCTGTGTGGAGAGGGAAAGAGGGCAGAGAAGAGGCCAAGACATGCGGCATAGAGAATGCAGCCTGTGTCTACTGCTCCCAATTCCAGTTCTCCCTGACGGCCTGCCATCTTCCTGCCTGAGGGCCCAGGAGACTCCCCGTTCCTTTCTAGTAACTTCTCCACTTTTCTCTTAAGCCTGCTCAGTTTGGTTCCTCCAGCTTGCGTCCCAAGGAATCTTAAATTTCCCGGCCCCTTCTGAGGAAGCAGAAGCGGCACACAGCCAGATCACCCCAGGCAGAGTGGCCGCAGAGCCTGTCGGAGGGGAGTCATGTCCCAAGAACGACTTGGAGCTGCAGGTGAAAAGAGTGGAGCAGATTCGCGGGCTGCTCTGTGTGCTGCCACAGTGTATGTCTCAGAACCTTCCTTAGGTGGTGAGCTCCTAAAGGACAGGGCCTGCGGAGAGCATCTTTTTATCCCATGTACTATCTGGTACTGATGGATGGATGGAAGAAGGGTTGCTGCAGACTCAGTCTTACAGGACAGGGAGGCGCTTTAATTGAAGGAAGTGCCACCAGTTATGGGAACCAGAGAATATATGAAAGTCATGGAGGGCTGCATGGAAGAAGGGCTATTTAAATTGGGTTTGAAGGATGTCTAAGAGTTTCCTCCAGAAGTCAGGGAGCTGAAGAGATGAGGAACCCAACGGAGGACAAATGGGTTTTCTCTCACCCGGCTGTCACGGAAGTCAGTGCTTCCCCGAGAACAGACGCACAGGCTGGCCAGGTCTTAACTTTGGAAGTGCCGTGAGGTTTATTTAGAAAAAAGGTAAAGATGATGCAATAAGTAGAGGGTAACGATGGAGTCAGACAGGCTGGATTCTTACCCCCAGATCTGCTTCTTCATTAGCTGTGTGGACTTGGGCAAGTGAGTTCATCTACTGAGCCTGCCTCAGTTTCCACATCTGCAAAATGCACCTGAAAGCACCCACCTTCAGTTCTGGCTGGGAGTCCATGAGACCATGTTTGCAAATCACTTGGCTTGGGGTCTGGGCCACATTAAACTGCTCTTGTAGCTGTCCCCACCGCCGCCCAGCTGCTCCTCTAGACTCCGGTGCTATCAGCTTCTTGTTATTCATCCCACATTACAGGACACTGATACAGCAATTGCTGGGGAGACAGTGATTAGTAATATTACTGATAAGCATTATTATAACTACAAGTGACATTTATTGAGTCATCGCATATGCACAGGCCCTCAGCAAATTCTGGTGATGCTGTGATTGCGCTCCTACCCTACAGCTGGGGAAAGAGAGGCTTCAGCTGCCTGAGAAACTGGCCTAAGCCTGTGCTGCCCGGTCCCTGCGGCACAGCCCTTTCACTTCCTTAGCACAGCAGTCAACCCTGAGGGCAGCACTTTGGGGCAGCTGCCATTGTTAGAATTACTCAGCCAATAAAGAAGCTGGGGAGCTGGGAAGGAAAGGGGCTCCCCTGCCCAGAGCCATTTGCTCCTCTGAGGCCGGAAGCCAGGCCTGGTGGTGGCAGAGCAGGCGCTGGCTCAGCGGCTGTCCCAGCAGCAGAGCTCGAGACTTGGTGCCCATGGTTTGTTGGGGAGGTGACAGAGTGCTGAGGGGGAGGCAGGAAAGGGAGACAGGTGAGAAAGGATGTGCTGTTGAGGGGCTCAGGGCTGTGAGGCCCCGCTGGGGTGCTGTGGGCAGGGGTGGAGAGTGCTTTCCAGAACACTGCCCAGCCCAGAAGCTGGTGGAGGGCTGGTCCAGGAGACAGCAGGTCTAGGACTTAGAGGGAGCCCCAGGCATGTGTGGGAACTCTCTGCCCATGACCCCAGGTGGACTGAGGGCACTGAGCAGTCTCCGAGGACAACCCTCTGACCCTTTAAATCCCTTGCTTAATTGTTGTGGTACTCTGCACTTTTCCCAAATCCCTGAGAAAGGGGCCTAGTAATGCTGGTTTCAAGGGAAGCCGTCCTTTGAGGTTACTTCGCCGTTGAGGTCAACAGCCCCCACCATTTAAACGCTAGCATTTCTCTGTTCCCCACCTTCCTTGTCTTTCCTGCAGAGACCCAGGGCCAGCGTGCGTGGATGGGAGTGGACATTCTCAGCTAAGGTCCCAGAGGGCCATCCTCTGTCCTCTTGCTTCTCAGACTCAGCCCAGACGGCAGGACGGCAGGGGGGCAAAGGTCAGGCTCGTCTCACTGCGCCGGTCCCTGGAGGTCGGAGTGCCACATACTCAGCACAGCTGTCCGAGGCTCCAGCGAGCTGGGCGAGGGCTGCCCACTCAGCAAGCTCGGCGCCCTGCTCTTCCCAGGGCCTCGGTCCTCGATGACAGGCGCCGTGAGAGTGTGATGGATGGCGAGTCTGTCCATTCCAAGTACTGCCAAGTGCCCAGAGGAGCCCTCGTGGAAGACGCGTGACCTGTCAGTCAGAAGCCTTTACTGAGTACCTGCCGCGGGCCAGTTCAGGGTCCGGAGCTGGGCGACAAAGTGTTGTGGCCCCTGGCCTCAGGGAGCTTCTCATCAGTGTGTCATTTAAGGAAGAACAGAGTCTCCAGGGAGAGTCTAATCAGCCTTCTGGCATGTTCTGAAGAAAGTAACAGAACATGATTCTGACAATATTTACTGAGCAAAAACCATGTGCCAGGCATTGCTTTACAAATATTAACTCATCTAATTTAATTTTACCAAAACAATCTCATAAGCAAGTTTCTATTATTATTCCATTTAATGCATAAAGAAACTGAGGCACATGGAGTTCAATGACTTGCTGAAGGTTACCTCGTCAGGAGGTTGCAGAGCAAAGATTTAAACCCCAGGAGGTTTGGTTCAGAAATTCATATGTGAAACCAATAGGCCATTCCACCACAGCTTTTTGTTCCCAGCAAAATGTAATGAAGAATAAAGCAACTTTAACAGTTAAGTTTACTGAGTGCTTACTAAGGGCCAGAGGCTATGCTGAGCATTCTCTGTGGACTGTCCCACTGAACCCCTACGGATACCCGTGGAGCTGGCTTTCACTGCTGGTCTTTTCATCTTTTGGATAAGCACAGAAGAACAGAGAGGTTAAGTGACTGACCCAAGGTCACTCAGCTAGAAAAGAGTGGAGCTGGGCTTAAGAGCTCCCCATCTTGGGGCAGGGGTATGGGGTGGGTTGCATTTTCTAATATAGAATGAGAGGGACAAGCTATATCACTTTTCTTTAAAATTTAATGTCTCAAAGCTGTGAAAATTTAATGTCTCATTGGTCTGTGAGGGAACAGAACATACAGTCAATCATCAGTGAGGAGTAGGGGATGCAAGCACAGACTGTGATGGGTCACTCTGGAGACACCAGCCTTCCTTGGGTATTTTGCAAGAAGCCTCTGGGTTGAGTTCATTCCCCCAGGTGTGTCCCAAGGAAGAATCCCCCTGAGAGACACTCCAGTAAAACAGGCTTCCAAGGTCAAAGAAGTTTGCAAAAATGCTGAATGCTATATCCTCCTCTTAGAGACTCAAGATGCTTGTTGGCATGCTAAATGCTCTGAGAAGTCCTGCAGAAAAGAAAAGGCATTTTCCAAATTGATTTGAAGAAGTAATCCCCTTTTCCTCTATATACCTAATTGTCGGAACTGGCAGATTACAACTTTCAAAATGGTGATTTGTATTCACTTTTCTCTCATTCGTTTATTCATTCACTCCACACTATTTACTGAGCTCTTAATTAATGTGCATTAGGCCCTCGGCTAGCTGGATATCTGCTGCTAAAGTAAACAGATGTGATCCCTGCCTGTGGAGCTCACAGTCGACCCAGGGAGGTGGGAGGACAGTCATGCAAAGAATCACTGGAGACACGCATTGATGGTTCACACTAAGCAGAGGTGGCTATTTGAAGCACGGCAGGCAACGGCTCCCATTCCTTGCGTCTTCAGAATGCCCCTCTGCGGTAGGGCTATTGAGAACCTCATTTTCCATGAGAGGAAACACGGTCCTGGTGTTTTAGACGCATTTCCTTCAACCGCAGCCAGGACTGAGCAGATGACCTTAGGTCCATTTCGGACAGGGAAAGGGCTGCTTGGGACCTTCAAGGCTGCACATGAAGGCCCAGGGGCCGAGGGGAAGGACGGGAAGACGCCAGCGGGGGCCACGCGGGCGTATCCCTGGGAGAGGGTTTCAGGGTGGAAACCATCAGTGCCTCGGCCAGCTTCCGACGCTCGTCCCTGGGCCACGGGCAGCCACGGGGGAAAGGCCAGGCCACCGGTCGGGGTCTCGGTCCTTGGTCTCATTGAGCTTACGGGGCGGAGTCTCACCAGCAGCGCAGGGAAGCGGGGCCGGCGGGGCAGCACCGGCGAGCTGGGGCCTGTGCTGTCCTGGGCCCTATCCTGGGGCATCTTTTCTCTGCGCCACGGCTCCTGCTTCCTCCCAAATCCTGGCGACCTCCAGCAGGTAAACCGGAGTGCGCCGGACAAGCCGGGCTGAGGACCCCTCCCTGCGCCCTTCAGCCTCGGCGCCCCGTGCCCGCGCCTCCCTCGGAGCTGGTCCCCGGGCCGCGCTCCCGAGAGACGGCTTCTAATTGGCCCAGCGCATCCCCTCTAAAGGCGCATCACTGGCGGCTACGAAGCCACTGGATTGGCTGCCGCTGAGGACCAATCAGATGTGGCCGGGGAGGTGGCGGTCCAAGGATGCCCGAGGCTGGTCCTTAGAAGGGCCCAGCTGTGCCAAGTGCCACCCGCTTGCCACATGGCCCTCAGGGCGTCACTTCCTCCTCTTCCTGGGTCTTGTCCATATATATATATATGTATTTTTTTTCATTGTTTCCTGAAAAACTTGTGATTCTATGAAGGTTCTACCAATAAATCCACAATAGGCAGAATTTGGGGGAGAAATAAATGAACTCTTCAGTAATTGGAGATTTTGACACCCTTTCAGTCCCTGATAGCTCAAATGCAAAAATAACAAATATATGAAGGTTTGGGAAAATGTACCAGCCTAAGTTTGCTCTGGGAGACACACCTATATGTGTCTATAGGACCATAAGCCCAGCAAACAAGGACCAGCTTTTTTGGGGTGATATTTCTATCCCAGCTTTTAAATTCTTCCTTTTTCCTTTCCATCTCCCTTCTGCTCAGCTCCTCAAATCCATTTTATTCCTTTTTTAGATATGTCCTCAATATACTCTGTGACTTACAAAAAAATTTTTCTTGGGACTAAATAAGAAAAAAAAATGGAGCGTTGAATGACATTTCCAAATTACTTTCAGTTTGTGCTTTTGAAAAGAAGGGTTATGTAAAGTATTGATAGCTAAAACTACTTTCTTTAGGGGGTGGGTTTGAAAAAACAGCAGATCAAAAGCTTCTTGAAAATTTGTGTGCGTATGTGCTGGGAATCTGTTCTGTCCAAAGGAAATCTCTGGCAGGTACTAATTTGAGGGAGAAAAGGGGAAGTTTGAAGGCAAGTCATCACAGGGAGGTAAGAAGGGAAAAGGGGAAAAAATTACAGCATGTTTTAATTGTGACTTGGAAACTTTATAAACACAATTTACACATGTCTCACTTACAATCACGGTCCTGGACTGAGCAATGATTATGATAAATCCTTTGTCAACCCTGCTTAGAAGTCCTCATGAGGTAGTCGGAAATTAGTTCACATTCTAGACAATAGTTCAATAAAAATCCGGTCCAATCCAGCCTCCCTGCATATGGAATTCCACACGGCCTGCAGTCAGATGTTCACCAAATCACACTTTTTCTTTGCCAAATGCCTTGGCAGGTTAGCATAAACAAGTCTTGAATTCATTAACTTGCATTTTAAAAAATGCTCTAATTAGTGAAAAGTTGTACATTTAAAGCACAGCATGTCAAGAGCTCCATTTCAAGGTATAATGATATGGCATGGAAACCAAAGTCATTACCATTTGTCTAAAAGTTTGGTTCCAATGGCACTTTACTTAGCTGATCTTGGGCTGGCTTTGCTTGGTGACCTGGGCGATGGGTGGAAAGGGATTGCCCAGAAAGTGTTCCTAGTGCATGGCTATTCTGTTCAAAAAGCAACCCCACTCCAATCTCTATCTTTTAAAACTATATCTGAGATCTGGATGTTGGAAATGAGTTCTTCATTGAGGAACAGGTTTTTCTTTTCTTAATAATCCAGTTCTTCTCCTCTGGTGATGCCATATCCATGAACTCAGCCATGAGCAAGACAGCTTTAGACATGTCATTCAGATGCTGCAGTGCCACTGTGACGACATCCCAGCAAGATTCCAGATCATCTTTTTAAACTCTCAGCTTTGGACCCGACAGAAAAGACTCAGGGTAAAAGGGTAGGAAAAGGAGATTCTAAGATGCCAGACCTTCTTTTGAAATCACTGACTCTAACGCTGAGACCCAGGGGGTGGGGCTGCAACAAGTTCACATTCATCACCTCGATTTAGATACAGGGGAGCCCATTGACTGATGAAGCTGGGCAGCATCTCTCAGGGAGGCCATGCCATTTCACGGTACACAGGAGCAGTTAACGCCAAGCTAGGAGCTATCTAGTTCTCCTGGTGTGCGGACTGGGCTTTTTTCAGTAGCTCAGAGAGGGCTGGTGGTCTGTGAAGGATGAGAGAGCATCATAAGGTACAAAGAGAGACCAGCTTTCAGACAGTTTGACCACATCCCTGGGAACAGTCGTCTTGTGTGGTTATGAAGGGTGTTCTGAGAATGTGAGATGGCCTCCCGCCTCCCTTGTTCACGTTTAATAATGGGACCTCTTAGGCTTCAGCAAGTATCTGACTGCCCAGCTAATGTTCAGCCTATTCCATATGTATGATCTTGAGACAAAGTTCATGTCAAGCAGATGACAAGGAAGGATGGCTGTCACACTCTGGGCCTGTCCTTTGAGAAGAGCATGTGCCTTCCATTTCCTCCTCATCCGCTCTTCCATGGGTGGCGTGCAGCCTGATGATATGAGCCAGCTAAGGTGGCACAGATGAGGTGGCAATCAGGGTAGTCAGGGTGGGGAGCAGAGTGGGAGCAGAGTTCCAGTACCCAGAGAGCAGAGCCCCATTTCCCAGAGAGCAGAGCCCCAGTACCCAGAGAGCAGAGTCCCACTTCCCAGAGAGCAGAGCCCCAGTACCCAGAGAGCAGAGTCCCACTTCCCAGAGAGCAGAGCCCCAGTACCCAGAGAGCAGAGCCCCAGTACCCAGAGAGCAGAGTCCCACTTCCCAGAGAGCAGAGCCCCAGTACCCAGAGAGCAGAGTCCCACTTCCCAGAGAGCAGAGCCCCACTACCCAGAGAGCAGAGCCCCAGTACCCAGAGAACAGAGTCCCACTTCCCAGAGAGCAGAGCCCCAGTACCCAGAGAGCAGAGTCCCACTTCCCAGAGAGCAGAGCCCCAGTACCCAGAGAGCAGAGCCCCAGTACCCAGAGAACAGAGTCCCACTTCCCAGAGAGCAGAGCCCCAGTACCCAGAGAGCAGAGTCCCACTTCCCAGAGAGCAGAGCCCCAGTACCCAGAGAGCAGAGTCCCACTTCCCAGAGAGCAGAGCCCCAGTACCCAGAGAGCAGAGCCCCAGTACCCAGAGAACAGAGTCCCACTTCCCAGAGAGCAGAGCCCCAGTACCCAGAGAGCAGAGTCCCACTTCCCAGAGAGCAGAGCCCCACTACCCAGAGAGCAGAGCCCCAGTACCCAGAGAGCAGAGCCCCAGTACCCAGAGAACAGAATCCCACTTCCCAGAGAGCAGAGCCCCAGTACCCAGAGAGCAGAGCCACATTTCCCAGAGAGCAGAGCCCCACTACCCAGAGAGCAGAGCCCCATTTCCCAGAGAGCAGAGCCCCCAGAAACCCGGTGGGCTGGTACAAGAGGGGGAAATCAAAATTTCCTCTTGTTGAGTCATTATATTTTGGGTCTCTATTAAGCAGCAGAACATATGTCTTGACTAATGTGCCCAGGTCACCTACGCACACACGCGCGCACACACACACCCACACTTTCACACACGCTCAGAGATAGAACAGACACAAATGTTTCAAAAGCAATGCCTGTTCTCATCAGGTGCAATGTGCTAGGGTGTTCCCCGGCTCCTCCCGTCCCCGCTCCTTCCCTCCCCCCCACCCCCCCCCCCCCCCCCGTGCTACTATCCTCTATTTTCTTTCATCATCCTTTTCAAAAGGTGGTTACAACCCATTAGGCTGACTTCATAACTCACTGCGGACTGTGACCCGCAGGCCTGGACCACCTGAAACCCTCCACAGACCTTTGCTGAGTGGCCTGTGGGCACAGCCCTTTGAGAAGAGACGTGAAGAGCAAACGCACAGCGCCAGCTGGGACCAACACTGAAACATGCAAAAGGCCCATGCCCAGAGCCAAGAGCACTCCTGCAGGGCTGCTCCTCGGGAGATAGGCCGGGGGATGGCTAGAGTGCCACGGAGAGGGGTTCTGGGGGACTTCCGCTGAGAAGGCCCCTCCAGGAGGTGCCTTGGACAGGAGAGGTCAGGTCTTGAAACCCAGTGCTTGGGTGACTTGTCATAGTAGGTGCTAGATCCCATCCCTCCCTTAACCTCTTCCCGCTCCTAACCCCTCCCTCTCTTAATTCCCTGCCTCCCTGCTGGCTGTGCACCGTGCTAGGTTTAGGCTGCAATAGTGAATGAATGATGCAGGTTTGTGGCTGATGCCTCAGAAGTGCCTGCCCCACCCTGAGCAGGGCCCGTGTCTTTATTTTCTTCCTAGAGGGAGGGCCCTGGCCCCGAGCTGCCCACCCCTTTCCAGCCATCACCACCACTGGCCTCGCAGTGAGCCAGGTGGCTGCAGTTAAGCAAGCACGCCACAGGCAGGACTCAAGTGAAAGAGGCTGAGCGAGCCGTGGGCTTGGAGAAGCAGACATGGCAAGGGATCAGATAACTGCCCCCAAGGGCCAGTTCACTGGCCAGAGTCTTAAGTGGTCTTCAGAACCTCCTGTGGTTCCATCTCACTCAGAATAAGAGGCAAAATCCTTGTAGTAGTCTCTATGGCTCTGGGACCTGTACCCACTCCCACGACCATGTGACACTTTCTACCATTCCCTGTCCCACTGTCTGCTCCGGTTCAGCCTGTCTGACCTCCTGATGCCCTTCAAATGGGCCAAGTGTGCTGCCCTCTCAGGTCTCTACACCTGCTGTCCTTTTGGTCCGTGACTCTCACCCTAGAGGCTGCAGAGCCCACCCCTCACTTCCTTCCAGTGTCATCTTGACAGTGAGACCCTGTTGTGGTTAGAAACTGTTATGTACCGTAGGAAAGCCATGCTCTTTTCTCCTAATCCAGTCTTGTGAGTGGGTGCAGACCTGTTGTTTAGGGCGGGACCTCTTGATTAGGTGGTTTCCATGGAAATGTATCTCTGCCCATTCAAGGCAGGTCTTAATCCACTTACTGCAGTCCCTTAAGAGGGAACCATTTTGGAAAGAGCTCAGAGCTGACGCAGACAGAGACATTTGGAGATGCAGGAGGAAAATGCCCCTGAGGAAGCTGTTTGAAACCAGAAGCCAGCGACCCAGCAGGTGCCAGCCACGTACCTTCCCAGCTGACAGAGCTGGTCCAAACGCCACTGACCTTTCTTGAGTCAAGGTATCTTTCTCTGGATGCCTTAGCTTCAATATTTTTATGATCTTAGAACTATAAACTTGTAATTTAATAAATTTCCTTTATAAAAGCCAAACCATTTCTGGTATATTGCATTCTGGCAACATTAGCAAACTGAAATAGACCCCCTCCCTGGCTTTTTAACCCCCCTCCACCATCAGCACTTGTCATTCCCTTTTCTTGCTTTATTTTTCTCCGTGACACCCTGTGTTTTGCTTATCAGTTGACCGAGGCATGGAGAGATGAGGCTGCCTCCCCAAAGTGGTTGAGTTGAGACCTGAATCCATCTATGGACATCCTGGAAGGATTTGCTCACATCTACGTCCTTTCCCCACCACCCTACCTTGGCCGAGACCTGGCGGGACAGCCGGCCCCCATCCTCATCTTTACTGGCCACTTAGTCTACAGGTTTGCTCTCTCCTCTTACAAAAAGGAAGCCATTTGCGAGCAGAGGGGCTCCAGGCAGAATTCCTCCACTAGCCTCTCCATTTGCAGAGAGGCAGCCAAAGTCCAAGAACCTTGTCCACGAAGGGTAGCTGGCAGGTAGCAGTGGGTAGAGGGAAGGATTTTCACCTGCAGAGCAGATCACAGAATGAAACTTTCATTAAGGTCGTGGCCGCCTCCGAGGGAAAATTTCAATTTCAGCAAGAAAATGCATTCATGTCAACGTCTGCAGGCTGATGGATGGATCCACTGAAACCCACTGGAAAAATATATATTTAAAAACGACCTTCAGTTTATTTAGAGTTAAAATAAACCTCCGTAAATATTTTCGTGCTCTCTTTTTACCCCGCCGCAAATAAAATATAATGAGCTTGATATTCAGATACTCCTCTGATTTTTCTCAGTGGACATTTTAGATAAAAGACAAAGAGTTTCTTATTTTTGGGTTCATAAAACATTCTACATTTATGGCTTCATTTTTCTGAAATCCAGATCAAAGCCTGGCTGTGAAATTTTACTGTCCCACTGCTCACGGCTCTGTTGACTTAGTGCATACTTCAACAATCCCTTCTTCCCTCTAGACCTCTGACCACCTCGTTTTCAAAAAAAGGATATTTGCATTTGATACTTTTGAGTGCCTGAGAGCGATGGACTGACATCCATCAGTGTTGGGGCGGGGTGGGGGGAAGCGGGCTGAAAGAACATTTTCTAGGGTTCTAATGAAGAGAAGTCACCGTATTCATGGCAAGCCCCTCCTCCAAAGCCCCTTGCCCCCCACTCTGCCAATGTGCTTGCGTTAAAATCGTAGGAGTTGTAGGTTACTGGCCTGGCCATCTCAGTTCCCTCAGCACCCCCACCCATCGGAGGCCTTTATGATCTTTGTTTATATTAATCCCCAAAGAGCTAAGCTTCATTTCATTTTATTTGGGAGAGAAACCCAGCCGAGAAGAGTTCAGGAGACCCAAATGTTTCCATAACTGCTTTGGGTTCTGAATGTATTTCAGGCTGACAGCTAAGATAAAAAGCCCCTTGTGGTCTAGTGTTCGGAATCATTTTTCAGGGCAGCGTGTGGGAAATTGAGCATGGGCTGTGCCGGGGTAGGTCCGGGGGGGCTGGAGCCTGCTGGCTGCAGCTAAGGGGGCCCCCGACCGCTTCCAGCCTCGGCATCAATCACCCCGCTGGCAAGCAACGCGAAGTTGGAGACAAATTTGGAGAGGAGCAAACAGGAGGGTGGCCCGGCCATTGTTGGTCTCTAATTTCACATTTCTTAAATGGCTCTAATTTTCTTTTTTTTCCACCCGCTGGGGTAAGGCCTGGTTTCAGCGGCGACGGAAGTGACAGGGGCCAGGATACTACAAGCTATTCCTGTGACGCTGCTTGCCGAGGCCACAGGCCAAGCCACTGATGTGTCATGAGAAGAGCCTGCTCTCATGCCACCTCCCCTGGCCCCCGGCAAGCTCGGGGACTCGGCTGTCATCCCCATCTCCTTGCAGGGTGACACACCCGGGGTCTGCTCTTGGCCAAGATCTCAGCTTCTTAACCTCTCTTTTTGCCACTGAAATAATGGGGCTCATTCTGTCTTGTCTCTTCATTGTAGTTCTAAAATTCTTTGCAAATAATTTCAGCTGGGCCGTGAAGCGCATAGGAAATTGAGAGGCTTAGAGCAAAAAGAGTCCTTTGCAAGGTCCTTGTCACACTCGCAAGGCTATACCGTCCTGAGCTGTCTCTGCAGTCATACTGGGGTGGACTTCAGTCTGGTGGGGGAAGTTTCAGGGAGTGCCTAGAGCAGCAGTTCTCAAAGTATTTGTTCCCCCTCCAGACCCCTTTATATTCTTAAAAATTGTTGAGGTAGGATGCATGGGTGGTTCAGTGGTAGAATGCTTACCTTTCATCAAAATTTCATTTCGATTCCCCAGACCATGCACCACCCCCCAAAAATGGTTGAGAACCCCCAAAACCTGTGTCGATTATATCAACTGATAATCACTTATTAGAAGTTACAACTGAGAAATATGTCTGCAATATGTATTAATTAATTTAAATTTAATGCACTCATAACCCAAATGAGACATTTTAAAGAAAAACACAGTATGTTCTAAAACAAGCAAACAAAATAATGAGGAATGAGATGTTGCATACATTTTTGCTTATCTCTTCAATGTTTGGTGCAATAGATGGCAGCTCGATTTTTATATCTGCTTCTGACTTCGGTCTCTGCAATATGATTTTGTTGATGTATCTGAAGAAAATAACCTTCCTATACCAACACAGATATGCAGTTGGTATAGGAAGTGTCTTAATACCCCCTTTCAGTTTCTGTGGTTCTTTGATGCTGCTGCAAAACTCTCCAAGCAGCAGTTTAAGGGTCAGACACACAGTGGAATTAGAAACTCTACCAGTGAACTTCTTGTGCTATTTTTACCTATGGGTGACATGGTAACTTCCTGCACTGGGCATTGGGCACATATCAGTAAAATCCTCCAAATGTTGATGCATTTGATTATGCAACATTTGAAAAATCACATTCATTAATACCACCGCCAATCTCACCAGAAAAGTCTTCAAGAACTGGGAAGCCATCAGACTTACAATAGTGACAGCAAATTTGCCAAACTTAGAATTTTTTACTTGAAATTTCAAATTTTATCATTGGCAGCAAAATGTCAATTGTTTTCTTCAAAGTGACAGAAGGTGCCTGCCATGTACCCAAGTCTGAGTAACCATAGTATCGCTTACTTGCTTTTTCAAGTAAAAGTGGGCATTTGGTGGAAAACAACAAAGCAGCATCAACCAAAGGACAGACTGGCTAGTTCAGCTCAAACTTGGACAGCCGCACATGTACTTTTCCTCGAAGCCACCATCATACTTAAGAACATGGCAGAAGTGCCGAAACTTTCCATTCCATCACAAAGTATTAAAAGACATGTACCTAAGGGTTGAGATGTAATAAAACTAATAATTTCTACCATTCATTAAAGACATTCTTAAGCGAACTGGATTTAAAATTTTTAATGCGTCTGCACGGCAGGGAAGGCTATGTGGACTGCTGGCACAATTTGACACACAGCTTCGCTCCAGACCAGCAGTTTTACCCTCTGTTGCTTTTGTGCCATTGTGGAGAGATCCACACCATAAAAAAGGCAAATGCTATCTTAGTTTTATCATGAAAGTAATTCTGACCTGTCAGACTCCAGGAAAGGGTCTCGGGGTCCTGCAGACCACACTTTGAGAAATCCTACCTGGAATCAAAACTCATCAGAATCTTCACTCTAAATATGTCTTATTCCCAATTGATGGGCAATCAGTTGTGTTCCAGAAATCAGAGTGAGTGGTGTGTCTGAATCCCTACTATGCACCAGTGAGAGACAAAACAGATAATCCAAGATGGAAAGTGTGGATTCGGGTTTGAGATCTTCTGCCTAATGACTAAGGGGTGGAGAAGAAAGCCATGGGGCCAAGGTGCTGGTGCTTCCTGAGCTCCTTCTATGGGCCTTCCACTCCTCAAAAGGGGGAGACACTGTTTTCTGACTCAGACAGAGGTACACAGCTTGGGGAGGGTTGTGGCATCCTGATCACACTGCTGAACAAGAATTTTGGAAAGGGTCAGAAAGGACTTAGCTGAGTCACAATCATATTTCCCAGAATCCCTTACCCTGCATAATTTCAGGTTCACGTGAGCCACAAGACACATTTTGTGCAAGATTTCGAAGGCTGGAGTGAGGAAGCAGCCATGTCCTCATTGCATTTGGAAGGTGAGCGCAGGGCACCAGTGATGCTGCAGCTCAAGCACACTTTCAGACCTGCTGGCTCGCCCAGCTGTCTGCAGCTCTTCCAGCCACCATCGTACCCTCCTCCAGCTTCTCTAGTCCTGGGCCAGAAACATGCATAGGTCCATCACTTGTGAAGGTCACCAGCTGCTCCAGCTCCTCCGTGCAGGTTCCAGTTTGTCTTTACCCCACCCCCACCCCCACTGAAACCCACCTGTCTTCCCTTCTAATTGCTGGTTGGCTGATATCAGCACCAACCCCAGAAGGAGCAGCACACTTAGGTGTGTCAACCAGGAACACAACGGTGTAAGGTCACACACTGTGATAAACCCCCACACCAGGTCATGGTTCTGCCTCTCCAATCATACCCTGATCTACACAGGATTCTTTGACTTAATTAACTGCAACTTAATGGAAGCCCATGTCTTCTCCTGTGTCATCACAGGAGATCAGACAAATCTCCCATCTCAGCTTGAGTCTTGTAGGTATCTAGAAGGGCTGGCTGAAGGGAGAAGGAAGCTGGTGTCCTCGGCCTCCTTCCTCACCGGACCTCTAGGCCTACGGACGTGGCCTGTCTAAGAAGGAAGGAAATCACTTCTTATCAAGCCCCCACTATGTGCCAGCTCTTTGTATGTTTTATACATGCCATACCACTCAATTCTTTGTTTTTCAACAGTCATTCATTAATTGAGCACTTAAAATAACCAAATACCATATGAAGCTTGGGGAAAATTTAAAGTTAACTAAGACCAGTTCCTGCTCTCCAAGCAGCAGCTGCGATGTGGAAAAAGCCTGCAGTTGGAGGTGGACAGATCCTGCTTTAAATCCAGCTCATACTTTCACCGACTGTGTTGTGTTGGTGGTAAATTAGATTTGCATCTTGTGTTTCATTTAGTTTCCAACCTCCTCATCTTATCTCCCCAGCTAAACTATAAGCCCCCAGAAGGCAGGATGGCTTTTTGGCTCAGTTAGTTTCTGCTCCATGCCTGGTTGTATATGTTAGCCATGGTGCGTGTGTGTGTGCGCGCGCGTGTGTGTGTGGGGAGTGATTTGCTTGACAATGTCCACTTATAGAATGGCTCAATCTGCGTCGTCTTTCTTTTCCAGCCAAGCGTTCAGCTGTTGGCTTTGTGAATATCTGTGTGGGTCATCTTTGAAGCAGCTTGCATGCCGGTTACTTCTCTTCTCCTTTAGGAATGCTGTTTAGCGTTAAACCTGCTCTGTCTGCACTTAACGCTGTGTCTCTTTGCTGCAACCTGTGCGGAAGACATAATGCAGAAATCCTGCAGCTGTCTGGTCCACCCGAAAGGGAAATCATCTTCTACTGCAGAGAGCTGCGGGGAGGAACAGGAATCATTTAGATGGACGGCTCCACAGGCACTTTGCCTCGCAAAGGGTCAATTCCCTCCTTGACTTCCTGAGGACCTGGTTCGACAATGTGCTTTCATTCATTTGCTTGCACATATTTATTGAGGCTCCACCGTATGCTTGGAACCCTGAGCTAGTCCAGAGATGTTTAAGACTCTGGTCCTTGGCTACACTTGAATCTACCGTGAGTTTATTTCATCAAAGTCTCTGCTGCGAGGGTTTGCACAGCTTAAAAAAAAAAAGTTTAAGAGCTGATTCATTATCATGAATATTTTACCCTGAACCTGCTTTCTATCAAATCATCTGTGTTTCTCGGTCTACCAAAATATGTATGCTGATACTTTTCCTTTTCAGAGGGTTTTCATGAACTTTCAAGGGGGGAAGAAAAGAACTCTGCCAAATCAATGGCGATTTCAGGAATTTTCAGAGTAAATGAGGCTTTGGGCAGAGCCTCTGATCATTGTGCATACTTCATTAAAAACAAATCATTCTGCAACATTGGGTAAACCAACTTCCTAAGACCATCTCTGTGAGCCACGTGTCCACTATTTAGCCCATGATTGTTACTAATGAAGCTTTTTATATGAATTTGAGAGTAAACAGATTTGGGCAACTTTATTTGCTGGGGAAACAGCAGTGTGTATCCTTGCCCAAATCACAAGGGTCCTTAAAATATGGTTTGGAGAAAATTAACCACATAAAGACACACGCACGTGTACGTATGTGTGTGTAGCATGCAGAATTATTCTGTGCTATTATGAAGTTACAGAGACACAAGCTTATGTTTGGGGTAACTAATCTGTTTCAAATAGGGACGAAGTAAGAAAATAAAAATAATCATAGATAATCATGTATTCAGGTTTTTCTAAGGGCAGACAAAAACACTGCAAACACTTTTCTATGCTTTGTGTCTTAGAACCTTTCCAGCAACCCTATAAAATGCCCCAACTAAGACTTAGAGAAGTGAAGGGTTTGCACATGTCTTGTAAGTAGTGGATTGAGGACTGAAATTTGGGTGTTTGCGTCCCGTCTGTGCTGTTAGTCATTGTGCTTTATTGATGGATCTGGAAGATTCTTTGGAAGAAATTCAAACTGAGAATGCACCTGTTTTCTATGAATTTGAAAATAAAATATCAGATGATTGAAGAAAGAGTAATTTTGGACATGCATCGTCTAGATTAGTTGTTGGCAATGCCTATATCACCAAAAACTTGATAGTCCTCCATTTTGCATTTGTTTCTTATTTGTTTGCTTTGTTCTGTTTAAAAATTATCTTAATCCTTTTGCCTCAAAATATTCTGGTTAACATAGCTCTGGATTGTCCATTTAGTTCTGCAAGAAGGAAAACCATAATTACCTTATCTTTACAAAGATTTTCATCTCGCATTGAATAAAGAACACTGCAGTGATTTCATGGCAGACATGAACACGTCCTCTAGACATCTGAAATATATTGTGAGCTGAGTAAAATGCAGCAGCAATGACAACAACCAAAATCCACCCCCAGCATGTGTCCACATCTACACATTAACCGTATGGAATTTGAGAAGCAATCCTGAGCCCGAAGTTTTCAGAACAAAGAGAAGCATCAGCTGTAAGCTGATGGCCATACAACCATCCAGTCTGGCTCTTGGAAAAGTTTTGCCGACTTGTTTTGTTATGCAACCTGGGATCTTGTTAGCCGTTTGCTAACTTAGCTCTGTTTCCACTGGATTTTGAAAACGGCCATTGTTTTTGACAGCCCATCCCATTTCACCCACCCTGGAAGCTGACTTCAGATTCTGCAGAGATTTCTTCTAAACAGGCGTCCATGTTCCGTTTATGGAGAAATTGTTCTTAAAAGAGAGCTCCAGCAACTCATTTTCTTCTCCCTGTGGTCTGGATTCCTACGGAAACCTTTGACTCTTCTCTGATGATTTTCTACCTTATTTACTTGGGGAAAAAGCACAGAACACATGAGCATTCTGAACTGTTTCCAGCGATTACACTTTCTGGCGAACAGGCCCTTCACGTTTCTACCACATGGGAACCCATCTGCTCCCCCTACCGCTGCTGGTTTGGAAACCAGGAAGGGGTCGTGGATGCACACGCATCTCAACACACAGTACTCAGCTCCAGTAAGAGAGAGGTCAAGGACCCTCCGACCTTCCACATGTACCTCCTCGTTTTTTGCAACCATATTGGAGTCTGCCTGGCCACATTTCTGTTCTTTGGTGTTGTGGGCTGGCTGGCACTGACCCTTGTCAGAAGGAGAACAGAAAAATCCTCAGGGAAAGTACAGGATGTGACAAAAAACTGAGCCAGTGAATTGGGGGGGGGGGCCTGATCCCCATTGTGTCGAAGCGCAAGAGTTCTCGAAGGCTGTGGGCAGGAAATGGCATTGCTGAGTCAACGGAGAGGCCCTGGCCTCGTGAGTCATAACCCGTGGGCAGACTCACCTTGGGGCACAGACGTGAACGAGACCCCAGAAGTAGTTGCCGTGGGGTCATCAGGAAGGACAGCTGGGAAGCTTGTTTAACATTACTGAGGAGGAAACTGTCTGAAACCACAGTGCTTTTAGAAAAAATTGTATCTTGAGATGCAGTCTTGGGTGGGGTTCCCTAGAAGCAGACCAGAGATGAGGCTGTGTGAGAGGGATCTCTGAGGGGTGGAAGAGAGCACAGGGTTGGGAAAGGAAGGAGCCCAAACCAGGGCATGGCATCCCTGCAGTCCTGCTGGAGTGACTCCAACTTGGGCCCCTCGGGAGGCCCACCCCAGGGCTGTCCTGACCAGGGGCAAGGGCTGAAGTATTTAGACTCCCACCCCGGGATGCCCCGGGGGATGAAACTCCCAGGGGCATCTGGCTATCCATATGCTGGAGAAATAGACTCTGGCTGGCCAGGGCTGCCGCCAACCCAGGTGCAGGCTATTGGGCAGCGAGTGTGCCCCAAACTGGAAAGGAGGCCTGGGGGTACCTGGGGGAGCAGGGGGGGGTTGGAGTACATATATATATATATATATATATAACTATGTATGTACCAAATATATATATATATGCATGTATTTATGTATATTTATATAACTATGTATATACCAAATATATATATATGCATGTATTTATGTATACTTATATAAACAATTAAAGTAAAGAAATTTATGTATTTTTGGAAAATATTATATACGTGCATGTGTGTATACATATAAAAGAAATAACAGAAGAATGAAGCAGAAATGAAGGAAACTGACTGCCTACAGAGAGTGGCAATGGATGGAAGGGAAGGGGAGGCAGTGAACCTTCTGGATATACCATTTTACAGTTTTAATTTTTGGAGCTACGCTGATGATAATGTTTTACCCACTTAAAAAGTGTTTGGGAAGTGTCTGGGATGTGGTGTGTGGCACGGGGGAGTTTCGCAGTTTGCTGCCACGTTTGTCTGTGGTTTGTAACGTCTGCAGTGAGTGTGTGCCGTGCTGAAGAGATGCCCTATCACAGAACGCCCGGCGTCCGTCCTCAGGGCATCAGCGCCGTGGGACAGGCAAGCAGCGAGCTCCTGGGAGCACCACTGCCAAGAAAAGGTCCCAACACTGAGACTCCGGGGTGCTTGGAAAGAGTAGGAAATTGCCCAGGACACAGCACGACCCCCAAACAGCAGTCGTGAAGTCCTTTTCTCAGAGATGTGGGAAAGGACCTCGGAGTCCAGCTCTTGTTCACTGCTTTATTCAGTGCGCACTTGTTGTGCTCCCAGCATGTGCCAGAGCTGCTCTCCTGGGGCCAGAAGACTGGCTGGAGGCAGAGAAAGGGCCATGAACAGAAGAGAGGATATCAGTGAGACAACATTTCCCTTCCCACTCTACGCAGCCCGCCCCGGCCGTGGGTTTCATGAGAACAGGCTCTCTCCTGAGGTTTGTCCAATTCCTTTTTCCAATTGGGCTGGGAATACCACCAAACAGCTGTGCTGGTGATGGCCCAGGCTGCTGTGTCCATCCTGACAGCCACTGGAGGTCCACGGACACAGGGAAGGGCGTTGGGGAACCTGTAGCAGCCACGTGCTGTCAGAGCACAGTTCAGGGAGAAGGGTGGCATCACCTGGGTTTCTAGTCCATTCACAGTACTCATTCTGATTTCTTGACCCCAGGCGTTGAGGATCAAGCTCATGACCTCATCTAAGTAAAAGAAAGGACATGGATTAGTGCAGGTGGGAGGCCCACCTTCTTCTGGTCCCATTGTGTTCTCCTTTAAACTGTGTGACCTTGGACAGAACACATGCCTTCTCTGAGCTCCAGATGAGAACATGGAAATACTCATATCCACCTGGATATGAGTCTGGAGCTGGGCTGGATTGTCTTTTGAAAGCCCTTCCACACTCACCTCTGTTATAAACTGCAGAGATGGGCGTCAAGCCCCAAGGTCTGTCCATTCAAAGTCAGCTTCCTTCCCTCCAGTCCCTCAAAGTCCAGAAGGCAAGGGGTTAAGAATGCAGACTCTGCTCTTCACTGTACCCTTTACTGGCTGAGCAGACTTGAGCACGTGACTCAATCTCTCTGCATCCCAGCCTCTTATCTAGGACTAATTAAAGACCTACCTCATGGGACAGAGGAAGAGCTAAATGTGCTGAACTCTTGGAATGGTGGAACAAATGTTGGCTGTTACAGTCATGAGACTTCTAGATGTTTCCTATTCATGCACATATATGCCACATCCTTTCCTCTGATTCTCCTGCTATGGGCCTGGGTGAAGCAAACACTCACACCTGAGAATGAAGATATGACAGAGAAAGCACCTCCACAGCCTGGGACATCATTACTGCTGCCATCCTCTTTGGGCAGTCTGTTGTTAGGGTCGATTTAACACACATCAGAAGAACTGGCCAGCAGGTCCAGAATAGTATATTTGTGGCATACTGCCCTCCACCTCCACCACCTGGGTCCACAGCAGACATCACCAGTTGATCGCCTGCCTCTTCCTCACATGGTCTGGGTGCTGCGTCCACAGCAGACATCACCAGTCGATCGCCTGCCTCTTCCTCACACCATCTGGGTGCTGGCCCGTAAGCTTTTAGGTTGGCAGGGCTAATTGATGACTGTTGGCTGGCACAGGAGGTGAAGGCCACCTGTCACCCCTTTGTGAGTGTGTGACTGGGGGCTTGGAGCCCCCTGCCGGATAACCTGTGTTTTCATGGAAAATGAAGATTGTTCGCGGAAGTTCAGGTCACCACTGCAATCTGGGAACATTTGATTCTCAGTCCCTTTCGTGGCTTCAGAAGCAGTTTTCCTCCCTTAGAGCCTGCAACGAGGAGGAGACCTTCTCTTCCAGGAAAGCAAGCACAGAGTCAGATGCTGTTGCCGATTTCCCATGGCCTGGGGAAGAGATGGGCGTCAGGGCACAATTATGACTGGATTTAGGAATAGCCAAACCCCGGGGCCTCCTCGGCCCAAAGCCTCTCCTTCTGGTCGCCTGAGAAGGAGTTCTGCTTCTGAGCCTCTGCAGGCTCCTTTCAAGGACAAGGGCCTTGAAAGATCAACCCCAGGCTCATCGGAGCTGTGATCTTGGCAGAGTTCTCCCACCCGCTCCGAAAAAACGGGGGAAAGTGCCCATTGTTTGGGGGCCTTCATTTGTTCACCACCTGCTAGGAGCCTGGGTGGAGCAAACGCTCACCCTGAGGACGAAGGTGTGACAGAGAGCGCCTCCACAGCCTGGGGCATCACTGCTGCTGCTGTCCCCTCCGGGAAGTCCATGGTTAGGGTCAGTTTACCCGCTCACATCAGAAGGACTGGCCGGCAGGACACGAGCATTCGCGCATACTTTCTGGAAACCCCTGAGTCGACATTTGCGTGCTTTCCCCCAGCTCCATGTCCCTTCCCTCTGACATTAGCCCTGTCTGTTCGGAGGACAGCTGGGTCACAGAGACGAGGGTAAGGGCTTGCAGCAAGGGAGCCAGGCCCAGTGTTCCGTCGACTGGCCGTGGGCTCTTGGGCCGGTCATTTCCCTTTCTGCGCTTCCAGCTTCGACTCTTCATCTTCAGAAGGAATAACAGCCTCTCCAGCTGAATCATTTGGGAATTAAATGAGCTAATGATTGAACAGGGAGGGGCCTGGAAGGAATGTGTCCGTGGCATCTTTTAGGGCCTTTCTTAGACTCCTGTGCTTCTGGGCTAATGGCAGATGGTACAGTACCCGCGTTTAAGAATTATGACAGTGCCAATAGTGGTTCCTCTCTGAGTGGTCCTGTGTGCCTGGCATGGTCCTGAAGCTTTCTGAGCATTCGCCTAGCCTGCTCCCCCCTATTGGGGACACAGCTTGGCACAGGCTTGACCCCCAGCCAGCTCTTAACACTGCTGGGCCTTTTCAGCTATTCTTTCCAGACTCCAGCGCCACCTTATGCACCTTACCCATCCCCCCTACCCAAGCCACAGGGCCTTTGCACAGTCAGTGCTCTCTGCACATGATGCTTTGCTTCCTCCCTCCTTCAGGTCTCTGCTCAAATGTCACCCTGTTAGACAGGTTCCCCGAAATCCTCTTCATGCAGCCTCGACCGCTTGTTTCAGGCTTTGTTTTATTTCCCACAGCTGTACCCCCATCTCGTGCATTATTTTCTTACTGTGTTTCTCCACAATGACCACGTCAGCTCCGTGAGGACAGGGGCTGTGTCTGCTTTGCTCACAGCTTTGGCACTAACGTCCAGAACTGTTACAGGCACGCAAGTAGGTGCGCCACGCAGCCCTGCTGCTGAAAGAATGAACTGCAAACCGCATGGTACACAGGAGGCCACAGGAGGTCACACTTCTTTGCCACAGCTATGCAGCTGGGGAGCAGAGACACTGTCTGGAATTCCCAAATGCAGGCTCTTGTCCCCACTGGCCTCCATCTACCCCAGCAAGGCAACTGCCGCTCTTTTCGTCTTGCCCTTAGGGTTGTTTAGAGTCTGTAAGCACCGCTAGTCCCCAGCCCTGTGCGTCCCAGACAAGCTAAGGGGCCTTGCGCAGAGGCCAAGGCGAAGAGGGCCGGCACTTTCCCGCCAAGCCCTCGGCATCAGGGCCTCGGTTTACTGGGAAAAGCTGGTGGCAACACGGGCCTCAGAATGTCTTTTCCGGTGGAAGGAAAAGTGAAAAGCCCATTTCCATCTTCTCCCAGGGAGACCTCTGGAAAGAGTTCATTGCTGGTCGCCGCCCCGGCCCCTGGGAGCCCCTTAGCCCTTGCCGGATAAACCCAGAAATCCAAACCCACGAGGTGTCAAGCTGCTAGGCAGAAAGTGCCAATGGGAAAACAGTTTGAGCCTTGTAGAGTTCAATTAATGGCTTATCTTTGGATCGAGCCCTCAATTCCCACAGAGTGTTAAGAATAGAAATCAGGTTAGCCCCAGGCAGGAAACTTGGTTGGGTTATGTCAGGCAGACCCCTCCGACCCCGATGGAGGGCCTCTTGCACACACATCATTACCTCCGGGGTCGGGCAGGAGGCAGTTGTGATCAATTCCACAGCGCCGGCCACGCGGGCTGAGCTGCCAGGCTTGGCCCCACGAGCCTCCGCTTCCGCATCCGGGAAATGGACCTGCTCATGGGCCAGGACATGCGACCACCCCGCCCAGAACATCCCAAAAGTGACGGTGGTCTCTGCACACGGCCCCCAGCCCTCGGCACGGCAGGCTGCTTGCGGATCGGGGCACCGTGCTTCCAAACGCGAACTCTGATTCTGCACTCTTTCCCTCAATTTCCTAGTCCTGTGTGGACCCTGACTCTTCACGCTTATTCTGCAGCTAGTGGCACAAGCAAGTTGGGTGCTCTGATTTTCCTCTGGAAACAGATTCAGCAGACCTTGAGATAGAGAAAGGCGCCCCTTTCGTTTCTGCACGGTGGGCGTGGGCCTGCGCGGAGGACGTGGGCCTGCACGGAGGACGTGGGCCTGCGCGGTGGGCGTGGGCCTGCACGGAGGACGTGGGTCTGCGCGGTGGACGTGGGTCTGCGCGGTGGGCGTGGGCCTGCACGGAGGACGTGGGCCTGCGCGGTGGGCGTGGGCCTGCACGGAGGACGTGATTCTGCGCGGTGGGCGTGAGTCTGCGCGGTGGACGTGGGCCTGCGCGGAGGACGTGGGCCTGCGCGGTGGACGTGGGCCTGCGCGGAGGACGTGAGTCTGCAGGGTGGACGTGAGTCTGCACGGTGGGCGTGAGTCTGCGTGGAGGGCGTGGGCCTGCGCGGTGGACGTGAGTCTGCGCGGAGGACGTGGGCCTGCGTGGAGGGCGTGAGTCTGCAGGGTGGACGTTAGCCTTGGCATTCTCTTTGGATGGTTCAAAGGGAAATGACCTACTTTCAAAGATGCCCACATCACGTTTGCACACGCACACACCCGTGTGCACGTGCACGAACTCGTGCACACATCCACAGTGCACACATTTCCACACTCGCAGCCACGCACTTGTACACTTGCTCACACATGCACATACAACCCAGGAGGGCAGGAGTTTAGGCACACGCACGCCCTCCGGGGAAGTCTGAGAAATCGAGCCGAAGGTCACCCTTCAAGCTTTCTCCAAGGGTTTCTCTATCCATCTTTGAGCCAATCCGACCTTTTCAGGAAGAAGGAAAAACTGCAGTAGTCTGACATTCTAAGAAACCCCAGAAAGAGGAATGCAGAAAATCGAATGTGCTGGGCCCCGTCCAGGTAACCGGGGAGATAAATGATCTCGTATGCTAATGGCTGGCCCCTCCGATTGCTGACATTTTCTTACAATGGACTTAAGTCCCATTTGTTTTGCTTTCTGTCTCCACAACAATTACAAAGATTTATTTTTTATTGCCCCAGTTCCCTTTGCCAGGACCCCACTTCCTTTTGCTTTTTAAAGGAACAGCTATCCCATATAGCGGGGCCTGGACACTGAGCATTTTCAGCCGCACAAATGAAAATAAACAAGGCTGTGCTTTCCTCCTGTGCCTGTACGGCCGCTTTCCCCCGTGCACCACGCGGGAGGGGGCTTCTCTGGCTCTTTTCCACTGGACAGATGGGGTCACCCAGCGACTCAGCCACTGTCAGGAAATGAGAGTGGGCAAATCCTCCCCAAATCAGAACCACCCCAGAGCTCAAAGAGAGTTTGTTCTCGCCAGGGGGCCACCTGATTTGTGGAGTGCGCAGGGTAAGGCCTCCAGGTGCCTCCTTCTCAAGCTCGCCCTGGGTATTCTAACGTGACTGGGATGAGCGGCTGGTCTGGGATGGGCCCTGCCGGCCGAGACGAAGGGCCTTTTGGTGCCATGAGGAGCTGGGCAGCGAGTTGGGCAAGCCCGGCTTCTGCGTGGCTGTCCCTGGGCTTGTACCCCTGCTCCTCCTGGCCCCGGCTGTGTGACCCCAGAGTGGCGTGCCCTCTCTGATCCCCAGTTTCATCGTCTGGAGAACGGAGCTCCATGGGGCTGTTCCACGGATGGTGGCGGACTTGGCCCAGGCCTGTGGGGGGCCCCGCGGTGCACAGAACCCTGGCCCTCTGATGTGTGCCTCGTGCTCCCCTGGTCTGTTTCCATGAATGGCAGAAGGAACGACACAAGGCCCTGGAGGTGGGGGGACTGTCTGAGCTCATCTGGGGACCCCCGGTGTAAGCACAAGCATCCTTAAAGGGAAAAAGAGGAGTAGGTGGGTCAGAGCAGAGAAAGAGATGTGATGGGGAAGTAGCAGTGATGGCGCCACTGGCCGCGGGACCTGGGCAGGTTCTGGAAGCTGAAACAAGGAGCAGATCCTCCCTGGAGCCCCCAGAAGGAGCACAGCCCTGCAGCCCCTGGCTCAGCCCAGGGGACATTGCAGTCTTCCCACCTATGGAACAATAGGAGCTACGCTCACATTGTTTTAAGTCACTGAGCTTGTGATGATTGGTTACAGTGGCCACAGGGGACTCTGACAGGGGCCATTGCGATTAGTAGTGTTCTAGCAATAAGTATGAGTGGGGACACCTCGCCATGCTTCCTTCCAGCTTCCAAGCTGACCTCTGGTGCTCCGAGGCTGCTCATCCCCCATCCCTCCATCCTCATCCCTCCATCCCCATCCCTCCATCCCCATCCCTCCATCCTCCATCCTCCATCCTCCATCCCCATCCTTATCCTTCCATCCCTCTATGCCCATCCTCCACTCCTCCATCCTTCCATCCCTCCATCCCTCCATCCCCACCCCTCCATCCCTATCCCTCCATCCTCCACTCCTCCATCCCTCCATCCCTCCACCCCTCCATTCCCACCCCATGCCTTTATCTCCCATCCCTCCATCCCCACCCCTCCATCCCTATCCCTCCATACTCCACTCCTCCATCCCTCCATCCCTCCACCCCTCCATTCCCACCCCATTCCTTCATCTCCCATCCCTCCATCCCCACCCCTCCATCCCTATCCCTCCATCCTCCACTCCTCCATCCCTCCATCCCTCCACCCCTCCATTCCCACCCCATGCCTTTATCTCCCATCCCTCCATCCCCACCCCTCCATCCCTATCCCTCCATCCTCCACTCCTCCATCCCTCCATCCCTCCACCCCTCCATTCCCACCCCATGCCTTCATCTCCCATCCCTCCATCCTCTAGCTTTCCATTCTCATCCCTGAGCACTTGGGATCTTCCTGAGGCAGGTTGCCAGGGCCTACATCTCAATGGCTATTTGCCTCAGCTCTTGCCCACTCCATCCCTCGCAATTCTAGGCTATTCTCAATCCAGAATCATCCTTCAAAACTATGTCGCACACCCCGTGGTTCCCTCCCTCTCGGAGCCCCTGCACTGGAGCCCTTTCTGGAACCCCGAGAACCTGAGACCAGGCCCCACTTTGAGCTCTTTCCCTTGGCCTTCCTCCACTGTCACTGTGTCCCAGCCACGGGCACCTCCCGCTCCGCCTCGCTTCCCAGGGCTTTGCATCTGTCACCTCCTGGGGAAGTGTCCTCCCCCAGCAGAGCTCCCAGCTCACTGCCGCACCTTCCCTAGGGCTCCACTCACATGCCACCTTCTCAGCGAGACCCTCCCTATCACCTTCTCCTTTCGCCTGCTTTATTTTCCCCAAGTGTTTATCAGCATCTATTATCTTTTGCTTTTAAGTTTAAGTTTTTCAATTGCGTCCCCTGCTGGAACATAAGCTCCCTGAAGGCAGGTTTTTTCACTGTCTTGTTCCATATTGTATCTTCCGTGCATGGTATGTAGTAGGTGTTCAATAAATATTTGTGGAATAAATGAATGAGTATCAGGCTTTTTAAAGCCAAATTCTAGCCTAGCTCCTCAGCTTCCTCTTGATTTCCCCCCACCTCATGCTCTAGACACGTTGGTAATTTACTGTGCCCCAAGCGCACCTCTCTCCCTCAGGCAATTTTGCCCAAACTGCATCACTGCTTGTGAACTGCTGTCTTTTTTGCAAAGCCTTCTTCACCTCTCTCATCGCAGGCCATTCCTCTTTCCCTCTCTTGTGCACTTCTAAAGCAGTCTGTGTTTCCTTCTGCAGGGACACCTAACTTGTTGTTTAGTTTAGTGTTTTGTTTTAACACATCTGTTTCCCTGTCCAGATTCTTAGGTCTGTCTTACTTTTCAGTTTCCTGCGCCATCTAGCAGACTGTCTGGGGTGTGGTAGGTGCTTTCTGAGCAATAGTGAACAAATGAGTGAATGGGGAGAGAGATCTTGTCTTATCTGACTCTGGTTCTTGATCACCAAGCACCCTCTCTGGCACGCAGTAGGCATTCAGGAAAGCACAGACACTTTTGTGTTGGTGGCTGCTGTGTTCCCTGCGCTTAGAACACCGTTCGGCACACGGGAGGAGCGCAATAAATATGTGTTGGATGGACAAATAGTGGGGAACGTATTCCATCAGCACTCTCTCTGCCAGGCCTGCCGAGGCTAAGGAGAGGCTCATGGCTTTACAAGTGGGGAGACGTTTCAGGCACCTCTGAAATCTGCCTCCAGCCTCACGCGTGCATGTGCCCATGTGAATCAGAATATGTTCCCCATGGGGCGGGGGCAAAGGGCATGAATCAGCCCTTTCCTTGTCTTTTCCCAGACAAGGCGGCTCAGAATGTCTTTCACCGCGGTCGGGTCGTGGGCTGGCTTTTATAAACGTTTGTGGCCAAGGCGGGACCCGCAAATTGAGGGCTTGGAGATTGCCATCTCCCAGTCGGGAGTCACGGGGCTGGCGTCCGTCCGCAGCTCCCAGAGGAGCCATTTGCCAAAAGAAAGTTCTATCCTCCCTGGGCGGGGTGCCCCCAGGGGTTCCATGGGGGTGCTGCCCTGCCTGGGGGAGCACCGTGGTCCCTGCTCACCCTGCTGGCTTCTCCCTGGCCACCTCACTTGGCCAACGAGGAGCATCAAACCCTTGGCCACGTCTCCGGAGTGGAGAGGTGTGCTGAGTCCCGGCCCAGAAGGCAAGGTTTCATGCTGGGAACATGCGCTCTCAGGATCATGGGGTCGTTTCGGCCAGTGGTGCATCTTTCCATCACCAAACTGGGTGGGTTTCATTGAAAAAAGACCTTGGCCTCGGCTTGAAGGGAGCTGGAGCTGGGGTGGTGGGCATTTCATTTTGGAGGCACCTGATCCATTGTGTCTGCTTGCCAAAGGTTCCCACATTTAGCAGGAAAAAACACACGTCACGACAAATAAGTAATAACAAAATCCCAGGTACCCAGTTAAATTTGAATTTCAAATAGACAACGAATTAGTTTTTGGCATAGGTATGCCCCAGTGCTGTTGTTACTGCATATTTGCCTAAGAGGAAACTGAGGCCTGGAGAGGGTTGCCATGTCCAGGCAGAGCCGGGGCACAGACTCAGGCAGCCTTATTCTAGAATCACCACCTTTACTGCCACTTACCATTTTCCCTTCACATACTGTGAGCCCATTCATGCCATCAAATGTGTCACTTCCTGCTCAGTGCTCGGATGAACTGCCACAGCCTGCTCAGCCAGTGCCCCAGCTCAGCCTTCTGCCTCCCCACCACCCAGTACCAGCCCCACAGGTGACAGTTTTCTGGCCATCCAGTATGTTGAATCCTCTGCCTATGTTTGAGAAATCTTCTACTTCTTGGAATATATTTTGGCTGTTGTCATGAGGACCAAAGTACAATGGCTTAAATAAGATAGAAGCTTATTTCTCTCTCCTTTAACAGTAGGACAACGAAACGTGGCCCTGTGGGGTGAGGGGCTCAGGTTCTTTGTTTCTGAGATCCACCTTCTAGCATAATATGGCTTCTCCAGCTCCTACTATCACATCTGCATTCCAGCTAGTGGTGATGGGAGAAAGGGGTATTGTAGACACCCCCACCTCTTTGAAAGTTGCACATATCAAATGTTCTTACATCCGATTGGCCAGAACTTGGTTGTTTGGCCACATCTAATAGGAAGGAAGATGGAAAATATGGTTTTTATCCTTGGTGACTACAGGAGGTAAAACAATACCTCCCAAAGATGTCCACATTCTAATCCCACAAACCTGTGCATATGTTACCTTAGGTGGCAGAAGAGGCTTTGCAGATGTAAGTTAAGCCTCTTGGGATGGAGAGGACATCTGGGAATATCCCTGAGGACCCTTAGAAGAGGGAGGCTGGAGGGTCAGAGCCAGAGCAGGAGGTGTGACGACAGAAGCAGAGGTGGGCGAGGGGAGAAGCTGCCACCCTGCCGGATTTGAGGATGGAGGAGAGGACCCTGAGCCAAGGACAGTGGATGGCCTCTTGATTCTCCCAGAGTGTCTCCGGAAGGCAGGCAGCCCTGCCGCCCTGTCCTAGGCTTCTGACTCCAGAACTGGGAGAATCGATTTGTGCTGGTAGAAGCCACTAAAATGTGGTCATTTGTTGCAACAGGAAACGAATGCAGTGACCGTGTGTCCAAAACACATTTAGAGATTTCATTTACCAAAGGGGGTGGAGGTGGAGCGGAGAGTGTTGAGGGACAGCTATGGTCACGGCCACCCCACCTTATGAAACCTCGCAGGACTCAGGACCTCTCCCGACAGTGACAAACCCAGAACCCCGCTTCTCCGGCTTCCCTAACCACTGCAGGACAAGCATGGCCGAGGCTCTGGGAAGGAAGAGGAATCACTCTGACAAGGGGGGCTCGGGAGCTGCACACCCAAAGAGGCAGGCACGTGGGGGAGGCTCAGGCATGGGCAGTGGCGGCAGCAGAACTTGGGGACGTGAAGGCCAGCCTGCAGGAGGGAAGAGGTCAAACCGCAAGGACCCAGGAGAGAGAGCTGGGGACAAAGATCCTGTGCTCTCTCCAGCCAGCCTCTGACTTCCTACTGGTGCCTTCCCTGGGCCAAGCCAACGGGCAGTCGGAGGGCGAGGAAGCCACCGGGGCAGTCTGTCGTGGTCGTGTCTGGGCACAGAGTGGGCAGGGAGGGTGGAGAGCAGCACAGAGGTGTACTCTGTCCCTAGCACAAGCGCTTTCTGTCCTGTCTGGGGCTGCCACGAGGTTTGGGCTGTGGTCCTGCTTCCCACTGGCCTTCCTTGCTGCCCCTTTCCCAAGCCTTGGTCTGCAGTACCCCAAAGCAACTCCATGAGCATCCCAAATCTCCTCTTGAGAGAACACTCCTCTGCTCAGGCTCCAAGCCCTGACCAGCAGCCTGCGGACTGGACCTTCCCTTCTTCTGCCTGGTGAGCTCCTATTTATCTTCCAAGGCTCAAGTGTTGCCTCCTCCCTGAAGCCCTCTCTGATACTTACTTCCCTCCTCACTTCAGAGAACCCATGGCTTCTTTCCAGCAGTTTCCTGAGCATGTTCTCTGTTCTTCTTTCTCCATGTTTGCCATACCTGTTTGCTCGACGAAGGTAGGGAGTCTCGTCTCTTTCATTTACTGCTGTATCCCCAGCACCCACAAACAGTACCCAGCACACAGGGGGAGCTCAGTAAATGTCAGATGAATGAATGAGAGAAGCGCTTTCCCTGTGTCTCTGCTGGACTGTGCCCCACTCCTGTGCGGGCCCCGGTGGCTTTATGCAGCCAGGGCCGGGCGGGGGGGATGCGCCCAGTGGATGCCTGGGAAATGGTGCTGCTGTTCGGTCCAGCGACGAAATTTCCTATGACTCAGTAAGTCACTTTAACTAATGAAGGAATAACAATCCCAGAGGAACTGAAGTTTCAACGATGCAGATTATTTCTGAGTTTTTGAAAAGTGACTCTTCAAAGAAGTTAAGTCCCTAGAGGCTCTTGGCTCTCTCTACAAGCTCACTTTCCATTCTCTTAAGTAGCTCATTTTGGCCTTGAGACAAGTTTAACTGGGTGTTTTTTTTTTTTTTTTAAATAATGTTGTTGTGTTACAAAAGTAAAATTTAGAAAATGCGCAGAAGTAGAGGAATTAAGGAAAAAGTAAATCCATCCCCAAGACAACCCAGCAAGTTAATATGCTGCTGTATTTCTTTCTAGTCTTATTACGTGTCTATTTTTTTGTGCGATGATCAACAAATCTGAGTTAAATGTGATTTGGTGTCTGTTTGAATGAAACAACAACCCATATCCAAAGTGTTCTCCAGTTTCTGTGCAATTTAAAATCTCCAGGCCCGTTAGGCTTTGGGTGGGGCTGGAGGGCAGGGAGGCAGGGCGGAGCTGGGGTTCCAGGTGGGAGGGACACAGCTGATCAGCCAACGCAAGGGACCGAAGGGCCGGGGGGTGCGAGGCTGGTGGGGTCCCGGAACCAGGGGGAACCTGGGGCTCGAATGGCCACGTGGACGTTGCTCTGGAAACTGAGTGCAAAGTGCAGAAAACCCACCTACAGACGGCCTGTTTCCTGACCTTGGTCCTAGCTGACCCTGGCTGCCACCCCCTCGGGGTCCCGGGTGGGAAGCTGCGGCTGGTTCCCACTGAGCCAGGCAGCCCCGGGCCGGTGGGGACGGGCATGAGGCGTCCGTGTTTGGGAAGGGAAGTGACACATCCAGGGCCTGACACAGCGTGGGGCGGCTCTGCGGTGGGCGGCTGATGTCACTGCACAGAAGGAGATCGGAGGCTGGAGGGCTGTTTTGTTTTTCAGACTGTCTCTCTCTAAGTATCTTTTTTTTTTCTCTTCATTCTGATTTTATCCAAAAGCAAATGTTTCCAACCCAAAACCTCTAATCCAGCGCTGCTGGTGTGTGTGTGGGGGGGCCCTTCCCTAGCGTGGTGCTGGCACCCAGCTCGGCCGGGCCGTGGTGGGGTGCAGGGTGGGGGGCAGCCGTACTCACAGATCCCCAGGACCACGAGAGGGGCATTTCCTCACAGAAGGCAGCCCCTGCTCCCCAAGAATGCCAGGAGAGTGTGTTCCAAGACTCCCCCTCCCAGCGCGTGGGGGCGGCTCACCCTTGGCTGACATGCTGGGAATGAGGCGGTTGATGGCGGCGGTCGGTGCCCCCAGCCTGGCCCGGCTTGGGGCAGGAGGTCCGGGGGTGGGAGCAGGGCCTGCCTCGCAGCACTGCAGGGTTGGCCTGGGCTGACCCAGAGGCCACCCCTCGGCCGGGACCCCGTCTGCTCCTCTACAAGTGGCTGGCACCCTCCCAGGGCCCCACGGGGGGCATGGCCGCCTGGCCAGTGACTGAAGGGGTCGGCCGCGAGCGCCAGGGAGAAGCAACACTGATTTCTGGTTGCTGAGGCCCCCAACGTGGCCAGGTTCACGCTGGAGCCCTGTGTGACCTCATTTCACACTCACGCCAGGGCCGTGGTGTGGCTCATTTTACAGGAAGGAGCGTGACGCTTGGGGGCTGAGAGTGCTCAGCCGGGAAGCGGAGGGCTGGAGCCTGGGTTGGTCTGAGGAGGCCCCTGTCCTGTGCACCCGATGGCCCCAGACGAAACAAGGGCTGCCTTAGGGCCATCCCAGCCCTCTGACCTCTGGCCCCTGCGGGCCTCTGGTGGTGGGGAGAGCCAGGTGAGCTGCTTCCCGGGGCCTGAACTCATCTCTATAGGTGTCGTCCTAAGGGGAAAGCCACATCGTCAGGCTCCTGGCAGGGTCTGGCGCGTGTAGTGACCCCATCCCTTCTGTCCGTGCACATCCTGAGAGCTGCGGTCCAGCCCAAGGAGGAAACGGTAGCGTTCATTCATTCAACAAATACTGATCAAATGTTTGCCATGTGTAGGCCCTGATCCCAGCGCTGAGGACACAGCAGTGACAAAACCAAATTCCTGTCCTCAAGGAAGTTATATTCTAGGGTGGAGGGGATAGAGACAGGCAGTGGCCAGGCAAAGGATGAAGCAAACAGAGGAAAGGGAAGGGAGAGAAAGAGGAAGGATAAAAGAAGGAAGGCAGGCCGGAAAGAAGGGAGGGAGGAACGAATGAATAAGGAAGGAAAGGAGGGAGGGAAGGAGGGAGAAAGGGAGGAGAGAAGGAAGGAAAGAGGTGGGGAGGGGGAAAGGAAAGTCATTTCAGATAGTGATAAACAACATGCAGGGAAACAAAGCAGGCGAAAGGCTAGACTTGGTGAGGGAGGGTGGGTGGAGGTGGTTGTGGGGGTCTCAGGCACAACCTTGTTGGGGTAAGATTGAGCAGAGCTGTGAATGGAGCGTGGAGTGGCTGCCTGGGCGAGGAGTTCTCCAGGCAGAGGGACCAGAAAGCCTGGAGGTCTTGAGGCAACCATCTGCTTGCCTGTCTGGGAGACAGTGGAGCAGTCCCTGAGGCTGAGTCAGGGCCCTGCAGCAGGGAAGTGCTGGCAAGTGCTCATTCAAGACCAGAGGCTATGTTGCAGTTATCTCTTGCTGTGTAACAAACACACCCTAAATAATGATATAGCACATCTACCATCATTTATTTTGCTCACAAATCTGGGAATTACTGGGCTCAGCAAGCAGATCTCGCTCAGGCTCACCCTGTGGCTGCAGTCAGGTGGGGCTGCAGCATCTGGAATGTTTCTTCACTCACACACCAGGTACCTGGGCTGGGCAGACCCAAAAAGCTGCCTGGGCACCTCTCTCTCTCTCTCTTGCTCTCTCGCTCTCCTTCAGCGTATGTCCCTACGTTGGCCACAGAGTGACTGGACATCTCACCTGGGGACTGAGGGCTTCCAGAGCAAGTGTCCAAGAGAGACCAATGGAAGGTACTTGGCCATTTCTAAAACCTTTGAAATCTGCCTCAGTCCATTCAGGATGCAGTCCCAGGGCTCACCCATGTGCCAGCAGGATGGAGATTAGACTCCATCTGTGATGTCGAAGAATGTGCCGACATGTTTAAATTCTTCTCAGGCATCCAGTGATCAAGCCAGCTTAATGCTCCACCCAAGCCACTCTGCCCCTCCAGACCCTCTCCTCTTCCTCCTGCTTCTCCCTCCCCACTCCCAAGACTCCCAGCAGGGTTCTGCATAGAAGGCTGTCAGTGAGGACACTCGCCCAGGGATTGGGGCCGCCTGGTTTGGATTCAGGGACCCCCTGTCCATAGCCATGACTTGCTGGCTCTCCCTTCCTGTCCCCTCCAGCCATGTGAACATGATGGCAAACCACGGAAAAGACGGTCTGGGCAGATGCCCGGGATCCATGTTCTTCCTGAGACACAGCCGCAGAGTTGTCAAACTTCCTGAAGCAATACTTGTTGTAATTAAAGTGTATTTTGGTTGCTGGAAATATAAACTTGAGAGCTTGGCCAGGTGGGACCATGGGCCTGACTGTAATGGATGAAATGCACAGTCTATGAATTTCTGCCACAAGTTTATATTTTTAACATTTATAACCAATAAACTTTGGCTCCAAAATCAACATAAGAAAAGGAAGATCATAAATCCATCTTCCCAGTAGCAGAAGGAATGGAGTCCCAGGCTGTAACTTGCTGTCATATTTTAATATCGATTGCCAATGGGACACTTACCATGAGCCAGCTAAGCCCATTGCATGCCTCATCTCATAGGGTCCTCAGACAGTCCTAGTACCATTTCCATTTTAGAGAGAGGGCAACTGAGGTTTAAAGGTAGTTAGTCATTTGCCCAAGGTTATATGTAGCAAAAGACAGAGACTTGCACTAAATGAATAACCTTGGTTACTATATCCCTAGATATCTATGTCACTAGAGCTTTTTCTTTTTGTGGGGGGCGGGGGGAGCAGGACAAAATTTAAAAATCTCATCATCTTTCACTACAGTATCTGATTGGAATGCTGCACCTTTGAACACATTATTTGTGAAATGAGAATTTGTGGTGCCAGGCTGAATTAGGAAAAAGGAGAAAAGACACAAATGACCAATATCAGGAATGAGAATGTCGACATCACTACAGGTCCTACAGATAACTTAGCAAAATGGACAAATTGCCCAAAACGTGCAAACTACCCCATCTAACTGAAGAAGAAATAGATAATCTGAATTGTTCTGTCTATTAAGGAAATTGTATTTGTTGTTAAAAACCTTTTCCACAAAGAAAACCAAAATCCCTTATTTCTTCACTGGCAAAGTCTAGCAAACCTTTAAGGGGAATAATTATTCCAATTCTTCACAAACTTTCCTAGATTGAAAAAGGAGAGAATTTCCCAACTCATACAAAGAGATCAGCATTACCCTGATGCCAAAGTTAGACAAAGAAACGACAAGAAAAAAGAACTACAGACCAATACCCGTCTTGAGCACAGAAACAGCAATTCTAAACAAATTTTAGGAACTCAAATACTGCAATATATAAGTGAAGTTTGTTCCAGGAATGCAAGGTTGGTTTAACACTTGAAAACCAATCAATGCAGTCCATTACATTAATAAACTAAAAAAGAAAATTAGGGTGAGCCATGATGGCTCAGCAGGTAGAGTTCTCACCTGCCATGCTGGAGATGCAGGTTTGATTCCGGTACCTGCCCATGCAAAAAAGAAAGAAAGAAAATCATATGATCATCTCCACCAAGACAGAAAAAAGCATTTGACAAAATATGCCACCATTTCTGATTAAAAACAAAACTCTCAGAAAACTAGGAACGGAAGGAAGCCCTCTTAGCCCAATAAAGGTCTTCTGTGAAAGGCGATGGCTAACACCACACTTCATGGTGACAGATGAATGCTTTCCTCCCAAGACCAGAAACAAGCAAACAATGTCTACTCTCCCCACTCGTATTCACACTGTACTGGAGGCTCTATCCCGCACAGTAAAGCAGGTCACAGGCCAAAACTGACCTGCCGTATGTATTTCATTAGTAAAATACCTGCTGTATGTATTTTATTAGTAACGCAGCCATGCTCATTCATTTACACATCGTCTATGGTTGATTTTTCTCTACAATGGCAGACTTGGTGAGTTACATTAAATGTTACATTAAATATAAATGGTCTAACTGCAACAATTAGATTCCCCATGAACATAGAGACAAAAATTCTCAAAAACATATCAACAAATAGAATTCAGCAATATATATACAAATATACACCATGACTGAGGGGGCTTAATTCCAGGGATGCACGTAAGGTTCAATATTCAAAAAATCAATCACTGTGATTCACTATATTAACAGGCTAAAAAAGAAATGTCACATGATCATGTCAACATGCAGAAAAAGCATGTGACAAAATTCAACACATATGCACGAAGAAAATAGCGAACTCTCAGAACAACAGGAATAGAAAAAAAGAACTTCTTCAACCTTGATAAAATCCTCCTACAAAAAGCCCATAGCTAACATTACACTTAATGGGGGAAGACTGAATGCCTTCCCCATAAGATTGGGAACAAGGCAAGGATATCTACTGTCCCTGCTTTTATTCAACAAAGTGCTGGAAGTTCTGACCACTGTAATAAGCAAGATAAGGAAATAAAAGACATAAAGACTAGGCTGAAAGAAATAAAACTGCCCCTATTTGCAAATGACATTGTCCATATAGAAAATCAAAGGAATCTATGGAAAAAAAAAAAGCTTCCTAGAACTAATAAGTAAGTTTATCAAGTCCACAGGATACAAGATCGATATACGGAAATCAATTGTGCTTCTATATACTAGCAACAAACATGTGGACACTGAAATTAAACGTAATACCATTTAAAATTTTCAAAAAAACACTTAAATTAGTTTATTATTAAATTAAATATTGAAGTATAAATTTAACAAAAGACATACACAATTTGTATGCTGAACATATGATGCTGATGAGCTAAATCAAATAAGTTCTTAACAGATGGAGAGACATACCGTGCTCAGAGATTGAAAGAGTTGACATAGTAAAGATATCACTTCTTCTCAAATTGATATATAAGTTTAACACATGCCTATCAAAGTCTCAGCAAGCCTTATTTGTAGATATAGACCAGATTATTGTAAAATTTATATGAAAAGGGAAAAGAAGTTGTACAGCTAAAACAGTCTTGAAAAGTCAGAATAAGATCGTCCCAATTTCAAAAACTATTATATAGCTACAGTAATCAAGCCATAATCAAGAGAACAGGACAAAGAATCCAGAAACAAACCACATAATTAAGCCCCACAGATTTTCTACAAAGGTGCAAAAGCAATTCCTTGGAGGAAAGATAGCTTTTCAGCAAATGGTCCTGGAGCAACTGAACCTACCCAGGTAAAAGCATGACTCTTAGCCTAAATGTCACTTTGTGCAAAAATTAAGTCAAAATGGATCACAGACCTAAATATAAAACGTTAAACTAAAACATTTAGAAAAATATAGGAGAGAAAATATTCAGAGTCTAGGGCTTATTAAAGAGTTCTTAGACTTAACACGAAAGCACAACCCAAAAAAGAAAAATGGGTAAACTCGCTTCATCAAAATTAAAGCATTTTGCTCTTGAGAGAGCCTTTAAGAGAATGAAAGAAATATTTGCCAACCACATATGCGAGAAAGGACCAGTGTCCAGAATATATAAAAATGCTCAAAACTCGACAGTGAAAACTTGGAAGACAGACCAGCGACCTGAGGAAACGTGCCGCCAAGGACAGTACACTGATGGCAAATGAGCCACAAAGAGATGTTCACTGTCATGAGCCATGAGCGACACGCAGTGACAATGGTGAGGAACCGTCCCAGCCCAGCTCTCAGCACAACGCAAAACAGCCACGACACCGAATGCGGTGAGGGTGCAGCGGGGCTGGTCACACCGGCACTGCTGGTGGGGACGTAAAAGGGTCCAGACCTGCTGTGCCACATGACCCAGCGACGAGCGTTTGTCCCGAGAAATGAAACTTATGTTCACACACAAAACGAAAACAAAATCAAAACCCTGTACACAAATGCTTACAGCAGCTTTATACGTATTGCCTGCAAACTGGCAGCGACCCAGACAGGCACTGGGGGTGGGTAGGAGCAGGAGGGAGGGATCGGGAAGGGGCACGGAGGAAGCTTTTTGGGGTGAGGAATACATTTATTGTCCTGACTGTGATGATGATTTCATGGGCATATACCGATGTCAAACCTCAAATAGTGTACTTGAAATAGTTGCAGTTTATTTTATGCCAGTCATCCCTCAATAAAGCTTTTATTTAAAAGAGAGGGCTGAAGAAATACATATTGCCTTTTAAATGTTTCCCCTTTTCTCAGCCGAAAGGAACATTGGAGATTTTCCAATCTAGTTGCTTTCAAATGGCATTTCTTGAATCCTGAGGCAGAGGAAGATTTGCAAAGTGCGTTTGCCATCCACGTGCCCTCCCACCTTCTTCCCCTGAGGGGTGGGGTCTCTGTCCCTCCCCTTGAATCTGATGGCATGGTGACTGCTGAAACCCACGGTGTACGGCAGAAGCGACGCTGTGTAACTTCCAGAGAAGAGAAGTCTGTACTACTGAAATTATCGTGGGCCCATTAAAAGAGGACAGAACTGCCCTGGGAGTTTTAATGCATGGGCCCATTCAATGCAGCGGGTCAGCTCAAGTTGTCAAGCTTCTAAAAGCAGATCTGTTTTCTTCAGGACAGTGTAATTAGGCCTCGCACGGATGAGCTTTCCGTGCTAATTCAGCCACTCTGCTCCCCATTCTGCAGAAGCCACGCGCCACGCGGGCACTACCCGCGAACAGGAACTGTATTTTTAAAGTGTTGCCTAGAGAATCATTCGTTTAAAAAAAGTTGTAGAAAGAACATAACACCCACACCCACACATATTTCCTTTCAGTTTCAACCTATCCAGTCTTGGCAGCGGTTATAAGCACCACTGTGTTACTTTTTTCCTTCTTCCCTTTTCATGCTTGGGACCTCGGTAGACCAGTAAGCGCAATTGGGAACGCATTCAGGGACCATTAGTACAGGAAACAGGGTGAAATCCAAAGAAACCATGAGCCAGTGAGTTTGAAAACACTCTATGAAAGGCCTTTTCAGGGCATTTCTTTCAAGAGGAGTTTGTTTTTGGATTAAAGGAGTTTATTCAGGTATTCGCAAGTGCCCACGCTCTCTGCACCCGCCGGAATGTGGAAAACCCTCGGTCATAAGCAATTGCGTGTTCTTGGGGAAACTGAGATGAAAGAGCCATAATTAGGTGACATGTCTTCAAAGGAAATGAAAGGCCCAAAACATCCTCAAAAACGTAGGCAAAAGTATACCCTGAAATCACTACTTTACTTTGAGAGTCACAGTTTCAATAAAGGGCATGGCATATAAGCAAAGTCTGGAATTGGGACTGGGTTGCTTTCTATTTTTTTTTTTCTTTCCTTGCTTAGGGAATAAATGATGGAAATGCCATTCCCATATTTTCTCCTGGCAAACAGGTCAAATGCCTCCCTTCTTACCCGCGGGTTCCAGGTGAAGCCCAGACCTCGGTGGGTTTCCCAGCAGGAGGATCCCAGGGGCCAACGGCGTATCCGAGACCCGGCATCGGGCTTTCTCTGAGCTGTCTGAGTGGCTCATTTGTATTCTTGATTCATTTGGCTAAAGCACAGCTCCTTTTCTCCTCTGATAGGTCTAAACAAGCACAGAAAACTCCAGATTCTTTTTGCAGCCTTCCTTTCTTATTTCCTAATCTCAGTCCATACAGGAGGTTGGCAGGTTTCGATGAAGGGCAGAGTTTTAGAGCTGGGGGCTTCAGTCTATCTTTTCCAGCCCCTCGTTCATTTCCCTTTGAGGAAAGGGTGCTCCAGTGAGCTTCAGTGACTCTCTGAATGGAAGAACCGGAGCCAAAAGAGAATTGGGGGTGGGGGGCGGTTGACCTCCATGTGCGTACTTTTCTTACTGTCCAAGCTACTCTTTTCTAATTTCCCTCTAATTTTAGTCCTTTAATGGACATGGTCGACTGTGCTGTAGTACTCATTAACACATATTTAAATAATTATGGAAAAAATCCGCATTTTATGCATCCTTAAGCACTTTGACCTCTGGGCTTCTGCAGCTGGATCTTACCAAGCTCCACATATTTGGCACATTTTAACGAGTGCTCTAACTGCTTCTTTTGCTCCCGTGGTCTCCAGGCAGCCCACACAACACACCTGCCTTGTTGAGCTCAGAGCCCTCAAATGCTTGCACAAACACTGGGCGTTTTCTTTTTCTCCACCGCCCCCCCACCTCCACTCCGTTTCCTGGCTGAATTCAAGAGTGTGGAATGAATGCGTTATTGAAAAGCCATGCTGACCACGTCACTAAATAAGGATTCCTCTTGGTTCCTGTTGGCAGAGTTTTTCCAGTTTAGGCCAAACCTGATGGAAGGGGATTTGTCAGCCAAGATAGTGGTTATAACTCGGAATATTGTATTTACGTATTTCTAAAAAAATGTGCATGTATGTGTACATGTCAACACACGCACATATGTAAAATGGAATCACACCGTTCCGTAGTTGCGCTTCCTGTGACAGTTCAGAGTCCTGCGCTCATTTCTCCTCGTCAGCCCACCTGGCGCTCACTGCATGACTTCATAAGGGCAGACCGTCCTCTGGGAGCATCCGCGGGTGGGCATATGGACAGGCAGGTTATTTACTTAATTTTATTTTCTCTTGCTGACAGCATTTGATAGACTTTCTAGAACTTGTGCCTCTTCCTTCTAGTCTGAACATTTCCTTGGACAAATTCCTACAGTGTTGTTTGATGGGAGGTCTGCACATTTTGAATTTTAGTGTGCATTGCCAAATTGCTCCGAAGAAAGGGGGAAACCTAGCACCCCACCCCTGGGTAATTAGTGTGCCCAGGTCCGGCCCTTGCCTGCACTGGGCGTTGCTGCTTGAAACCCTTTTTGCCCAGAAAAGACAGAGGTGGGCTGCCGTCAGGGAAGCGCGGCCTGACCTGAGACCAGGAGGCTGGGTGAGATCCTGCGGAGGAAGTGCAGGGAGCAGGGGCGAGGGGTGAGCCGGCGGGGCAGGTGAGCAGGGCCAGGGCCTCAAGACACGACGAGGAGGGGCCTTTCACCCCAGATCCCAGGACCAGCCCCGAGGGGTGTAGCGGCAGAGCCGGGGTGCAGTTTTCAAGGCTGTGTCCACAGCCCCGCGCCCACGGACCCTCGCCATGGAAGACCTGACGTCCCCGCTCCTCCACTCCCGCCCCTGTGTCCCGAGAGTCTGCCCTTTGGGGGTGCAGTGGAGAGCTCTCCCACCCTCCTGCTTGCAGTTGGGCCCACCCAACAGGCAAAGGGTCTTGGCAGGGGCCTGGAGAGCAGACAGTCCATTCATTCCCCTGGACCGGCCCCTGGTACTGGCTGCGCCCTCTTGGTCAGGCTTGCCTGCCCCATCCCACTGACAGCCCCCCCCATGCTGCAGATGGGGGTCTTCTCCAGGCTTGCCGGCATCCCTTAATCCTGTGCCCGTCTTTTAAGAAGTACCTTTCGCAAACCTTCCTCAGTGGTCCCATTTGAAACTGTCCTTGATGTCCCCGACGCCTGTGGAGCAGCAACCCCGTGGTCCGGAGCCATTCTCCACGCCGAGCAGATGGGCCTTAAATGCAGTGGGGACAAGCCAGCAAGAAAGACATATCCACCCACAGGCAGAGAAGGGAGCGGAGCCAGCGGGGGTGGGGGCCCCAGGCCTGAGCAAAGCCCATCGACGGTTTCCGCTCCGTCCCCTCCAGGCTGCCCCGGCCTGGGTCCTCCAGTCCTCATCCTTAATCGAAGTACAGCTGTCATTTGGCTCCCCCTTCCCTGCAGCCGTCACCCCAAATCGTCGGCCGCCAAGTTCTGCACATCCAGTCCCTGCTTGTCCCCTGCCCTGGGTCCGAGCTCAGGCCTTCTACATTGCAGGAGCCTCCTAACTGAACTCCACGCCCACCTCGCCCTCTGCCCGGCGTCCACGGTGGTCTTTCTATTACATTCGGGGATGTCACTCATCTGTTAAGTCATCTTTAATGGCTCTATCTTGGTTCAGTTTCCTCCAAAGCAGAGCCCAAGGCAAGGGCTTAGCGCAGGTGCTTATTTGGAACGGATGGCAGGAAGCGGGAAGTGCATGTGAATGCGGGATTGTTGCCGTGGCAACTGGGGCTCAAGCCCGGGGGAGCCCCGTTGAGCAATATGGGAAGTGCCCCGAATTGTCTGGGCACCCTAGCATTTATCTGCTCCCCCCGCCAGCCCCACTGGGCTGAGGGCTTCCCCTGGCTGTTAAAGCAGTGGAATATGGGGTGCTGGCAAGTTCAGCGGACTCCCCACCACTGATGGGGTCCAGGAGGTCGGGAGTGGCCACACAGGACAGCTCGAGCATCCACAGGCTCCTCTTAGGCCAACGTGGGGCTCTTTGTGACCCATCTCTCTTGCTCAGCTTCATTTCCCAATACTCACCCCCATAAGCCAAGCCACCAGTAGCTCATACATGGCCTACATGCCAATTAGGAAAGAAAGCCCTTCTCGGCAGTTGTAGGGGGCTCACCCTGATAAGCACAGGCTGGCTGGAGTACAGACCCCAGTGGCCCGTTGACCTCGGCGTGCTTGTGCAGCCTGCAGCCTGGACCACTGTGAAGAGAGCACTGCTCAACACTCATCTCCATCCCGGGACTCCCCAGGGTCCTTGAACACATCAAGTGGTTTCATCTACCCGTGGCCTTCTGTGCGGTCCCTTCTGCCTAGAATTCATGCATCTGCTCGTTCAGTGAGAATTTATTGAGCATCTCCTGTGTATTCACCATTGGAGGTGCAAGGGACAGCACAGAACAAAGCACACGCAGGATGCCCGTCTACATGGAGGCGGCTGGAAGTGGAGACAGATGCCAAACCAAATGAGGGAGAACCCTAGAGGGCTAGACGGTGCACGTGCTCCAGGGGAGAGGACTTGAGGGTGGGGGCTGCTGAGGGGCCCATACCGAAGAGAGCGGCCTTAGAAGGGACCTGTGAGCAAAGAGCCAAGAGGTGGAGAGGCTGGATGTGGAGCTGCCCAGGGAAGAGGGTTCAGGAAGAGGCTCTGGGACGGCGCCTCCAGCTCCTTTGGGGAATAGCAAGGAGCAGGTAGGAAAGGAGATGAGAGAGGACAGGAGGGCAGCCGGGTCATGTCCAGCCTGGAGGGCCATTGTCACGTTCCTGCTTGCACTTGGAGAGAGAGCAGAGCCAGGGAGCGGCCGGATGCTCGTTTCAGCAGCGGTACCTTTCCCTTCAGGCCCTCCCTCCAACATGCCTCTCTCCAGAACAGTTTGCCTTGGTCCTCTTGTCCCCTCCTTCCACACTCTGTCCCCAGCTCTGTTGGTCACCTCTGTGCCTCATTTACCCTGGTGGCTTTCTCCTGATTTCTATGGTTTGCCAGCCTCCCTTGCTAGCCAGCTTGTTTTCCAGTTTGTTCCCGGAAATCACAGTGGGGACTTAGCCACCTTTACAGGGAGCAATAGCCAGTGTCCCAAGAATGTTTATGGAAGAACAGATGGAAAGGACAAGTGACAGGCCTGTGCTTGGCCTGCACACCCGACCCCATTGTGTCTTCAGAGCCCCTGATGTGGCCTGCACACCCTGGCCCCATTTTACAGACGAGCAGCTGCAGTCACAGAGAGCTTGTGCGTCTCGGACACATGGGCAGTAAAGGGCAGAGCCAGGATTCTGCCCAGGCCTGTGAATGCAAGCACGAGAAGCTAGCAGGGAGACAGATACCCCACCCCCACCAACTTAGAGTCAAAAGAGATTTGCAAAAATAGTAAAGTATCATCAATCATGTGGCTCCTCAACAAATTAGAGCCCCCAGGTTTTTTTTACAATTAATAAACTAAACTATATTTAATTATTACCTTTTATATTGAACCTATCCTTTTTTATTCTTTGTTTTACAAAGTACATAATATACCTGGAGTTCCTGTATATAACGTATATAATAACTACATATTGTGTGGGGCTGACAGTTTCTAGCTGTTGGGAAGCAAGATCAAAAAAGTTTGGAAACCGATTTTAGATCTTAGCTTTGCTGTCCCTTCCTCCAGGAAGCTCTCCCTGATTGCTTTAGTCTTGGTTCAAGGCCCTGTCCCGCATGCCCTCAGTGCTCTCCCCCGCCTCTGTGGCTCACTTCTCTCCCCATGGTGGTCAACCCCTGCCCCAGTGTATTTGTCATGTTTGATGTCATGTCCCCATTGCTTAGGGTTGAACGAATTGAGTTCTTGGGGGGGCCTGTGAAAATGCCCCTCCTCGACCAGCTTGCAGTCTCAGAAGCAGATAGCCCTGCCCGGACCCAGAGGAGAGCAGATGCGAAGCCAGGGACATTTCGGGGTCGCTCCTACCCCCCGGTGCCCCGCAGGCTCACAGCCGGCCTTCGTGACTTGTCAGGTCACATGGAGACCGCTGAATCGGCACGAGGGTCCGGCCACTTCCTACACTCAGCGGAGACCCGGCTTACTGTTCTGGTTTGGGATTTTCTAGACCTCGTACATGCGCAATGCCACACACCCACACTCACACACTCACACACACACTCACCTGCAGCCGGCCCAGCACACACACCCTTCTTTGTGTGGCGAGCCCTGGGATTCAGTCACCTCCCTGGGCACTGGGCACAGCGCGGCGTTTGCACAAGGTCAGGCTTCAGGGATTTTCGTGTAACAAAATAAACTGGATTCTGATGGAGCAAAATCTCGCTCTTTTAAAAAGGCTTGGCTTGAAGGGGCCAAATAAAACAAAGCTCCTTGGTCTTAAAAACAGCAAAAGGAGAGGAACAAATCTCTCTCTCCCTTTCTTGAGGAATTGAGCTATATAACCCTGAGCAGGGTAGAGGGGCTTTAAAGTTTTTTTTTCTTCTTTTATTTTTAATAAAAATAAATAATGCCGAGAGTTTCATGCCTACAAGCGGTTCTGCTTGGGTGGGCTCAAGTGGAATGTCAGGGACGGGTGTGGGGTGAAAGGTGGTGGGGGCAGCCTTGCAGAGAGCCCTGCTCCGATGTGTGACCTCCCGGCTCTTTCCGGCTCGCACCTCCGGTCTTCCAAGCCCGGGCCCTGGCCCCGGGTGGTTTGATCCAAAGCCTCCCTCGCTACTCACCCGCTGTGTGGCCTTGGACCAATGACGCTGCTTCTCTGGGCTTCCCCGCCTGTCTGTAAAAGGAGGGGAGACACTGGGCCTCCCCCCACGCTGCTGCGAGGACGAAATGAGGCCGCACCCAAAGGGCTTGGAGCTGCACCCCAGGACACTGCACACCCCAGCGTGGGAGGCACCTTTGAGGTCACCTGTCTGTCTGAGCGCCCCCCCGAGGTGAAAGGGCAGAGTGGACTCTCCAGGCCCACTGCCCTCTGCTCTGCCCCTCGGCTGCTCATGGTTGCGTCCTCTGTGGCTCTGCAAAGGGTATCATCCTGGCCCAGCTGTCCAGTCCAATTCCTGGAACTGCCTTTGGGTTCTTCTCTGCTTGTTCCCCCAGGTCCAGTCCAGCAGTCAGCGTCGCAGCTCCCTATCCCATGAGCAGCCCCGCGCCCCGCCCCTGCTCTCACCACCCCAGGCCAGGCCACCGTCACCTCCTCCAACGCCGCTCAGCCAGCTGCTCTCCATCCGCCTCGAGCCCACCTGAGCCCACAGCCCACGACGCCAGGCGACGGTTCCCATGGCCCTTGGCATCGAGTCCTACGTTTTCTATTGGGCCCTGCAGCCCTCTGCGGCCTAGGCCCTGCCGCCTCCCCACCCCTTCCCCCCAGCCTGAAAGGTGGTCGGGAGGACTGAGGGTGTGCAATCCTTTCCCTTTGTCCCTGGGCCGGGGACGAGAAGGGGGACCAGCAGAGACCAGCAGGGAGAGGGAGCCTGGAGCGGAGGGGGTGGGCCTGCCCTCTGGGTGTCGGGACCACGGAGAGAGGTGGACTTGGGACACGTGCTGGGCCCGTCTCCAGGGGCGGACTGAGCCTCTTTGCATCGCTCGGCCTGATCTCGGGGACCGTGGGAAGCCCCTGAGTGATGGTGAGGAGGAAAGGGGTCCGGAACGCCGAGCCGTCCAGAGCTGCGAGCCGTTCCCCGGGCCGACCCGCGCTGGGGGGCTCTGGCCGTCGGGGTGGTCCAGGGCGAGGGGCTGCGAGGGCAGACGGGTGCTCAGAACCGGCCGAGATGAGTCCCTTCAAGAGTTTTCCCTGAAGTGCTTTATCCCAATTATCATCACGGTTGTGATTTCGCCAGCTTCCGTGCTTCGTCTTAGAGAGTGGGGGTCGGGGAAGCGTGAGTCCTGGGAGGAGGCAGGGTGCAGAGGGGGAGAAGCCAAGGCCTGGGTTTGGGTCCATCCTTGCACGATGATGGGATTGGGGATTATCTAGTCATTTCGCCGCACACCCACCACTCCCAGGAACAAGGGGGAATGGTGCGTGCACCCTCGGGGCATGACATCCAGAGTGCCCTGGTGGCTACGGAGCCCAGACCTCAGCCTGCAAGGACGGACGTCTGGGCAGCCCCCGGGCCTGGGCAGCTCCTACTTGGCCCTTGCAGGCCTCCTGTCCCCCGTCGAGGTGGCCGGTGCATGCCAGGCTGACCAGTCAGATAACCCGCCCCTCCTTTCCCGTGGGAAGGACCCAGGGGCTGGGGGTGCGGTCCAAAGGCCAGTAGCGTGACCCCCAGGCGGCCTGCACAGGAGAGCGAGCGGTCGTCCCGGGGACGGAGAGACAGGGCGGCCCCCAAGTGGACCCTGCTCACGGTGGTGGGGATTCTGTTCAGCAGGTGTGAGCGGGGCCTGCGCGCCTCCGTCTGGGGCCTTTTGGGGGGCTCGGTCAGGTTGTTCTGTAGGTGGGAGCAGGTGGGGTAGAGGTGCCCGGGCCTGGGCCCAGAACTTCTGATCTCCACCTTGGGTGAAGGACCCCCCTCTTCGCACCTCAGTGCCCGGAGGCCCCTCCTCACCCCCGGCCCCAGCCTCACCCCTTCACGCCTCAAACCCAGGTCGTCCTCGCCTCTTCCTTGAGGCTCTTCCCTCTCCTCCGTCACTGCTGTTCAGAAGCGCTCACAGGGAGCCCCCGGGCCTCCTCCGTGCCCCCCTGGCGCCGGCCCCTCCCACAGCGAGACACCCCCCCCCCCCCCGCGCCCCAGGAGGTCTGCACGGGTCCGAGCCCGCCTCTCGGTCGGGTCAGTGAGCGGAGGGTGCCCCGCTCGTCCCTGGGCCCTCGGAGCCCAGGACAGGGGCTGCTGCGTGGGGGGTTCGGTGTGGACACCACCAGCTCCCTGTGCACCGGCCTGGGGCTGGGCGCACCTTGTTTAAAACTCAAACTTTCATTCTGAAAATGCCAACCGGGCAGAAGAGGTTCTGACAGAAACGGAAACTCCTCAAGAAAAGGAATTCGGTGTGTAAACAAAACCGATTTTAATGTGGAATATAAATCAACAGTTAAATTAGCTGCTTATGATACTTTTACAAATCAATAAAAATGCAGATAAATTAAAGCAATTACACGATTCTCACCAGAACAAGGTGTGTGTGGTTGGGTGTGAAAAGAAGTGCTGTCCCCCTCCGGGGATTTCCTTGGCTGCCTCTTTGGGGTCCCCAAAGTGCCTGACATCAGGATGTTAGAGGGCCCCCCTCCCTACAGCACGGCGGAATGCTCCAGCGCATGAAGTAAAGTGTTTTCTTAGAGGTTGACACAGGGACAGGAGAAGAGAGGGTGTCGTTACCTATTGCTCTGTAACAAATTACCCCAAACCTAGTGGCTCAAAACAAGCCCTGCTTTTCTCTCAGCTGCTGTGGGGCCGGCGGCTGGCATGGCTTCGCTGGCAGCTTAGCTTGGGTCTCTCAGGACGTGGGGTGCGGCTGGGGTCTCACCTACAGCTGCCTGGGAGGGAACCCCCTACCCAGCTATTGAGTTAGGACCAGAGCTGCAAGCCACGTCTCCCAATTGCCATCTTCTTGGTCACAATCCCCACAAAGCATGCTGTGTAATGGAGCACATATGAAAACCCTTAAAGGAAACAGCCCATCCATCCATCTGTCCTTTCATCCTTCCTTCTCTCTCTCTCTCCTCCCCTCCCTCATCCCTCCCTCCATTCACCCAGTTCTTCAATGAGACATAAGAAGCCTACTTCTGGAGATATTCCCTTCCTTCAGTGAGGAAGAGACATTCAAAAAGTGGTCTCTTTCCTCCTTCCTGCTTTGGACATGGTCAGGTGGGGATGTGATGCTTGGAGCTGCAGCAACCATCTTGCCACAATAAGGCAAGATACAGGAGGATGAACTGGCCCAAGCGTTGTCCTGGGATACATGATGAGAAAGACGGAGCTCCTGGTGCCTGAGCTCCGGGGCAAGTGCAGGACACAGAGAGGACAGGCAGTGACACTCCCGTGAGATCCACTGTCGGGGAAATGCAGGGAGGAGGGCTTCAGAGCTTTAGGGGAGGTGAGGTCTAAGTCAGAACTCAAGAAGGAGTGGAAGGCAGCTAGAGAAGAGTGTTCTGGGCAGGGGCACAGGCTGAGCAGGCCCAGAGGCAGGCAGGAGTGTTCCAAGGTGCTGGGGTTGCCCCTCGCCCCCGATGCATGGCGAGGACAGCACGCGGGGCACAAGAGCTGAGAAATGAGGCTGGAGACAGCAGGGCTCAGGCGAGCTGGATGGTGGTATTTCTCCCTCGGTCCTTTGGAATCAAAATCCCCCTGTGCCCTTGTATGTCCCCATGCTGACCCTACATGTGAGGTTTGTCACAGCCCTTACACTCAAATCTTTAAGGCTCCACCAACATGTGTACCTAGCCGACTTTTTAAAAAACATTTTTATTGTAAACAACAAACAAATATGCCAACATTCTCGACATGGTTACAATCAATGGCTCACAATATCATCACATAGTTGTGTATTCAGTACCATAATCATTTTTTTTGAACATCTGCATCTCTCTAGAAAAAGAAATAAAACAGAATAAGGAAAAAACTCGTACACGCCATACCCCTTACCTCTCCCTCTCATTGACTACTGGCATTTCCACCTACTCAACTTACTTTAAGCTTTGTTCCCCTTATTATTTGTTTATTTGTTATCCATAGGTTTTACTCATCTGTCTATATCTTAGATAAAAGGAGCATCCGACACAAGGTTTTCACACTCACACGTTCACTGTAAAAGCTGTATCATTATACAATCATCTTCAGGAATCCAGGCTACTGGAACACAGCTCTACAATTTCAGGGACTTCCCTACAGCCTCTCCAATGCACCATAAACTAAAAAGGGAAATCTGTATAATGAGTAAGAATAACCTCCAGGATAACCTCTCGATTATGTTGGAAATCTCTCAGCCACTGACACTTTATTTAGTCCCATTTCTCTCTTCCCTCTCTTGGTTGAGAAGGTTTTCTCAATCCCTTGATGTCTGGCTGACTTCTACATTCTCTTTTCATTTCATCACTCCTTCTGAAAATTGTGGTGTTCCAGGTCTGACACAATGACATTTACTTGGAAACCCCCGACGGGCTTCAGCAGCCGCCATCACGGATCAGGGGTGGCTGTCCTTGGGGGGGGCTGGGTGCTCTCGGCCGCCTCCCCCTTGGCCCTCGGGCACGCCCCTCCCTGGACAGTCTGTCACATGGCTTGAGTGGCCCTTCCCGGCTGGAGGCCGCGACTCCCGGGGTGGCAGGGCCCAGCGGGGGCCTGGCGGCTCAGCGTGGATGGAGGGTCCGCCTGCCCTGTACTTCCCTCCTGCGTCCTGTGCTCCGCGGTCTGGGGCCGAGCAGGAGGGTGACAGGCTCCCCCGAGGCGCCCCCGGAAGCGCAGGCCCGGGGCCCCGCTGCAGGTGACAGACCCACCCACGGCCCGGGCTGTCCCTCCCAGCGCCCCCTCTCCCTGCGGGGTCGGCAGGCTCGGCTTCAAGGAGAGAAACCCGCCTGCCCGACGTGCTGTTGCCAAGTGGAAAAAATCAGAAGGGCCCGAAGGAAAGCAGCGACGCCTTCGCGGGCCGCGGTGGGCGGGAGGAGGGGCCGCCCGGAGCTTGTCCAGAGCCGCAGCCGCCGGGAGCGCGGGGACCTGGGGCACTCGGCAGGGACCTGGGGCACTCGGCGGGGACCTGGGGCACTGGGCGGGGACCTGGGGCACTGGGCGGGGACCTGGGGCACTGGGCGGGGACCTGGGGCACTCGGCGGGGACCTGGGGCACTCGGAGGGGACCTGGAGCACTCGGCGGGGCCCGCCCCCCACGGCGTTCGCTGCTTCCCTTTCCCGTGAACGGCGCAGGGAGGTGGAAGCCAAGGAAATGGGAAATGCGAACGACACACGAGTCAGCTTTCTGCTGCTCAGACGGAGCTCGGCTTTTGCTACCTTTGGGAATCCCAGGAGAGTGGGGTGTTTCGTCAAGACCCTTAAAAGAACCATTTTTAAGGGAAACAAGGTAGGCTGTTGGCGAGCAGCAGAGGACCCGTGGAGCGCGTTTGATGGAAGGCGCTGGGGAGCTGAAGGGAAGCATTCCTGCCCAGCCGCAGCCTCAGCTCTGTTGGTCGCTGGGCCCGCCAGTTAATGCCAGGGTGAAATTACATCCAGGTGTGGCCTAAAGTTGGCACTATTTGTCCCTAAAGTAATGAGAGGCTTGAGACATGGGCTTCAGAGGCCAGGAGTGTGCCATTCACTAGCCCAGGCACCCAGTTTCTGCTTCCACAGCAGAGGTGTGCGTTTGGGGCCAGCAGGGGGAGGGGGTGGTGGTGGGGGGAGGCTGTGTGCCTTTGCCATCCTGCCCGGCCTCAGGGCCCAGAGAAATGAGGCTCCGCCCAAGAGCCTGTGTGGTTGCCTGAACAGCTGCCTGGAATGCTCTCCCCCCAGAACTCTACGTGGCTCCCTCCTCCCTATCATTCAGACCTGGGCTCTGATGGCACCTCCCTCCAGAGACAGTTCCTGACTGCCCCTTCTGAGAATAGAGCCTCTCCCTCCTCCCCTTACCTGGGTTTGCTTTATTTATTTCTTTATCTCCATGACATTTATCACTAACAAACCCAAACAATTTGGTTATCTTTTATTTGTTTGCTTTCTTTCTTCTGCACTAGACTTTCAGCTCCAGGAGGGCAGGGATTTCTTTTATTTATTAGAATATTACCAAGCAAGTGCTTAATAAGCATCCATTGAGTAAATAAATGAGTGAACACTAATGTTGCACTTTGGCACACTGTGTGCCAGGCCATGTTAGTGTATGTACACACGTACCAGGGTTAGGGTTAGTATCTCCACGTGTACACACATGCACGCAATTGCCATTTAACCCTCACAACAGCCCCTGAACAAAGAAAGCATTGTAACCCTTCTTTTACAGATGAGGGAAGGGAGGCTCCGAAAGGTTTTGTGACTTGTTCTGTGTCACACAGCTGCATGAACTTGAGGCCCAAACCTTCCTGACACCAGCACTCCCCATCCTCCTTCTAGATCTGCATGCTCCCAGGAGCCCTTGTGACTGCGTGTCTTCACTCCAGCTGTCCCCTAGGAGTGGCGGAGAGTTGGGGGGTCCAGGAGGCCCACCATCCAGGTGTGCCACCCAGAGCACCCCTGTGTCTGAGCCCTCAGAGGGGCTCATCTCTGACCTGGTGGGGTGGGTGGCAGTTGTCTTATTGCCAATTTCTTCTTCTTCCAGCCCATTTGCTGAGTGCCCGGCATGTCGCCTGCCCTGGATATTTAGCAGCAAGGAAAACAGTTGATGAGACCAATTGCGTGACAGGCACATGACATGCACATTATGGCAATGTTTTCTTGACAACAACCCATTTAGCTGATCGTGCACATCTGCACATATGCCCATGCACACCCATTCACACATAGCTCACGTATGCACACACATCATATGTGCATACATATGCACACACATGCTCACACACATACTGGAGCTCCCTGAGGTGATGTGAGTTATCCCCACTGCATGCTAGCGAGCAGTAGGATTGAGAGCCCTGGCATCTCTCTCCTGTAATCCAGAGGCGGCATCCTGCCACACCCATGGCGAATGTGGGGACAAGGACGAGTGTGCATTGCAGCATGCCGGCACCCTAGGGCTCTCTGGCAGAGGCGTGTATTCCAGTTGGGTTCTGCTTTGCTTGCTGTGGAAACGGTTTCTGAGCACAGAGGCTGAGCCTGAAAGCGTGGGTCACAGGCACACGTCTGCTGTCTTTGAGAAGGGTGGGTAAGTGCACATGGCTTCCCAGGGCACACCTGTGTGTGCCCTCTGTGCAGCTGCGTGTCCAACTGTCCATGCTGTGGCTTCTTTACCCATGGGGTGGAGTATGATAGTGGGGCTCCCTGTAGGGGCGCCTGAAAGGTGATGGAGATGATATGGGAATGGGGTCCTGTAGCAAGTGCCCAGTAAGCGCAGTGGTTACCATTGGCCTATTCTAGTGCAACCACTGCTAGCCCCCGTGGGCCTTGACGTGTCCCACCCCAGCCCCAGGACCTCTGGGCAACTTGCGTTCTTCTCACAGCTCACGGTAGGAGACTCTAGGTGATGCCCACTTGCCAGATGGGGCGCTGAGCTTGGGCTTTCGAAACCCCAGTCTCAGAAGGCAGAGCCAGCTGTGAGTTTGCGTCCTCTGGAACGAGGGGCGGCTCCCCCTGCTCTCTGCACCGTGGGTGCAGCAGGCCTCACATGCAGGGCACCTCCCCAGCCTGTCCGAGAGGCTTGACATCCGTCCCCTGCATGGGCTGCCAGTGAAGGAACCCAGTCCTGGCACAGCCTGCTTCTGGAATTACGTCTTCAGAGGGCTGGGGCTGACGATCCCATGTGTTCTAGCTACCAAAGAGACACGCTTCGCTAAAGAGAATTAAATTGGCCAAAAGTCAAGCTTCCAGTTATTTCACTGCACTAACCTCTGTCTGTTGGGGCCATAGGACTGTTCAGAATCCAAATTGCACTAACGTCTTCATTCCCCTGGCTTTAGAAAATCATCTTTATGATTATACTTTCTTTTCTGACCAATATTTGAGTAGAACAAGCCCTCCCAGTTCAGTTGCCATGGGTGACCGTGATCTGGCTGAGAGGCCTTGCCTGGCCTCCCTGATGCTTGGCCGTTAGGTCAGAGGCATCACCCCCACGGGTGCAGCCCCTGCCTTTCCCTTCCCTGCCGTGCCCAGGAGCGGGCACGAACGAGTCGCCTGCCTCCTCCCAGTTTTTGTGAATGAATGAATTTCCAGTGGACAGCGACAGGTCCTGAAAGTACGAGATGTTGAGAGCCATCTTGCTATAATATAATAATGTATATTATTAACAGATTTACTTTAAGGGGTTTGCTCCTGTGAGTGTGGGTACTGGCTGAAAGCCACAGGGCAGGCTGGCAGGCAGGGGCTCTTGCACACGCCACTGCAGTCTTGGGGCAGAATTTCTTCTTCCATAGGGAAACCTCAGTCCCTTGCTCTGAAGTCTTTTGGTTGCTTGGTCAAGCCTCACTCCCATCATTAAGGGTCTTGCCCTTTGCTTAGAGCCAACTGCCTGTGGGTGCTGATTCCCCCTAGCAGGCGCCTCCACAGCGACATCTCTGCAGTGCCTGGACAAGCAACTGGAAAGCACAGCTTGGCCAGTTCACCATGGATCACCCATCGCCTGTCCCGGTGGCATAACTCAATGCTGGTGAAAATGGTGCCTATAGTGGGGTAGGGACTGACAGCGCCAACGCGGGAGGCTCCAGGCCGGGTGTGAATGCGCGGAGGGGTGGGCTGCGCTGGGAAGTTCGTGTCCCGGGGTCAGGCAGTCCCGAGTCAGAGCCCAGCCCCACCATGCCAGGAGGACTCAGCGAGCTAGAGCTGAAGGAGCCGTGGAGCCCCGAGGACCAGAGAGGGCAGGTCCTGTCATCAGGCATTCCCATCCAGGCACATCTAACCGCCGAGCTGCCCTCCCTGCCACCCCCAAGCCTCCCCGGACAGGCTGGGATTGGGTGCTCCATGGAGGGTCTTGGTGATGAGGGCTCCTGCCTGGTGGTTTGCTGCGAGGGGCAGTGGGTGCCCCCAAGGGAAACAGTGAACTCTCAGCCCAAAGAAGACACTCAGCACTAGGTGCTACTGCCGTCCCGGCTGGTGGTGGCAAGGAGGGCAGAGGTGGCTGCTGAGGGGGCGAGCACGGGCACAGGGGACAGCAGCTGGCCAGCACTGCGTGTGCTGCCCGTGGGCGCGGAGGAAGGTACCGCCTTCCTTAGGACAATTTAACCTACATCCAAAAGCTCTAGGAGGCTAACGCTGCAGGCGTCCCCGCAGGCGTTCATCCCAAGGAAAGCGCTGGTCCACTGTGCAGAGTCGTCGTAAATGCCCATCAGAGTCTGTGCGACAGAGAACGCTGGAAGAGGACAGAGGTAAATGGATTAGCACACCAGGACAATGGAATAAGATTCTGCCCAGCCGCTGAAAATGATGAAATCCTATCTATCTATCTATCTATCTATCTATCTATCTATCTATCTATCTATCTGTCTAATATGCTCTTTATGTATCTACTTATATACTCGCCAACATTGCACAAGACTGTACACTTATATAATACACACACATGGGTATCTATGTATTTAGATGTACATGTATAGATTATGTATATATAATATATGTGTGTGTATATATATACATGATGGAAAAGGAAAGACTGGAGAAACATAAACCATGTAAGGTGAATATCTGTTTTTACAAAAACATCTCCAATGATATTTAATTCACGTCATACAGTTCACTCATTAAAATGTACAGTTCAGTGGGTTTTAGTATATACACAGAGATGTGTAGCCACCGCCACAATCTAAGTTTAGAATATTTTAATTACTCCCCCCCAAACCCCCGTCCCTGCTAGCCGCCACTCCCCAGTTCCCCTCCCGCAGCCCCCAGCAGCCACGGATCTGCCTCTGTCTCTCCGGAGCTGTCTAGCCTGGAGATTTCACACCAGCGGAATCAGGAAATATGTGGCCTTTTTGACGACTGTCCTCTTTCCCTTGGCATAAAGTTTTCCAGGCTACTCCGTGCGGCCTCGTGCGCCGGGACGTCACGCCTTTTCAGGGCCGAGCGGCGCCCCGCTGTGTGGGCCATCCTCCCGCTGCTTGTCCGCCAGGCACACCTGTGCGGCGCCATGCACACGCAGCTGCACGCTTTCACGTGGGCGTTTGTCTCGATTCCTCTTGGGCAGGCACCTAGGAGCAGCTTTGTCGGATCATGTGGCACCTCCGCGTTCACCTCTTTGAGGAACTGGTCAGACTGATTTCCAAAGTAGCTGCACCGTCTTACATTCTCACGTGTCTTTTTTTTTCATGTGGTTGTCTTTTGATGATGATTTTTTCCTCTTCAGTTACATTGTATCTTCTAAAATGTCTACAGTGTTTATCCCCACTCAGTGTCTTTCTTCCTGGAAGATAATGGTGGCTAACACGGCACGGTGGCGTGGGAAATGGGCTGTACCTGGCGGGACTGTCTGGGATGCTATGGGATGGCAGAAATGTCCTCAGCACTCTGCGCTGGTTTGGGACGTGTCACAGGACAGGGAGGCTATTGGCGAATGGAGACCCTCACTCCAGGTGAGGGTCAGCTTGTGGGACCAGGTGGATGTTGGTCCCTGAAACACTCCTTACAGCTCCACTGGATCCCCCGTTACAGAGCCCAGGCCCACTCATTCAAATGCAAAGAAAGAGCTCCCCCCCCCACCTCTGCACCTGGAGACCTGTCTCTGATGACTGGGAACCTTGAATGGTTGGCAGGCTGGGTCACCGCCGGTTATCCCGCCAATGTTAAAAAATTCATAATGTGAATTCCATAGCCAAGGGGGCTGGGCCAAGGATGGAGTGCTGATGGTTGCTTCTGGGCCCCAGCTTGCAGGTGGGGGTCAGGAAAGGCGGAGGCAGGTGTGAGCCCAGGTGAGTACTACCTGGAGGAAGTTAGGAGAATGATGCTGAGGGCTGAGGCACACTGAGGGTCTGACCCTCCCCAGGTCAACTCATCAAGGCTGATTTCGGAACAGGTGTCCGGAGACCTAGCGCTCACCCAGGCCACACAGAGTTCCAGGCACACACTTCTAACTTACCTCTTGTAAATCAGCCCCCTGCACTCCCTCCAAATGCACAGGCCTCCTGCGTTTCTAGCTTAAAAGGATCCAATATTTTCATTTGGTCTAGACTTTTTTAGAAGCCTCAGATTCTCAAATTCTAATGCTGGGCAGGCTTTGAAAGGTCATCCTGCTTAGACTTGTCTCCCCGGACTGGCCTGATTAATTATCCAGATAATTATTCTGATCCCAAGACCAGGAAAGAGCCTTTGGGCAAGGTACTGGAGTTCCTTCTCTGCTTCTTATCCGCCGACTGGGCACAGTAATCAGACCCATCGCACCGGGTGGTGTTGGGAGATTAAATAAGACATGCACGTAACCTTAGCGCTGCGCAGATGCATTGTAAACACTCGGCAAATGGCAGCAGCGCTCACCAAGGGACAGTATTTTCTTTGTCTCCGCACCTCACCGTTTGAATCAGATCGAACCTGTAGTTGGCTCACAGGCGAATCCTTCCTTCCCCCCTCCCGCTCAATCACACCCCAGGGGGAGGGCGCTGGGCTCTGAGACTGGCAGGAACCAGCTCCTGCCTGCCAAGGGGGCCAGGGCGGGGCCGGGGCAGCCCAGGTGGAGCAGCCCAGGTGGGGCAGCCCAGGCGGAGCAGCCTGCGCCCACAGTGCCAAGCCCTCTTGTGGAGGAAAGAGGCTCCTGAACTCAGGTGTGCAAGGAAGCAGGTGGACTGGCGGGTTCTGCAAAAGCAGGTAATTTTCATACCACCTAAATTCAATTCTCCTTGGGCCACAGCCAGTGTGAAAGCAATCAGAATCATCGGCCACACAAACAGAAATAGCGTCCCATGGGACTTACATTTGTGCTGTCTCTTTTCCTGCTTGACTTAAAAAATGTGTCCTCAAACCCAGTGAAAGGGGTAAGGGAGTCAGTATCTATCCAAGCTGTAACTGGGGCCTGGACTAGGGTGCAGGAGGAAGGCTCAGCACTGGAAGGACGCGCTGCCTTAGGAGGAACCGTTTTAAAGTGAACAACTCAGCGGCTTTTAGTTCACTTACGATACCACCACCACCTCATTTCAGAATATTTCCTTCACCCCAAAAGGAAATCCTGCATGCATTAGCAGTTACCCCCCATTCCTTCTCAGCTCTTCCGCCCCTGGCAACCACCAGTCTACTTCCCGTGTCTATGGGTTTTCCTACTGCACCCACTTTCTGTGAATGGAGTCATACAACAGGCAGCTTTCTGTTTCTGGCTTCATTCACCGACTCCGATGTTTTTGAGGTTCACCCTCGCTGGAGGGTGCAGCGTGACTTCGCTCCGTTTTCCGTGGTGTGGATGGAGCACACCGTTTACCCGCTGATGGCCCTTTGGGTGGTCTCCGCATTTGACAACTGTGAATAGGCCCCAGCTCCCAGCCTTGGAAAGCGTCACAAACCCGCGGTTTTCTTTTGCGGTGCCGCCAGGACCACGCAGCGCGCCAGGTGAAGCTGCCCCCCCAGCCGTGGCGTCTCCGCCTTCTTTCTTTGAAGGGCGCCTCCCAGTCCTAGCCACTGTCTCCGGGGAAAGGCTGCCTTCCTCGGCAGTCCACCTACCTGCCCGTCTCCGTGTAGAGGAGACAGGTCCAAGGAAACCAGGGCAGGGAGGCACTCGCCTCGGGTCACGGTTTGAGGAGGTGCCAAGAAGCTCGGTAATCAAGAGAAATGTCATTTTAATGCAATATTTTTAAATTGTGAAATATATACAAAAAAGCAATAAATTCCAAAGTACATTGTAATAAATAGTTACAGAACAGATTTCAGAGTTTGGTATGGGTTATAGTTCCACAGCTTAAGGTTTTGCCTTCTAGCTGCTCTAAGACACTAGAAACTGGAAGAAATATCCATATAGTGATTCAGCAGTCATATTCATTGTTAAGTCCTACCTTCTCACCTTCTCCTCCTTCTCCTTTACCCCTTCTCCCAATCTTTAGGGATGTTTGGCCTATGCTCATTCCGACTATTCGTGTTGGAAGGGGCTGTCAGTAATATGGGAGAGGGGGTGGAGCTGGCTGATGTTCTGGAGAGGCTGGGCCCTCTGGGCTTCAGGGCTCATCTGACCTAGGAACTATCTGGAGGTTTAGGTTTCTGGAAAGTCATCCCAGTGCATGGAGCCTTTGTAGAATCTCAGATAGAGCCCTGGGTGTTCTTTAGGGTTGGCAGGAATGGTTTGGTTTGGGATCTGGCAAACCAAGGCAAATAACTGAAGCTGTGTTAAGAGTAGCCTCCAGAATAACCTCTTGACTCTCTTTGAACTCCCTCAGCCACTGAGACCTTATTTGTTGCAATTCTTTTTCCCCTTTTGGTCAGGATGGCATTGTTGATCCCACAGTGTCAGGGCCAGGCTCACCCCTGGGAGTCATCTCCCATGCTGCCAGGGAGACTCTCACTCTTGGATGTCACGCCCCACTTAGCGGGGAGGGTAATGATCTCACTTAATGCAATATTTTTAAAAAGTCAAATCAACAAACTATGGCCAGCAGCCTGTGGGATGGTCACCTGGGATGATCATTATTTATAAATAATGTTTTATTGGACCCAGGGTTGGGTTGGGTAAGTGGGACAGTGTTGGGCAGGATCCGGTGTTTATTTAAATTTATTTTTCATGTTGAAAATGTTTTCCTGAATTTTGATTCAAAAATATTATATTAAAATACTGTTTGTCTTGACCAATTGAGATCTTTAGCAGCCCTGAAGTATTCTGCCTGAGGGGAGAGCCTCCCTCGCTTTCCCCCAGTTCAGGATCTGCTCACGTTTTGCATTTCTTTTCTTTCCATGTTTCAGTTGTGGACCTTTGGGTTCAAAGGGAAAGGGCCAGTTCCCATCCCAGCCCAAGCTCCCTCTTGATGTGCCCCTGGCCTGGGGATTCCTAGTGGAGAAGGAAGAGTCCTTGCCTCGCTCGTGTGGGTGGCCGGATGAGCGGGCAGCAGGCAGCTCCAGGCTTCACGGGGATCCGCTCCCCTCCAACACCCCCTGAACGCGTGATTCCATCCAGAGAAGGCCACAGCCGGTTCCTTAGTTCTCGACCGGACCTGCCACATTCGAAGTGCATGTCGCTTACGAAAGCCCTGCCGATGTCGCATCTGCCAGTCCAAAACAGGGAGCAGAGGTTGGATGACAGGAAGGCTCAGGAAAGGAAAACACTTCCAAAACAGCAAGTGAGCAAACGAACCATTCTGTCAAAACCACCCGGCTTCCTAGGAGATGAGAATTGCATTTTCAATTACTCTCCTACTCATAAGTCTCACAATCATAAAAACGACCCCTTCTCCTCCTGCCTTGGCGTGGCCCCTGCGCTGTGTCCGGACAGGGGCAGGTCGCCGCTCAGCACACAGCCCGAGGAAGGCTTCTCGCTGCAGGGCTGGCTTCGAAATGCAGAATGCCACCTGTTTGGCTTTATTGGGCAGGTTCAATCGAAATAAATGGAAATTGTGTTTAATGTATTTATCATCAAGATGATTACTTTCAGGGACAGTAATCATCTTGCTGATAAATATATTACTTTCAGACCCTGCCCCTCAGCAGTGGTTGGTCCAGTGGTTGCGCTGGGCAGCATGGGCTCAACCGAGTGACTCAGAAGAATGCACAGTGATGCTTTCTGGTTGAACTTTATAAGAGTTTCAGTAGCTTTCAGCTATATTTTAAAAACCAATTTAAAAAAGTTTTTCCTAATACTCCCTTATCACCAAAATGTAGGACACACAGAAAGACGTAGATTGTTCTCAAGTTGTTTATTTTAATAATTTGAATTTCAGATGCGTTTGGTATTTTTCCTGGTGGGAGGAGACATTTACATTTGATCAACAGTAAGATCCTGGCCCCTTGCGAGGTGCCGAGGTGAACGGGGTAAGTTGGAAACCCCAAGAGTGTCATTCGCGCTTCCTGCTGAGGTGAGGAGACAATAGCCTTTGGAAGCAACTGAAAAAAAGAGAAGGCGGCACAAAATAAGATGCTCCATTATTTGTGGAAGGAGCTCAAAGGAGGAGGATATTCCTGGCGGTTTCAATAATCCAAGGAAACTTGAAGGAGCGACAAGGGTTAGAACCTCAAGGTATAATAAAATAATTAATGGTTATTTATAGTAACAGCCAGCCCTCCTGGGACACTCACCGTGGGAACTCGGCTTCCTGCAGCCTCACAGTAGTTCTGGAGAAGGTAAGTGCACTGTGCAGGGCCCCAGCAGGGAATAGCTACCATGCTCAAATTGGGCAATTCCGGGAGAACATAACTAAGGAGCTGTTTGCAAAGGCATGGACAAGGCGTCAGGAAACCACGAGTCCTAATGCACTGCTCCCAGCTCCTGACGGAGGGCCCTCCCCTGCCGTGAGCCTGAGTGGGGGAGGGGAGCTGGTGGTGACCAACCAGCGGCTGGAGAGCTGGGTGGAGAGGGGCCTGGGCACAGAGGGGTGCAGCCTCCAGGCCACCTGCACGGAGGGTCCTGGAGAGACATGTGCCTGCTCCCCTCACCTCCCTCTCTGCAGTCTCCTGCTGGTGCCCCCCTTGGCTGAACCCAGCCAGAAACCAGAGGCCAGGGAGGTCCTGATGTAAAATACAGTCACCTCCTGGGGCATGGAAGAAGGCAAAAGGAGAGGCACGTGGGTCTGAAGGCTGAGCCAAAGACACCCAGCTCATCACAGAGGGGCTTTGGGGGACGAGAGGATAATACGATCACGATCATGAGTTAGAGCAGACAGGCTGTCGGGGTCGGTTTGCAGGAAGTGGGGTGACAGCGGGCAGTGATGGAGAGTCCCTTGGCCACTCTAAGCCTTCAGACAGCAGAGCGGGTGGGAGAGGTTTGCTTTTTTTTTTCACATGAATGTTCATTGCAGCTTTATTCATAATTGCCAAAAATCGGAAGTAACCAAGATGTCCTTCAATAGGTGAATGGATATACAAACTTTTGGAATCCATACAACGGAATATTATTCAGCCATAAAAAGAAAATGAGCCGTCAAACCACACACACACAAAAAAGACATAGAGGACACTTACATGCATATTGCTAAGTGAAAAAGTCAGTCTGAAAAGGCTACATACTGTATGATTCCAATTAAATGGAATTCTGGAAAAGGCAAAACTATAGAGGCAGTAAAAAGGTCAGTGGTTATCAAGGGTTTGAGGAAAGGAGAAGGGTGAGGGGTAGATAGGTATGCACAGAGCATTATCAGGGCGGTGAAACTATTCTGTGTGATGCCTAATGGTGGATACATGACATTATACATTTGTCATAACCCATAGAACTGTACAGCATGCAGAGTTGTGATGTAAACTGTGGTCTTCAGTTAATATAATGCAACAACATTGGTCTGTCAATTGTAATGATTATATCACACTAAATGCAAGATATTAATAATAGGAAAAACTGTGTGTTGGTGGGGGCAGAGGGACAAATTTGGACTCTGTATTTTCTGCACAATTTTGCTATAAGCCTAAAAACTTCTCTAAAAAAATAAAATCTATTAATTAAAAAATGCCATAGTCTTGCCAGACCCTGGGTCTTTGGTTTAATAAATTCTAGTTTATCCCTAACTCCTGATAGTAATTTGGTTCTCACTGAATCCCTGACATTTGACCATATTATCAACCTGTCTTGATTTTAGTTTTCTTTTTAAGCACTTCCATGAAAGACCTGTGTGTGTGTGTGTGTGTGTGTGTCTGTGAGAGAGTGTGCAATTGTGTAAGATGGTCATAGTGTAAGGGAGTTTATTTAGGCCTATCATGACAAGATATAACTTTTGGCCCTTTGCTGAAGATGAGTGAAGAAGAGCAGTTCAAAGTTTTATCTAGACAGGTAAATGCTTAGTGGTGCCTTTTTATTGTATAATAGTTCTCAGATAATTAGGTTTCTTTTTTAGTCTTAGAGGGTGTTGATACACAAATAAAACAGCATTTCCACCACAACTGCTTCCTTTGGCAAGAGTAAAAATCTTCATGTCCAGGTGAATAAAGAGGAAGGCGGGGACCTACAAAGATGACAGTACGAGGTTGTAAATGGTGGGAAAAGTCCCCGCTTTTTCTTTCCTTGGTAAATTCTCAGTTTTGCTCCAAGCTTTATCTCACTTCACTTTATAGTTTGCAGGTGGAGAAACGGGCTCTTGGTTATCCACCCAAGTTGTATAGTATCAAGAATATTGGTGAACCTAGGTCAGTCATGCAGATGCTGCATGCCTATATGATGGACACCAGGGAAAACCCTGGACATGAAGGCTGGGGGAGCTTTCTGGCAGGCAGTGTTCCATATGGACTCTCACACCTTGCTGCCGGAGAGTCAAGTGCCGGAGAGGTTTGCTTTTATCATTTAACTTCCCAGCACTCTCATGTAAGTGCTCTTCATTCATTGACTCTCCATTCTTGCTGCTCGAAGTGTGGTTCCAGGGAGCTGGTTGGAAATGCAGAATCCCAGCTCCCAACCCTGGACGTGCTCAGTCAGAGTCTGCATCTAAGCAGGGTCCCTGGGTGCTGCCCACGCAGGATGTGGTTGGAGAAGACTGTTTCAAAGCACCCAGGAGTCTGGGTATGCGCAGGTGGGAGGCGGCTGGCAATGAGTCTGTTTAGGGTTTGCACGTGGTGCTGCCGTCTCTGGTTGGGAAGTAACATCGTACCCAGGGCAGGAAGTGCCGGCGCATGGCCGCTGCCAGCGTGAACTGCCACCACGGCAGCCGTTGCTCGTCACTGCTTGTGAATGGCTGCTCTCTTCCCGCTGAGTCCAGAGATGGCCTCCCAGTTCTTCTCAACGCAGTATTCCCTGCCTCCCCTTTTCATCCGTCTGAGCTAGCAAGTGAGGCCAAATGGAGTCACCAAATGTGTATCCACTATAGCCCATTTATAATTTTGGAGAGATACAAAACCCACTGATTATCAGAAATGAATGCCATGCCTTTATGCCCGCATGATGCCACGGCAACGTGGGGTCTGGAGTTGAGGAAATGGCAGCACAGTCCATCCTTCCGTCTGCGGTTGGTTATGTTTTATCAAGTTGCAGGAACCCTGAGGAGGGAGCACTGGACTGCTGCCCCTGTGGAAACACAGGGCTATGTCCCGCCGGCCTCTGGTCACGGCGTTTCACCAACCGGTCAGCACACGGCCTAGACGGGTGCACGTTTCTCTTCAGAGACACCTTAGTTTTTAGTGTTGAGTCATTAACCTGAACTCACAGCCGGCAGCACCCCATCTGCGCCCGAAAGCCTGAACAGAGCTCATCCAACAGGCATGTTTTCTCCATGAGGCACATCACAGCCTCCTTGGGCTCACAGATGCTACATGACACGTCAGCGCTATACTCGCGGGCCATTGTAAGCAACAAAATCACCAAGAAAAAGTGCAAAATTGTGAAAAACGTGGCACTAAGTACCCCTGAAAAGGACGCGCATGTACAGTATGGGAGCAGGGGCAGGGAGGCAGAGTGCGCCCGCTCAGCCTCAGCTGGGGACGTGCACGTCGGGAGCCCCCAGTTTCTCATCACGGCTTGTCCACAAATGACCGCAAAAGGGCTGTGAGCATTGGCTTTGGTTTACAAATAGGCGTTGGCAAGTAGGTGGGGCCATGGTAACGCGGGTGGACTGTAACACACTGGAAGGGGTTCACGCTGCCTCCTGGCTGACCTCGGGCCGGGGAAGGAGATAGGGGATTATTCTGGGACTTGAACCTGGAAGGGGGCACCCAGGTGGCCAGGGAGCCAGGACAGGAGAAGGGAGACGAAGTCATCCCAGACGGAGGGAGAGAGGCCACCAGCCACAGAGCAGAAAGCTGAATTCTGTGCTCGGTAACCTGTGCTCCTCTGTCACGGTGGTGTTGAGCTCGACAGTGTGGAGAAACGGGGGGTGTGCTCTTTCTTTGCTTCTCAAGCATACCTGAAATATTATTTTTTTCAAACCTCCAAGAGCTAAGTTAAACATGGAAATGACAATACAGAGCGCCCATGCTAACGTGACAGTCATTTTGGAAATCGGCCAGCTGGATTTAAGTTGCGTCCCTCAGCACGGAGCGCTGAGCTGGAGTCTGACGCCTCAGTAACCAGCGTGTTTTGAGCAAATGTGTTGAGAAATGCAGAGCTCCAGTTTGGAGGCCAGGCTGACACGTCTTTGGGCAAACTGGACAAGACTGAAAGAAGTGGTTGTTCCGAGTCATGGCGGCTTGATGTGATTAGGTGGCCCTGCAGGTGGAGGAACTGGGAAGTCCGGGCGCCCGGCGGGGCCTGCGAACTGACGTTGGGAACTGGGAACAGAGGAATCTTAAGTCACGTCTGGCTGGCTGGAGTCAGAGCCTGTCCCCAGCTCTGCTACACAGCTGGGCATGCTTGCGGGTGAGCTGCCTGCCAGCACATGTGACGGTGGTGCCTTTGTCCCTGGTTCCCCCGTGTTATCTTTGAGATCATGCTAGTGAATCTTACAGAAAATTTACTAAAATTGCATTATATAAAAAGAGTTGCTGTGCCTGAAAAACCTGTCATCCGTTATATGTGAAATTCTGATTTAAAGCTGTGGGCCCCATGGGTTGCTTAAGTGTAAATAATATGTCTTTGTGTGCATGCATTAGGCATGATAAAAACTCATATTTGTGTGTTCTCCAGTTTCTCATCATGTGTCAGGCCTCAGCCACCCTCACCCGCTGTCAGTACAGTGTGTGTGTTTGGGGCGGGGGGGGGGGAACATGACGATTTAGGCCACGGTGACGAGAGTGGACCTGGGGAATTTGCCACAATGCACCACAGCCGAGGGGGGGCCGCGTCTCCCTGACCCCTGTGCTCTGGGTTGAAATGTGGAGACTGGCTGGTTCCCCCCGCGAACCCAATGCGTGTCCCACCTCCGTCACTTTCTTGAATTAGGAGCCTGCGAGTTTTCTGTTTGTTTGTTTTTTCACATGGGCAGGCACCGGGAATCGAACCTGGGTCTCCGGCATGGCAGGTGAGAACTCTGCCACTGAGCCACCATTGCCCGCCCTGTTTTTGTTTCTCACACAGGCATCCCTTAAGAAGCACCCTGAGCCCTTTTTAAAATTTCAGACTCCCTGGCTAAGAAGAGTCTGAAGCATTCCCAACATGTCCCTCACCGAGATTCCCATATAATGTCCCCCCAATTTACCATATAGGCTGTGTCCCTCTCGCTCTACCGGTATGCGTATTTACGTAAGATACATCTATTACATATAAAGCATCACATTTAACGTGCCCATATTTTTTCTGAGCCCAAGTTGCAGACACTGTAAACACGATAAGACTTTGCCATTAAAGCCAAACATTCTCTCACATAAGTGCAGCACGTAACCAAATGCAGAAAAATGACATTGACACGGTGCTATTGTCTGCGCTGGGGACCTGGCCCAGCCCCCCCAGTTGTCCTATGGGTTCCCCCTGCAGCAAAGGAAAAGGCAGGCCCATCTGCTGCCCTCGCCTGCCGTGTCTCTTTAGTGTCCTTGGAGCTGGAATGGTCCCTGCGTTGTCCTCTGCATCCCGTCATGTGGTTTTGCAGAGGCGCCCTTGCTTTGGGCTTGTCTTTCCGCTGGTCACACCCGTGCCCGGCGTGCGGCGGGGGTGAGGTCGTCTGGGGCTGTGTGCCCATGGCTCCCCGGGGGGCGCGCGGCCTCCGTGTGTCCTGCTGCGGGCAGTGTCGGGTTAGGGGTGTCTGCTGGGCTGTGCCCCAAGAAGCCACTGCTTCACGCATCAGAACAGGGTCTGCCGGGAGATACTTTGAGACTGTGCAGCTACCCCACGCGCCCGGGCCACGGGGCTCAGCGCACAGCAGGCTCCGTTCACGGCACCTGTGATGCCCTCCTTGGACAGGACAGTCCCAGCCCAGCCTCCGGGGCGCTCCAGGGCCACGGGGGATGGGGCACGGGAGGCTGTCCTGATGAAGGGACTGGCCTGCCCCTCTCGGGCAGAAGGAGAAGCGGAGGGGGAGGGGGCAGGCCAGGAGGCAGCGCTGAGAGGCCACGTCTTCCCCTGACCTGAGACTGGGCCCAATTCAAGGAGGAAAATAAAAATGATAGGATTCCTTGTTGGCGTCTCAGACAGGCTTTCGTCTCTCTGTTTCTTCTCCTCTTCTTCTACCCCACCCTCTATCCCTTTATTGCTGAAGGGAAAAAGCTGTCTTTCTCTTTCTCTCTATCTATCCATTACCTCTCTGTCTGTCTGTCCATCAATCCATCATCTGAATCTCTACCACCCACATCCCTCCATCTGCTGTCTCAATCTATCACGTCTTTCGCTATAAATGTTCCCATCTTTTAGAGTTAAATGTGAACTGGAACAGAATGAAAAGTCATAAAAACAATTCTCTCCCCCTCCCCCTCTGCTTACTCTCCGGAGAGGTTGCAGCGGCCACACGAGCCTGAAGCCTCCAGAAGGCAGGGATGTCCCCTGGGGTCCTTCTCAGGGCGCGGGGAGGAGAAGGGATGGGGGCAGGCAGCAGACGCGCACGCTGAGGGCTTGGGGGCGGCGTGGACGGGTCCCCCCTCCCGCATCTGCCCCTTCGTTCACACCCAGGCGTGTCGTGAGGGCCGAGGCACTCCGAGAGGGGTTGGGGGTCTGCCCAGCAGAGAGGGGGTTTCCATCACTGGTGTCGCTTCGAACTGCCAGCCATGGTCATAAGGAGAAGCAGGCTGACCTTTAGTCAGTTTCAATGACGTTTTAACCTCTCTACAGACAACGCACGTGTTAGTGGCTGCAGTCGATGTGCAGGCTCCCCACCCCTTGGCACCCCCTTTTTACACCCTGGGAGCCTGACCACACCAGCTCGAGGTGTGGAGATGCGAGGCTCTAAGCGGCCGAGGCTGAGAGGACCAGCTGGAGCTGCAGCTGCAAAATGGGCCGTTGCCAGCCAGCTCCTGTCCTGCCTGGAGACAGGCCGGCTCTTCCTTTCAGGTGGGCGAGGGGAGCGGATGAGGCTGGGCGACCAGGCTGCATGTGCACAGGCCTCTTCCATGGCCCTGGGGGAGTCTCCCGTCTTGCATTTATAATTCTAAGTGACTTTTTTTCTGAAAATGAGCCCCACGACTGTGTAAGCCCCAGGACCCCCAAACACAGCTCCATCCTGGCTCTTCGCAGCAGAGGAGAAGCAACCCCTGCCCCGGTCCAGCCTGCCACCGAGTGTGGCTTAGTTCAGTCTGCACACCCGGCCACGGGCTCGCTTTGTCCGAGACGTCCGGGAGGGAAAGGTGCCAAGCGAAGGGATCTGCAGTGAGCACCCATGAGCCGCACTCGGAGGCGTTGTTCTCCCCGGCTGGCAGAGCACCCACAGGCCCCGGGAGCCCAGTGCCCAGTTCGTGCAGAGATAAAGCTGTCTGAGATAGCAGAGAGGAGTGACGGGGACAGGCAGGGAGAGATGTGGCCGGACCCTGCCCCAAAGGGAAAGCAGCTTCCGGAGGAGAAAGCAGGGAGGTGAGGTCAGGTGTGGCCCGAGGTGGCCAGTGCGAATTACCACATGCTGGCCCTGCCTTGTGGTCCCTCCCCAGCCTTGCTGGGCTAAGGTCCAGGTGTGGGCAGAGCCAGCTCCTGCTGGAGGCTCCCGGGGGGATTCCTGCCCTGCCTGCTTCACCTCTGAGCCCCCCATTCCCCTCACTGCTCTCCCTGGCTCCTCGTCCCTCCCTCCATCGGCAGTCAATAACCGCCTCACCCTGACCTCTGCTCCCGCGGTCCACTCCCTTCTCTGGTTCTGACCCTCCTGCCCTCTCTTATGAGGACCCTGCAATGACATTGGGACACCAATGGATAGCCCAGGACCCCCCTCCGCCCATCTCAGGATGCTTGGTTAGTCCCATCTGCCAAGCCCCTTGCCATGTAAGACAGCCTAGCTCCAGGGTCTGGGGGTTGGCAGGCACCCCTGGGGCAGCTCTTCATCTGCCACGCTTGCTGGGGGCAGCTTAGCTGCACCCCCAGTTCAGAGGACCCTGGGCCGGCTGGGAGGTTCGCCGTTCTGATGGCTTGTTCCAGCAAGATTTACCCTTTTAGTTTTCATTTTTCCCTTTTTCTCTTCAGGTGTAATTTACAGGGAGTGAAGTGTCCACCTGATGGCATCTCACATGGTCCCTCCACCTCCGGCCGGCTGTGGCCCCACCACCGAGCACGGGGCAGCTCTGCCTGGCTTTGGGCTTTATGTGAGTGGAGCAGACACACTTTGTTTTGTCTGGGGTCCTTCGCTCTACATTGGGTCTGTGATTAGGAGCCAGGGGCCCCAGGCATAACTGCTCCCTGCACAGGCATCGAGAGCCTCGGACGCCGGGCTCGGCAGGGTGGCCCTGCTGGCAGGCAGTGCACGGTCGGGGGGACTGCGAACCTGGGAATAGACAATCCCAGCAGGGAATGAAGAGTGCGGGCAGGGCGCCAGTCCTCGTAAAACACGTCAGAAACATATGTGGGAGTAGGGGAAAGAGAAGTGGGACTGAGTGTGGTTCTAACAGGTGACCGTGTCATTGCATGAAGGTGGCCCCTGGACCGTTGCTGTTGGACGGCAGGCGTGGGGTGGGGGTGGCTACCACCCCCCTGTGCCACCCCGTCCCCTAGCGATGATTTCACAGGTGCAGGTTAAAGAATGAGCACCTGCAGCAGGGTGGGTCAGTGACACCAGCTGCCACCATCCCTTCTCTGCCAATTTTATTACGATGCCTCACAATGGCCATTTCCATCGTCACTGTTACCGCGTGACAAGTCTGGATGTTAAACATTGTGCTGAGACAGATGCCCTTCTATATTCTCCTCCCCATCTAGTTGTCGGGCTTCCAGCTTTGTCTTTCAAGCAGTCAGCGTGAGGTTTCCACGCCAGACCAGAGTCTGGCGGTGGAGAGAACTCTGCTAAGTATGGACGCCAGTTCTGCAGCCAAGAGCAACCTGTGAAAGGAGTGTGTGCTGCTTTAGAACCCGAGTCCCAGGGACGGGAAGGAACCTGTGCAGGCGTCTCCAGCAGGAGAAGCCCACCTTCCTCCCATCACTCCCAGCGCCGCCATCTGCGCCGCTGGACACAGGCTGTGGCCCGACCTGGGAAGCTGCGCTCTGTTGTCACAAGGTCCGAACACGTAATGTGCGTCTGTCATTTTACACTCTGGGCGCATCTCGGACCTTCCACGGGGGTCACCCGTGCCCAGATTCAACTCCCGTCCGCAGCCTGCACCGAGGTGCCTCCAGTTCCCGGCCCCGCCCCAGTCCCGGCCCCAGTTCACAGCTTTCTTCGTGATTATTTGGGTGTCCAGTCGAGAAGGGATAAAGAGACCCAGGGTCCCCCCGCGAGCCCTAAAGAAGCACTCGCTTTGCTGAAATGGGTGAAGCAGCGGACACGAGCCCTTCCTGGTGGGCTTCTATCCTGATCGACTCGGCTGGGCCATCCAGCATTACTTTTCTTTTTGGGCCCACTTCTAATGACACCTTATCTCAGAACCAGTAGGAACACGGTGATGGGAGCGGTTCTGCAAGACCCCTCTATGTCTGCAATAAAGCTCATCTCCAGCTGCCTCCCAGGGACCCCAGCTTCGGCACCGCGAGTCATAATTGAGAACCACTATTATTTTGACCTTTAGCTTCTGAAGCTGTATGTGTGTGTGTGGCTTGTGCAGCCACGTGTGTGAGCATAATGCAGGGGCCAGCACAGTCAGCCAGGGTAACTGAGTGGTCTTGTGTCTTTATAACGCCCTCCTGGGGACCAGTTCAGCTCTCGGGGTCTCCCCTCATCACCTGCTAAGCATCGGGCAAGATCTTCCTTGCTTGAAGGCAAAGGACTCTGTTTTGTTTCACCTTCTGATTCTAAGTCCATAAAAGCCCTAAGCGTGCGGGCGCCCCATGTGTGTGTCTGTGTGTGTGTGTGTGTGTGCGCGCATGTATGTGCTGGGGAGGGGGTGTCATCTGGACCCCTGCTCCGTCTCTCTGATTGTTCCAACTTCGCCCTTCTCTGAGCCGCGCTTTGTTCTCAGGCTGACTCCCCTCGCGGTGGTGGGACGCGGGGCAGCTGAGCTTTGCTCCCCTCATCTGGGTGGAGAGAGCCCCACTTCTCCAGCTGCAGAACAAGAGGCCTTCCTCTCACTGGCTGGCCGGCTCGAGTCAGCGCAGCACCCGGACCCGCTGCCAGGAGACTGCAAGGATGTGACTGGCGGAAACCCAGGCACCCGGACCTGTCCCTGGGGGAGGGGAAGAGCTCGCAGCCTCTGCTGAGCTGACCAGTCCCCACCCCCAGCCCCGTCACGTGGGGAAAGTCAGGATTCTCTCAGGAAAGAGTAAACCGGATGTGGGACAGCAGCCAGTGGGGCCAACACGACCCCCATTTTGCAGATGAGCAAGTGATGGTCAAACCTGCCTGAAGCCACCGTGAGCCGGCGGCAGAGTTAAGCTGGGTGTGCTTACTTCTCCTCTGTCACCCCTCCATGGGGCTGGAGGGGGCAGTACCAAGCGGTTTAGTTGATGACCACTGCTCAACCAGCCCAGGAAGACCTATTTTTTGGGGGTGGGGGTGCATGGTCCAAGAATCAAACCCGGTCTCCCGCATGGAAGGCGGGCATTCTACCACTGAGCCACCTGTGCGCCCAGGAAGACCTAATTTTAAAAGTTTTGCTTCAGAGAAAGTGGGCATTTTAAGCCCTCATACGGACAGGTTTTGCAGCAATATTCACATTTGCCATCATTCTGGACTCTCAAGCCTTCCTAAGTTCATCAACCACACTGATGTCAGCTGGGAGAGTCCCCAGGACAGGGGGCAGGGGGCAAGGCCGTGCCTCTGACGTTCCCTCTGGCAGCAGGACTCAGCCCAACGTTAGAAATGAGCTATTTTCCATGACACCGCAGGCCCCTTGTGCGTCCCATTAGCACCACACGCCGCCCTGTCATATCTGTAGTAAAGCTTGGCCTTGAACCTTCTCTGCCATCCCTCTCCCGGGCAGGAGCTGGAAGCCCCTGGCCTCCCTCCCCCAGCCTGGCTGCGTGCGTCCTCCCTGCTCGCAGCGGGCCTGGCCAGGTGTCCGTGCTGCTGGGAAAGGTGGATCTTATCGGCAGTCACAGCGGGGTGGGCCCATGCTTTATAAAACACGTGTTTGGCAAATGCTTTATAAAACCCGTGGGTTACAGAAATCCAGATGGAGAGGAGCTGCCTAAGCTTGTTGTCAGAATCTCACATCTGCTGAGAAAACAAGCTCAGTGGCCGGTGAACAGAAGTAGGGTGGGGGGTGGGGGGTGTCCGCAGCCTGCGACGGCCCAGGTGGGTTCTGGGGCTGCACCCACAGCCGGACGGGCAGGCGCAATGCCCACTGCCTCCTCGGATGTGGGCGCCGTCAGAGCTGGCAGACTCTCTGCAGCATCTGGGGGTCCTGGGCTACCAGGCGAGGGTCCCGAGCAGAGGAAGGCAGGGCGCTGTGCGCAGTCGGGGTGAGCCCGGGCCCCCAGGCTCAGCACCGGGCCCTTGGGTCCCGGCGTCTCCACGGCACGGGTCTCAGGACCCGGCTCTGCCGCGTGTCAGGGGGGCTAAGTTTGGTTGCTCTTGGTTTCCTTGTTTGAAAAACAGGTGGTCCTGGGGCTGTCATGGGGTTCAGAGGCCTGAACGGTGAGCCCTGGCATATGCAGGAGAGGCGGACGCATGTGGGTTGGATATGCACGTGGACAGGAGGGGCTGGCATAGGGAGGCCTGCAGACCCCCTGCGTCGCCCAGACTGGTGGTGCTCAGGTGGGAGGCTGTGGCCCGGGGTCCTCCTAGAGGCTGCCCCAGCATGTGCTCATGGGGACAATGGGCTGTGCAGGCCCAGTGGGCAGCCTCCCTCCCTGGGCCTCCTGGGGCTGCATCCCGGGGTGCCCGGGCATCTGGTTTTGGGCCAGAACCAGCCAATGGCAGACCTGGCCTGGAGGGTGGGAGACGAGAGGGGCTCGGGTATTTCTTCTCAGCACCTCATCCCTGCCTGCGCTTTCCCAGCTCCCTCTCCTCACCGCGACCAGCCCAGGGTGAGAATGTCAGTCTGCTCTCGTTAGTCCCCCAGGTATCCCCACCCCTCGTGGGCCCCTGAGCCTGCCCTGGCTGGACGGGGCCCTTGGGTGCCTTGTGGTCACCTCTGCATGAGGCGTCCCTTTCCTGGAGAGACTGATACAGAAGCTGACTGCCCAACCAAGGAGTGCTGATAACCAGAATCAAGGAGCTTTGGAGCAAACCCTAGAATGGATTCTGAAGGTTTGAAACCCCTCGAGATCCCACGTCAGAGGAATAAAAGTTTTAGGGCAAGGTGACCTTGAGCCCTGGGCTTCTGCAGGCATGGGAAGTTATCAGGGGCCACAGCTTATGGGGGGCCCTCAGGTACCCCATTCCATGCTGCCTGCCAGGCAGAAGGGTTTCTAAGTTTTCGCTTCTGGTCTGGGACTTAAGTTTGAGTCTAGTTGCTATATTATTAGTAACTGGCAGCCCTGGTACCTCTCTCCCCACTTCCTTCCCTTCTTCCTCCTTCCTGCCTCTCTCCTTCATCCATCCTTTCCTCTCTCCCTCTTTTCCTCCTTCCCTCGCTTCTTCCCTTCAGCCCTTCCCCTCCCTCCCTTCCCTCTCCCTCCCTTCCCTCTCCTCCTTCCACTCTTTACTAAGCACCGAGTAAAGATATCGCACAGGCTCCTCTCCCAGGTTTGGACCCAGAGCAGCAGCTATAAACAGGTGCTTGCAGCCCAGCTATCACCCGGACCCCACTGGGGGTCCCTGCGGATGAAGCGTTGTCATAATACTAAGATGCTGACTGCACTTCCAGAGTGTTGACATTTGCCTGACTGCAAAGCCAGCGGCGCTGACCCAGTTGGTGACGCAGGCCAGGTCAAGGCTGTGACCGACAGTGTGCTACGGGTCAGGCTCGGGGTCAAGCAACCATCCCCACCACACACTTGCAGCTAAAGAGAAGCTCCACTTAAGAATGCCCCTGATGAAGCAGTGAATTTGTTAACATATTAAAATATCCACCCTGAATACATGCCTTTTTCATAACCCCTGTGGCAGAATACGCAGAGAGCACAGCTACCGCAGCTCAGAGCACACGGGCTGCCTCCAGGAAGCATCCTTGGCAGCTGAGCCGTGAGCAGAACTGGCCACTTTTTTCATGGAATGACTAACAGGCAGACACAGAGAGCAAAGACAGAGAGCGGCGGTGATATTAGCTAATCGATTTTTCAGACTGCACAGTGGAGTGTGTTGGGAAGAGCTCTGTGACTCAGCGAGCCAACATTTCCCGAATTCCCATGTGTGACGCTGCAAAAGCACACCTGGGTGGAAGATCCATTCAATGTGGGGGGAGACCACTGGGTTCCACCTAAGCTCAAGGGAGCAGCGAAAAGTGCACGGACTTGCTTTCAGGTGCTGCATTGCAGAACACCTTTAAGAACTCCCTTTCCTTGAGTTTTGGTGGAGCACTAAAGAGGAGTATCCCCAGGGGTGCGATGGTAGTTCAGTAGTAGAACTCTCGCCTGCCATATGGGAGACCCGGGTTCGATTCCCGGTCCATGCGCTTCCCAAAAACATACAAGCAAACAAACAAAAATTCAACACATGGTGCTGCAATAACAGGGAACTCACATGGAAAAGGACTGAAATGTGACCCACCGTGCAGCATACAAAAGAAAGAAAAGAAAGAAAAATATCCCCAGTCATCACCAAGGAGTGTCAGGACACCCGTTCCTTTTCCAGCAACGTCTCTACGGTGGTTAGAGTTTTGCATCCACTTCCACAGCACGGCACAGCAGACAGCGCAGAGGCGGAGGAGAGGGTCTGGCTGCTTTCTATTCAGCCAGACATGAAGAGATTTGCAAAAATGTCAATCAGTGCCATTCTTCTGAATTCTGTTTTGATTTTGTGCACATAATGATTTTTAAAATACATGATGGTTGTGTAAACACGCAATGGGTGTACCTTTATTCATTTCCTTATGAATTAATGGATCAATGTTTTCTAATGTTGCCCATTTTAATTCTGAATTTTGTAAAAATTGATAGATATGACGCAAAAGCTCCTTTTGAGAGTGCTGAGACCCTCTGTCCCCGTGTGTGGCACCATGCCTGCCGGCGCCTGCCGGTGGCTTACGGAGGGCTGGGTGACACTCAGTGTCCTTCTTTCCTCGAACCCTCATGAAGCTTGTTCCATAGTGGCACCCACCTGTGCAAGCCCATACCCCACTGTGCAAACCTGTACCCCACTCGTGCAAGGCCGTACCCCACCTGTGCAAGCCTGTACCCCACTCATGCAAGCCCGTACCCCACCTGTGCAACCCTGTGCCCCACCTGTGCAAGCCCTTACCCAGTGCAGAGACAAGGGCCCATAAACCCAGGGCCAGACCGGCTACAGCCAGTCTTGGTTCCGTGAGTGTGAAAGCGGCACAACACTGGGCCAGCCCTTTCGCTACTCTGAGCCTCAGTTTCCCCACCTCGATAGGATTCCAGTGGCTTCCTCCTGAGAGGTGTGTTCTGGTGAGGACTGAGAGGCAATGCGGTGTGACAAACACGAGCCTGTCCTGGGCGTCCAGCCCTCTCCGAAGTCACATTCGGCCCCACGAACGCCCCAGCACAGGCCTGGTTCTCCCCCCACATTACACCGAGGAGACCAGACTACCTGGGAGGTAAAGGATTTGACGTGTGCAAAATGCCTGGCTTGACGCCCGTCACAGGCAAAGACTCCATCCCTGCGCCTCTTTTACGCATTTCCATCGCTGAGTTTACCGGTCCCCGAGGTCCTCCCCGAGGTCCTCCCCGGTTTGGGCAACGGGGAGGCCCCTCTCAGAGGCCAGCGTGTATTGGGGGAGCAGCGTCTTCCCTTCCCCAGCCTTGGGCCGCTGGCTGTTCGGAAACCTCTGAGGGAGGAAGGAAAAGCCGCAGCCCATGGCGTGGAGCCCGCCCTCCCCGGATCTTGAGGCGCAGCCATTTCACGCCGCGTCTGCGCCAAGCCAGCCGGACAATCCCCGTGCTTGTCTGCTTGACTGCTGGCTCATTTTACAAATTGGCTCTTATTAGCAGGGGAGGTGGGCGGATGTGGGTAGTGGAATGTTCTGGAGGCCACGGTTTCAGATCTGGCCTGGTTGGTGAGGGTTGGTGATAACCCTCTGGGGCTATCTGCTATCTGAGAAGATATTTGTCCCTACTCTTTTTTTAATAATCATTTAGGTTTCTAACATTTATTGTATTGGTTTTGTTTTGCTTTATCTGCATGGGCAGGCTCCAGGAATTGAACCTGGGTCTCTGGCATGGCAGGGGAGAACTCTGCCACTGAGCCACCGTTGCCCAAGATGTGTCCCTTTTGTTTCGGGTCCAGATACATGCATTCAGCTACTGTGCATGTGCTAAGTGCCTTTTGTGTACCAGACAGTGCTGATGGCCGAAGGTTCCTTGGCGAGCAAGGTGGATGGAAGTTTCTTCTCGCCGAGAGGAGGGAAATGCCAAAAGTTTCAGCGAAGTATACTAGTTTCTCACAGTCCATAAATAAATAAATTAATAAACATATTAGTGGTTATACTAATACACACACATTTGTACATATAAAGTTTGATCCTTCAATGATCATAGCTTGATCAATGGTTCAAGACTTTCTTACGGTGGTAGTTATTGATGATGCGGGCAGTCCAGGCCTCTGGAGAAGACGGTGTGGTCTGGGACCACAGCTGTGCGTCCCACCCCTTCTCCCTGTTTCTGCCTGGAAGGACTGGAGTGGCATGCCAGGTCCCCAGGAGCTGAGCAGCTGGGGGTGAAGGCAGGTGGCTCAGGAGAGAAGACAGAGCAGGGCCTGGTTCCTGGGTTTTCCAGCTAGTAGGTGTCGTGGTGATGCCAGATTGTCACCGTTCAAGAGAGCTGTGCACTCCTTCTTCCCTTTCCACTGGGGAGAGAGGGTTGAGGGTGAAGGGAGAAGAGAGGGGCCAGAGTATCACTTCTCACCATGCTTTCCTCCTGGGGTGACGTGCACAGCCCCTCCCTCTACAGAAGCCTGAGGGCAAAGGGGCACGTCCTGACAATGGGGGGGCCTCACTGGTGAGGTTCAGGGTGCTGTGAGAACGTCGCCCCCGGGGAGGAGGGGCTTGACCCAATACCTGGAGGACAGGCAGGTGTGACCCAGGAAGAGGGGGTGGGAAGAGGGCTGCCCGCAGCTTCTACCACAGGCGGGGAGTCCCCAAGAACAGAAGGAATGTGGCAGGACTGGAGAGTGGAGAGAACTGCAGTGTGTCTGGGCTCAGAGGGCCTGGAGAGGAAGACGGGGCGCGGAAAGGAGCGCAGGAGCGGCACCTTGGAAGACGCACTCCCCGAGGGCAGTGGAGACCCCATCAGAGGAGGGGGCGGTTGTGATGAGATTCAGGTTGGAGGAGCTCAGGCTTGCTGGGAGAGCAGGAGGAGGCCGAGCGGTCAAGAGCAGGGCTGGGGCTGGAGGCGGTGAGCAGACCCAGCAGGCATTTGGGGAGTGTAATGGCCAGGTTGCAGCACTGGCTTGGACGTGGGAGGTGAGAAAGCAGGATGAGTCAGAAATGACTCCCAGGTGTCTGTCTGGACATAGCATGTGAGGGGTGAAGCCACTTGTCAAAATAAGGAGCCCGAGAGAATGAGCTCCGGGGGGCGGGGGTGGACAGAGGATGGGTGCGTGTGGAATGTGTCGGTCTGAAGTGCCCGTGGGACCCCAGGGCAGCTGCAGGCAGAGCTGCTCTCTGACTCGGCCGCTCAGGCTTTCCTTCTTGGATCTTCTTTTGCTCCCTAGCGCTGCCTTCGCGGGCTTGGTTTTGTGCTCAAATGAACTGGCCCTTCTGGGTGGGTCCTTCGGAGGTGCGGGTGGGGCCCATGACTGCATTTCTGAGGCCTTCCCGGGGGAAGCTGCTGCTGGTTGAGGACGACACTGGGTGGCGAAGTGGAGAGTGTGGGGGCTGCTCGCCATCGCCCCGCACTAAGCAGGGGCTCATCCGGAAGCTGATGGGAGGTGGACGGGGCTCCCCGGTTAGGCCGTCCTCGGGGCTGGCCGTGGCACCATCCCCAGCTCTGGCTCACGGCCCCCTCTGCTAACTCCAGAGCTCTGTGCAGAGGTGAGCCAGCCTCAAAAGCACCAGCCGCGCATGATGAATAGCAGGCCGGGCAGGCGGGCAGGAGGGCAGGCAGATGCAAGGCTGTCTTTTCCTCTGTAACTCTCGACCGCAATTATTTATACTCTATTTTACTTGCTTATGTGTAACCCAAAACCTCGTGTTGCCACACCAAGCCTGCCGCGCCGCCCAGATGAGGCCGAGCGGGCCGAAGCGAGTGCGCCTTCGCCTGGCCACCCTTAGGCCCTCTGAGGCCCAGCCGGCATGCCCCCACCCCTGCCCAGCACGGGGGCCCGGCCCACGGCTCAATGCAGCCTCTGTTTATTATTGCAGAGAAGCAATTTTCAAGGGGGTTGAAATACTTGTTAAAATTAAGGTAAAGAATGTAAACCACCGTCAGGCTCTTTCACCTTATGTTCAAAAGCCTCTTGTTTGCCCAGGCGCCACCTCTTGCGAGCCTCCTGCACGCCTCAATTAGCTCCGTGAAAACCAAAACCAGCCGCCGGGGCCCGGGCACGGGGAGGGCTGCGGAGGTGCTGAGGCCCGGGGCGTGTGCCGAGGGCTGCAGGCACCTGCTGGGCTCAGGCCGAGAAAGGGCTGCCTTGGCTCAGTTGGAAAAATCCAGTCGAGTGAACTTGACAAATGATTAAAGGGGCAAAAAGAAAAAAAAGTCCACAAAATTCACGGGTGTCTTCAGGATGGGTCATCCGCGCAGAGCCAGCGCTACCTTGCGATGAGTCCAAGTAAACCCCACGCCAGCCGGATGGTGTTGGGTGTCTTGGAGCCTGCGTTACGTCAAAGAGAAAGGATGAAGCATTTTGACAACTTTAAATACTGAAAAGGCAGCTCTCCTTCAAGGAGAAACCACCGAGGGGCTACTTAGCCAGCACAAAATACCTTTTCTTTTTCCAAGGGATTGCTACTTTCAAGCAGCTTTTTATTTTCTGCAGGCTTTCCCCCTTTTTAATTTGGAAAGGAGGGCTATTTAGGGCAGGCTCGCTTTGAAAGTTCTGTGAAATGGCGTCAGCTGGGGCGGAGGATGGAAAATGGAAACGCCGGGTGTCCGGGGAGCTGTTCCATGGACGTCTGTGCAGAAAGCTGCACTCTCTCGGCGTGGCCAGATGTGGCTGGGGTGCCTCTGGAAAGGCCCCTTCCAACATCCGCAAGGGAAGAGGATGAAGTGTTGTTGAAAGAGCAACCAGCCTGTCCATGGAAGAGATTGATATTCAAATTCAGGACATGTCTTCAATAGGACTTGGCTTCCCGTCACAATCCCAGCTGGTGTAGGCAGGGCAGCCGGGACAGGGCAGCCGGGACAGGGCAGCCGGGACAGGGCAGCCAGGACAGGGCAACTGAGACAGGGCAGGGGGGTCAGGGCAGCCGGGACAGGGCAGCTGGGACAAGGCAGCCGGGACAGGACAGGTGGGTCAGGGCAGCCGGGACAGGGCAGCCGGGACAGGGCAGCTTGCTCTACATAGCAACTGGACGAGGCACGGCTTCCAGCGGAGGGCTGGAACTTGCACTGCGGGATGTGGGCTCTAACTGGAGCGCTGCTGCTCGCAGGCAGCAGGGGTACTGTGCAAACACGGCCTCCTGGAACCTGTCCGGCTTTGAGAACTTCTCTCCTGCAAGCGCCAGCGTGTGACCAGACGGGCTCTTGGAGCCAAGCAAGTAGGGGTTTATTTCCAGCAGCCTGGATTATTTACTCTCTTTAAATATTATTGTGGAAACATGTATGAGACATTGGAGTTGCCGTTTTACCCACGTAAGTGTGCAGTCCCGCGGCATTAATTGCATTCCTGGTGTGCTTCCATCACCACGTCTACTACGAAACCTTTTCTCATGATTCTGAACAAAACCTCTGTACCGTTTCGGCAGTACCTTCCTGTCCCCCTCTTCCCAGCTGGTGACCTGTAATGTAGTTCCTGTCTCGCTGCATTTGCCTGTTCTAGATATTTCACATAAATGGAACCCTGCACCAGTTGGCCTCTTGTGTCTGTCTTATTGCAGTCAACATGATGTTGTCGAAGTCCATTCTCGTTGTAGTGCGGATCAGGACTTCACGCCTTTTTATGGCCAAATAACATATTTTTGCGTGTGGGTATGCCATGTTCTGTGTCTCCACTCTTCAGCAGGTGGAGATGTGGGCTGTGTCCTCCTTTTGGCTGTTGTGAATAGTGCTGCTAGGGACATCGGTGCCCAAACGCCCCCAGGTCTGGGGGCACCTACGGGTGGAGTTGCCGGGTCATATGGCAACTCTGTTAAAGTTTCTGAGGAACAGCCAGGCTGGTTTCCCTGATTTCTACCTCGTGATGGTCCCTCCTGGGCCCCGGCACATTGTCTGTGAAGGGAAACGTGGGTGTAGCTGGACCAGCAGGGCCTGGTTGGGGATTCAGCCCTGGGAGCTGTTGGGGTTCCCAGCCCTGACCTCCCTAAGCAGCTGATGCTCAGTTAGGGGGAGGCAAGACAGTCAGCGAGTGCACACTTAGGGGTGCACATGGCATCTCCCTTCCATGCCATCATGGCCCTTGGAGCTGTTCACATCACCAGCAATTTGGAGGTGATGCCTGGGGTCTGCCGGCGAGGGCGCCTTCACCGAGGAGGTCAGATGGACAGAGGGAATGTGGTGACATTTCATGGGAAGATGCCACAGCGGGACACCCCCTCAATTCCCAAACAACGTGGAAACGTGGCAGCCTGTCCCTGAGAACTTTCTGGAGCATTGACTCAAAACATGCAGTCATTCTGATGTGCCTGGACTGGAGAAGAGGTACAGTGGGGATTTTTGTTACGCAGTGAGTTCTGCAGTCGGGTGCTGTGTTAGTTAGATTCAGTTGTCAACTTGGCCAGGTGAGCATACCTAATCTTGTTGCTGCGGACATAAGCCAACGGTACATGAACCTCATCTGTTGCCAATTACATCTGCAGTCGGCTAGGAGGCGTATCTGCTGCAATGAGTGACGTTTGACTTAATTGGCTGGTGCTTAAATGAGAGATCGCAACATAGCACAGCCTAGCAGCTTGGCATTCCTCATCTCAGCACTTGCAGCTCAGCCCGGGCCCTTAGGGATGGAGAAAGAAATCACTCCGGGGAAAGTTGTTGGAACCCAGGGGCCTGGAGAGAAGACCAGCAGAGACCATCCTGTGCCTTCCACGTAAGAAAGAACCTCAGTGGAAAGTTAGCTGCCTTTCCTCTGAAGAACCAACAAAATAAATCCCCTTTTATTAAAAGCCAATCCGTCTCTGGTGTGTTGCATTCTGGCAGCTAGCAAACTAGAACAGGTGCTGATGGGGGCAGTCAGCCTTCGAAGGTGTGGAAGGAAACCTGCACCTGGTGAGGAATTTCAAACCATGTAGACAAGCTCAAAGCACGAAGGGGGTGTCTCCCACCCCTCTTGCTCCCCATTCACACTCAGAGGTGAGCGCAGCTGGCTGCTGGGCCTGGGTCTCCTCCAGCGCTCCGACACTGGCAGCCAGCCGAGGGGCCCCGCACTGGGCCAGGCCCCGTACCTGCATCCTCGCTCTCAAACCAGCCCTTAAGAGCAGGTGCTACCACGGTCCACATCTTACAGAGCAAACTACACTCAGAATAATTTGTTTGGGCCAGTAAAGGAGCAGAAGTAGTAAATGGTGGAGGGAGATGTTGACCCAGACAGTCAGACCACAGAACCAGCATGTTTCTAATCTTGACGCTAAATCAAGGTGTCTGCGTGTGCACATGAGTGTGCATGAGTGTGTACATGTGGTGTGTGTGTGAAACACGTATTCAGAGTTCTGCTTTTGTAATCGTTTGCAACGACTGTGGCATAGAGCTTATCAAACTGCAGCTTGTTCTACAAAATGACAATAGCGTCTTCCCTTATGAGCTCAGAAAGCTCCCCCTGCCCTCCTCAGTAACCGCAGCGTGTTCCATTATTTGCACGTGTGATAGTTGTGTCGCCATTTCCAATTATTTAACATCCAGTATCTGCCAGTCTGGGGCTGTCCTAAGCAATGTGGCAGTGACATTTTGGGGTCACTGGTATCTTTATTTTGGGGCACAGAGGCTTATTATTTTGTTTTATTGACACAACAAAACAATATACAAACACGAACATTTTTAACATGTGAACATTCCATACTTGGTGTACAATCAGTGGCTCACAGTATCATCGCGCAGTTGTGTATTCATCACCATAATCATTTCTTAGAACATTTGCATCATTCCAGAAGAAGGAATAAAAAGAAAAAAGACAAAACTCATACATACCATACCCCTTCCCTCCCTCTCATTCACCGCTAGTATTTCCATCCACCCAACAGATTTTAACCTTTGTTCCCCCTATTTTTTTCTGTACCCCTTACCCCTTCCTTTCATTGATCACTAGCATTTCAATCTACTAAATTTATTTTAACCTTTGTTCCCCTATTATTCATTTATTTTTAATCCATATGTTTTACTCATCTGTCCATACCATAGATGAAAGGAGCGTCAGACACAAGATTTTCACACTCACACAGTCACATTGTGAAAGCTATGTCATTATACAATCATTTTCAAGAAACATGGCTACTGGAGCACAGCTTCACAGTTTCAGGCACTTCCCTCTAGTCTCTCTAATACGCCTTAAACTAAAACGAGGATATCTATATAATGCATAAGAATAACCCCCAGGATAACCTCTTGACTCTGAAATCTCTCAGCCACTGACACTTTATTTCATCTCTTTTCTCTCTTTCTCCTTTTTGTCAAGAAGGTTTTTTCAATCCCTTGATGCTGAGTCCCAGCTCATTCTCAGATTTCTGTCCCACGTTGCCAGGAAGGTCCACACCCCTGGGAGTCATGTCCCACGTAGAGAGGGGGAGGGTGGTGAGTTTGCTTGGTGTCGAATCACAGAAGGAAGTGAGGACAGAGGACAAACACATGACAGACTGTTTGGGGAGCTCCGGACCCGAAAGAGTTCCTGAAACACAACCTCAGGAACTGAGGCCACATCTGAGCAACAAAAGAGGTTCTCTGGGGGTGACTCTGAGGCCTAATCTTAAGTAGGCTTAGCCTGTCCTTTGCGGGGTTAAGTTTCATATGAATGAACCACAAGATTGAGGGCTTGGCTATTGATTTGGTTGCCCCCACTGCTTGCAAGAATATCAGGGATTCATGGAGGCTTATTCTCCTGTAGGAAAGATGAGAACGATTTCTGGGTGGGGGCACGGGCACTTGATATTCTAAAACACAGCACTGAATCTGCTTCTCTGCTTCGAGCCGTGTGCCCAGGGGTTTATTATGCAGCTGGCCTGGGTCTAGGAAAACGAGGGGTCCAGGAATTCAGTCCCACAGTGACGAACTCCTCCTCTTGAACACCGAGGCTCTGACGGGACAGCCCCCGGCGCGGGGCGTAGCAGGCAGAGGGTAGCGAGGAGGGTGGGTGCTCTTCCTACCTCAGGCACTTAGGCGCGAGGCGGCCCCTTCCTGACGGACTCGCGCCTTTATCCAGCTGCTGGGTGAACTGAAGGCGAGAACGCCTTTCCCACCCACAGCCTGGCCCCCAGGGAAGCCCCAACCTCGTCTCCACGTCCTCAGGGCCTTAGGCATGCCCAGGACCATCCCCACGGCCAGGGGCACAGTGGTCACTGTCCCTCCACTGGGCACAGGGCAGTTCACATCTCACTCTTAGAGGAGTGAACATGAGAGCCTACCCGGACGGCATCTGCTGGGAGCCGTGTGGGCGGGGAGAGGAGCAGGCCCGAGGTTGTGTTTTGGGAGCTCTTTCGGGTCCAGAGCTCCCCAAACAGTCTGCCGTGCATTTGTTCTCCGTCCTCACTTCCTTCTGTGATGCCACACCCAGCAACTGAGCTCCTGTGCTTCCCACACCGGGGCTCGCTCCTGTTTTCTCTAAATTGGGGTCTTCACGCATGACAGGAGGGCCCTCTCCAAAGGTGGGGTGTTGAACAGGCAGCTGGAAAGGCCGGTGTGCGGCTGAACGGAGAAAAAGCCGAGCACGTGGGGTCCAGGCAGCATTGCAGCAGCTGCGGGCGGATGAAGAGGTATGGGGCTGCCACTCCAGTGATGCCGGAGTTGAGTGAGCTTGCTTTCCTCATTTATTTGCCCCTCTCTGTGTCTTGGCTGAAAGGTCCCCTACCGCCCACCTTCCTGGTGTCCAGACTGTCCTCTAGGGCAGACGCTCCCAACCTTTTGTCTTCAGAAACTGTTGGGTGCCAGGACGGGGAAAGCCCAGTGAGCTCAGCTTGGCCTTGTATGGTTTGATCCATTTGCTGGAATTATTGCTTTTTATGCTTATCTCGGGTCACGGTTTAGTTGTTTCTTCTGGTCTCCCAGCCCCACCCCAGATCGTCAGCCACTGGCCATTTTCACCAAAGACTCTCTGAACCTAGAATATAGCAAGCAGGCAGGTGGCCTGCCGACTTTGTTATGTAATGACCTCCAAGGTGAAGGTTAGATATTGACGGAGATGAGTGACAGAGTGAGGGCCTTGGAGACGCTGCCTGGGCTAGTCTCACCTGCTGCTGAAGCCAAGTGAGGAAGAGGAGCATACAAGTGGAACTAAAGGGACATTTTCCCGTCAGCTTCTCCTTGGGGAGGGGGCAGCTCCCCACCAGAGGACAAGGGAGATAAGCAAGGACGCAGGTGCACACGCCGCCCGACACCCAGCATAGGCAGGCGTTCAGGAGCCCTGCCGGCGTGGCCGTGGCTCGGCCTGGGGCCACTGTGCCCACCATGGCTGAATGGCTGAGGCCCGCAAGCAAGGCAGAGGGAGGAAGAAGATGGGCTGGGGAGTGCCTCCGCACGAGTGTCCCGAATTTGAAAACATTTAGCCAGGGACTCTCCCTCATTTGTGACGTGGCACGTCCTATCATTCATTCGTTCGTTCATTCATTAAGCGTGTGTTCATTGAACACTGAACACTGCACTGGTTTCCCATCAGGCAATAAGCAGACAAAAACCCAGCCATCGTGCGGCTTGTCTCCTAAGGGGGGGAAGAGACAGTGAACCAGAGAAGTACATCAAATATTGTGACCTTGCTAGGTGGAGATGGATGTGGGGGGGGGGGGGAAGGAAGGGCATGGGAATGGAGTGGTTTGCCGTTTTGTAAACAGGGGTCAGGGAAGGACTGAGGGGAAAGACGACTCTGAGCTGAGCTCAGAGACAGGTGAGGGGAGAGGTGGGGCATGTCTGGGGAGGGGCACCCCCAGGGGGGCAGCACATGTGGGACCTTGAGGTGGGACTGCCTGGCCAGTGGGGTCAGGGGCGCTGAGGCTAGCGTGGCTGCACAGGGGGCTGGGAGAGCCGGGGGATGCCCTCAGGCAGTGGCCAGGACATGGACTCGGACTTTTAACTGTCGCCTTTTACCAGTTAAAAGTTCCTTCCCTCACCTCCTCTCCTAAAAACGGAGTAGCAACCGGTGACATCTTTGCTCTTGGCATCAGCTCCGGAAACCTTGTACCTCACGTGGAGGGGTGTGAAATTCAGGTCTCACGCCAGCAGAAGCCATCTACCCACGATGAGTAGGGTATTGGGGTTGGTTGACAAAACCCCAGCTGGTGTCATGAACGTGGCTACTGTACAGGGTCAGCTGACAAATTCTGTCTTTTCTTACATGGCTCCCGTAAATTTACAGAGTGTGAAGCATGCACAAGACTTCAGTGTTGTAGCAAAACAAAAACACACACACAACAGGAAAAAAAAAAGAAAGAAAAGAAAAACCACCAAGAGAGGTCAGCTGTCTAGGTCCTCGTCTTCTGAGTATGCTTTAAAAATCTAGCAGGGGTGGAGCAGGGAAGACATAGGTCAAACCCAATATTGGAAGAAATCTATTTGTAGCTACAGTGGGGCTGGTGTGGGGCTGTCCAGTGGAACATTTAACTGGTACAGGAATTTAAAGAGGCAGAAGTTCATTTCCTGTGATTTATGGAATTTTGCTGACTTTTGTTCTGTTTTGGTGCTCAGAGGGCTGAGAGAGACCCTGCCAAATGGGAGCCACTGTTGGCATGTAAACGTGCTTTCAGGACAGCATCGCAGCCACCTGCAGCCTGCAGAGACGGTCACGGGAGGCATGCTCCCCACGCTCCCCACTGCAGGGATGCACCCCAGGCTGCCACCCAGGGCTCCCTGCAGCTCCTATGCAGGAGAGAGATGGTGCAAAGGCCAGAACGGGCCAGCCTCGGGCAGTTCCATTTTGACTTATGACTCAGGCAAGCAGTTTATTAATGCAACAGCATCTCCACTTCAAGTCACAGCTTGGGAGGCGAAAGAATGGCCACGGGAAGTGGTCTGAAACTGCTTCCTGTGGTTTCCCAATTCTGAGGAAAGCTCTGTTCTGATTTTAAGTACAGTCATTGCGATTTATAAGTTTAACATCCTACATTCATAAAAATTACATTTGACTTGATACCAACTTAACTTCAATTGCATACATAAATACTATTCCTACACCCTCTGTCTTCCCACCTTTTGTTTTATTTGATACAAAATATATCTTTATACCTTGTATGGCCCAAACCATAGATGTATCAATACTCTTTATACATTTGTGTTTTGGAACCTGTACGAAGTCAAAAGTAGAGTTAAATACCCAAAAATATATTCCAACAGCTCTGGCATTTGAAGTTGCCCATATGGTCCCCTTTACCAGACGTCTTGTTTCTTTACGCTGCCGTGCTCTGCTGTCCAGCGTCCTTCCCCTTCAGTCTGAAGAACTCCCTGTAGCATGGCTTGTAGGGCAGGTCCAGGGGTGATGACGCCCCTCGGTTTTTGTCTATCTGGGAATGTCTTAATCTCTCCCTCCTCTGTGAAAGACAGTCTCACCGGAAATAAAATTCTTTGACGGTGACCATTTTCCTTCAGCACTTTGAAGATCGCCTGCCATTTCCTTCCTCCTTCCACGGTTTCCAGTGAGAAATAGACACTTAATCTGTTTGGTTCTCCCTGTAGACAGCATGTTGCTTTTCTCTTACGGGTCCCAGAGGTGTCTCCTTTCACTTGGCACTCACCAGTTCGCGTACCACGTGTCTGGGTGTGGCTGTCTTCAAGTCCATGCTGTCTGGGACTCAATGGGCTCTTCAGCGTGCATGTTCCTGTTTTTGTTAAATTTGGGATGTTTTCTGCCATTATTTCTTTGAGCTCATTCTGCCCCGTTCTCTTTTTCTCCTCCTCCTGGGCTCCCATAAAGCATTTATCAGTATTCTTGATGGTGCCCCACAGGTCTCAGGCTTTCTTCACTTTTTTCTTTTCTTTTTGTTTCTGCTGCTCTGCCTGAATCTTTTCATTGTCTTGTCTTTGAATTCACTGATTCTTTCTTCTGCCAGCTCTATTCTATCTCCTCCATGGAAAGCAGATGGAAAATGACCTGGTTTGTAGGAAGGTGACTCCTCCACCAGCACTGGACCACTGGCTTTGTCCTAGGCACACGAGCGTCTCATCCAACTGCTCTTTCTTGAGGTTCCAGCTCCAGTTTAGAGAGTAGGAAATGGAACCTCCAAGGAACTCTCTCACTCAGGGTTTACCTGCAAGAAATCCTAGGGTCCCCAGGCTCTCAGACTGCCTGATGCCCGCTTTACCCAAAGCTTGGGTAAGAAATTTTAAAGTGTGAAGGAAACTAACATTTGCATGCAGGCAATTCAGGTAGGAAAATAAACAACCCTGAGACATGGTGCAAAAATCCTCCTAGTGAAGTGTGCTGGCAGAAAAGGGGATCGAGAAAGACTTCTTCAGGGAGGTAGCAGGAAAGAAGTACTGAGAAGATAAAACCACGCTAGGTTTTAAAGAACAGATATGACTTTTCCAGGAAGCAGAGTAAGTGTGAGCGCATACTGCTGTGAGAACCTCTGGCAATGGCCGTGATGGTCCTGGGGTAGTTACTGAGGACCCACGTTATGCAATGGTTTTCCATCCCACCTCCAAACTCTGCAAAGCCAGACCTGAAATTTCCCAATTGCTCTATGTGTGGGGTGCAGCACCCAGTGATCCTCAGGGGTTGGAATTGTTGCCTCCCCCATTTTCCAGGCGAGCAACAGAGCAAAAGTGGGATTCAAATGCAGCAGAGGCTGTCTGGAGCCTGCTCTTCTCCCCTATTCCCTGCATTTCATGGAGCTCACTCAGTAGATGTACCACCCCAGGCAGTTCTCCCCTCCCTGGTCACACTTGGGGAGTGAAGGAGCTGCAGTTCATTGGCGGATCTCCTTGCCTTCCTCTCCATCCCCACCCCTCAAAGCAAGTGAGGCAGCTACGGTGGCTGAGGAGGCCCCGCCCCAGGCCTGCTCCCGCATGACAGGGAGGGGGTGCTTCAGCGCTTCTGCTCCCAGGGGAGCAAGGGGGTCCTGCAGCTGCCAACCTTACCGTTTCCTCGGTCCCTTCCCTTGGAAGCTTGAGGGCAGCTTTGAGCTGGTGGTGTGAGCACAAAAGAAAGGACATTTTGGACATTGTTTGTGAAAGTGGTATGCAGCATTACTGGTTTGATAAATCCATCCCAGCACTAAAGGCACACGTCCTGCCTGGCCCCAAGACAAAGCCTGCAGCCTTGCACACACCTGATAGGAGCTCACAATGCTACAAGCCCTGGGGCCAGGGTCAGGGCTGGCCCAGGGAGAGAGAAAGAGGACAGCCTCTGGGCTTGGCAGGACAGTGCCGGTCAGGTCGGGAATCTGAGCAGGGGTCATGCCCACTGCAGTGAGAGCACAGAATAGCTGCTGGAAACTGGGGTTCCTCCCCATGCTGCCACCTGCATCCTCTCATGACCCCAACACGGCCGAGAGGTTGTAAATGGAGAAACTGAGGCACAGGGTGGCTACACGTGACCTGTCCAAGAAGGGGGACTGAAGGGTCAGGAAGTGGCTGTGAGAGGGGTGGGTCAGTGGCGAAGAGCCCTGCCGGCTGTCCTCGCCTCTGCGGTGGAGGCTGGGCACTGGGTACCCCTGCCAAGTGAAAATCTGACTTGGATTTTAGCCCCTCAGTGGAGGGACTCCATGGGGGTGGGGGTCACTCGGTGCGTGGAGTGGTAAGAACCAGGCTGGGGGGCTTCCTGGCAGCCACGAGAAGAGAAGACTGTGAGTGAGGGTCCGACCCCTGCCGTCCCCAGACTGATTCTCCACCTGGTCCCTCACCTCTGGGGCAGACTTCTCGCAAGCATGGACTTGGCTCAGCCCGTGGCCTGGTGTGCTCACGTGCACGTGTGAGCAGAGATGCGTATCAGCCCCCCGAGATGGGTGTTTTCTTCCAGATCAGATACAGCGACGCGGGCCCAGTGCCCTGCCAGATGGGGGGAGCAGAGGAGCCGCACATGAGTTCCATTAGCCAACTCCACCCTCCAATTTATTTTTCTGTGCCTGAAAATGATAAGAAATTTTCAGTTTCGTGAAATGGTGCACTGCGGGGGAAAGGCGCAGAGATCGAGGTCGCCCATGTATGGATTTGGCCAAACGCCTCCTGCAGATTTCTCTCCCCCTCCAGGTCTCCAAGGGAAGGAGAGGCAGACCCCAACCTCTTCCTCCCGGGGTATTTCATTCCACCCTGTTCCCACCTCGACTCCCCTCTGCAGGTTGCTTTTCATTTAGACATAAGACACCAAAGAGCCGTGTTTAGTTTTAGTAGCACAAGTCTGTCTTTTCCAAAGGGATGTTTAACAGGGTTACCGGGTGCCCTTTGGGTGGTTTCTGAGGGAATCTGAAACCGAGGCCCGTGTGCAGGGACGTGGCCCGCGTTCCCAGGCCGAGGAGGCGGTCTGGCGGGCACCTGCATCTCCCACCCGCTTCCCACTCAGCCGCCCCCCGCCTGGCCGACACCTGGGCGCGCGGCTCCGCGGGTCAGACACCTGGCGGCAGGTACAGGCGGGGCCGCGCTCCCACTTCTGGGGGCCCCGCAGTCTCTGTGTCCCCTGGCGTGTGGCTGCGTCCCTCCCGCCTCTGCCTCGCTCTCCACGCGGCCTCCCTCCCCGCGTGCGCCTGCTCCCGGTTTCCCTCTTCCTATAGGGCCGCCCGGCCTCTCGGATGGAGGACTCCCTCAAGCCAAGACTCGGGCCTCGTCTAACTGGACGACACCTGCAAAGACACTGTTTCCAAACAATGTCGCGAATGCAGGTTCCATGTGGGATGGGAATGGGGGGGACAAGTCAGTGGTCTACAGCGATAGCTTAGCTCAGGCGACAGCCACGAGGAGCACGTGTCTGGTAGGAGAAAAGTCTGTTTTTAGTCACATATTCTCCTCTGTTTACCGCCCCCCTCTTATTTTAATGCAAATCCTTTTCCCCACCGCCTCAGCCCTCTCCAGTCAACATCCGTACTCTTCTGAGCGCTCAGCTACTTTGCTCTTCAAAAACACGTTTTGTTTTTAGCGATACCGGTCATTTACTTACAGGTCAGATGGACAAGCTACAGAAGAGCTCGGGTCCTAGCTGGGATGACATCAGCCCCACTTGCATGGAATCTCAAGCAGGAGGTGAGCCACATCAACGCTCCACAGCCAAGGGTGCTCCTGCGTGAGGGGGAGGCCAACGCCTTCCTGTAACACACGCATCAAGGGTACATATGTGCACACGTGTGCACACGCGTGTGGGTGCACTCTTTCAGGCCTCCAGGTGGAATTCGTGAAGTCACATTTTCCAGTGGTCTGCACGGGTGTCCCAGCACTGGGCAGCTCGGCCGGCACCGCCCTGGAGAGAGGGAGCCAGTGAGCAGCCGTGTCTGGACTGGGTCTGCCCTTTCTATCCACAACGGCAGGACAGTGGAGGGTTCCAGGGGCGCTGGGCTCAGCCCCTGGAGAGGGTTTTGCATTTATTACGGTCATACTGTGAACAAGAGTCTCTCTCCCTCTTTTTTTAATGAGCGTGGCACCAGCCCAAAGATGTCTGCTGAAAGAATTCCATGTTCCTCTCTGCTGACTCACTTGGTGGGAATTGCAAAGCCACATACCAACAAGAAGCTGGCTCCCGTGGCCCTCCCATGGAAAATGGAGCCCAACCTTTCAGTTCTCGTGTGAATCAACAGTGGAGACACAACCAGACCTACTTTCTCTCTTCGTTCAATGTTTCTACATCAGGAACTTCATGCAACCCCCATGTCGATGGTTGAAGAGTCAAGGGGAAAGGGGAGGGGCTCACAAAACGGTGCCTCTTTTCTATTTTCTTATCAAGGGGAAAAGCGTCTTGCTATGTAAAAAGGAAAAGAAAATTTGAACTCTAAATTGTTTGATTTTTCAGTTAAGCCCTGGAAGCAGCAGCATGATGTAAGTTGGAGGCAGACCAGCCTGGGAGACATTCTGCCACTAACAAATTTTGTCTCTCTGCACAAGTCATTTTCTCTCTGGGCCCCCAGTTTTATTCCGGAAAAATGATGATGTTGACTCAGCCAGGATGACAAATCCAAGGCACCCATGAACCCCCCCAGGGCCCATGCTGACACCCAACTTCATGGTTCCCCAGCGCCCCCTCCACACTCCCAGCACCCACCCCAGACACTGTTGATCAGTCACCACCTGTTCTTCTGTGAACCTCAGAATCCTTCTCAACCCAATCTCCAGGAACCAAAACAAGCAGCCAGAAAACCTATTTACTAGTGTAGTGGTCATCCATTTGCCAAATAATTCCAGTATTTGCCCCTCCAAGGGTGTGGCAGGATTGAATTTCCTGCCCCTTTAAGACTGGTGGGGCCAATGAATTGTGAACCAAAGCAGGCAGGGTCTTTTCTGGGCTGGGCCCTTAACTGCTGCACAAGACCTTCCTGAGGCCCATCCTTCCAGCAGGGCAGTGAGGTGCTCTAGGTGATGGCCATGACGGGCCTGGGTCTCCAGTGGCTTTGATGAGCTGAGTCCCCTGGGGACCTGGACATGCCACATGAATAAGATACAAGCCTTAAAAGAAAGAGCCCTGAGATTCGGAGGTTATTTGTTACGCCAGCCTGACTCAGTCTTTCCTGACTGCTACATCATCTCTGACCCTCCTGCCTGGCTTAGAGCTGTCCCTTGGGATTGATCACACTGACACCAAGCCAAAGAGATCACTGGGCGGACTCCATTGGCTGGCCCTCAGATCCGATCATCAGTTAGGGCCGGTTGTTCCAGACAGCCAAAAGGCACCAAAACCTGTGTTCAAAGCACTGAGCCCTCACTTCCCTGCATTAAGTGGGCAAAACAGTGTGCTCTGAGGACCCGAAGTTATGGATAGCAGCAGATAAGCAGTTTGGTGTTCATCTCTTTCCACTTAAAAAATAATCTCACAGGCCATTTTCTAACTCTGGCGGACCGAGGACTGTCCAAGTTTCCTTGTTTTATTCTTAAACCTCCTGCGTGCAGAAGCCAACTCCTTATACTAAAGCTCTTCACGTGTATACATATATATTCATAGACATATATTTCCGTACCTCTGCTGACTGTTTCTCTGGGGAACCCCGACTGATACAGTGTCCTACTCTTTTTTCTTTTTGTCATTTACAAAATTTTAATTTTTAAATTGACACAATGTAAAATTAATTTTAACAACTTTTTTGTAGTTATGAAATAATTCACATATCCAGGAAAGTCCCAACCACTGCCAGTGTGCACGGGTGCTCGTAGTGGAGGCCACGGGCACTTCTGGGCGGCACGGGCGCTGTGCAGCGCACACACCCACGTGATGAGAATGCACGTCTGGCTGCCTATCTGAGTCAATGGGCGACTTTGACATTGGAAAAGGATTTCTAGTTATCTCGGTTCTCTCTTTTGTACTTTGCTGTTGTTTTCCAAATTCTGTATTTGAAACATGCATTACCTTTGTAATCATATTTTGTGGTTAAAATAATAACACACCTTCAACTCTGTTCCAGGAATTTTAAAACCTATTATCGTTTTGTTTCTACTACAACTTGGGTGGATGGCTGAAGAAGCAGGCTCAGAGAGGTTATGTGACAAGACCAGGGCCACACAGCTCAGAAGGAGCTAAGCAGGGCTTCGAACTCCGTGCTTCCTCATCCAGGACAGCTTCTCTCATGGATGAAAAGTACTTGGGGAAATCTTACAAGTGACTTTATTTTCCCTTTTTTTTTGTGGAAAATAACATATATTCCAAAAAGCAATAATTTCCAAAGTACATTTCAAAGTTACAGAACAGATTTCAGAGTTTGTGATGGGTTACAATTCCACAATTTTAGATTTTTACTTCTAGCTTCTCTGAAATACTGGACAATACAAGAAATATCAATTTAACGATTCAGAGGAGTCAATTCAAAACACAGGCGCCAGGTTAAGGAAGGCACTCTTCTTAAGGAGTTAAGGGATAAAAAGTCCTTCTTATTGAAAGAGGATCCTGAAAACAAACGATTAGCCCTTTCTCCCTTTCCTTTCAGTCAGCTTGAAAATACGTGTATTTTTGCTGTGTTTAAGTTAAAACGTTGTAAAGAGAGAGACGTTTCCTAGCTGTGGGTAATTCACACAACCTGACCCTACAGAGTGATTCTCATGTATTTGTCTTTCAGGGTCTCGCCTGGTACTCTCTGGAGCCTGTGCTGAGGACAGCTGGGGGCAGCGCTGCAGCCACGGGAGACACAGGACCTGTAGCAGGGACAGCAGCAGAGCGGCGCCTGTTCTGTTTTGTTTTTATTTCAGGTGAGGGGACTTCAAAGATCATCTAAATCAGTGCTTTTCAAACTTCCCTTTGCTAATAATGTGCTTGGGGACCTTGCTAAAATGGAGATGCTGTTTGCGAAGGGTCCCAGACATCTAAAGTCACCTGGGCGCTTTAAAACTCCCTGAACGAGCCCCGCTGCAGACCAGCTAAGTGTATTAACCTTTTTTTTTGCCCTTATAAGAACCCATTGGCAGAACTATTCTTATTTTATAGGTGGGGAAGATTAGGTTCTGAGATACTCAATGATTTGCCCAAATCTCCCAAGTTTCCTCCAGACAGGAATGACTGTTCTAGCAGATTCCGGCATCACGGGGAGAAGCTGCAATGCCCGTGTCACACTTAAGGTCGATTAAGTCAGAACCCCCAGGGGTAGGGCCCTGGCCTGTATTTTAACTCTGGAAGCTGGGAGGATGGAAGAACGGGGTCTGACGACTCACAGCTAGCGAGCACGAGGCTCCAGGTTTGGAGCCGGGTTTGTCTGACCCGAAAACCAAAGCCTGTATCTGCTCCACCAATTCCTCCCTGATTGACAGAGGAGGTGGCAAGGGACTGGGTCCTGCCTGTCAAAAAACTCCCCAGGCAAGTGCTGCATGCGAAAGATGCCAAATGCTTCTTCCCGCCTCTGCCCGATGCCGTAGCATGGCATGGTTTTCTCACGGTCAGGCCTTTTGTTATTGATTCATTTCTGTCTGATCCAGTGAGACCTCGTGACATTTGTGGGGCATTCCTGTGGCTCGAGCGCTCTTGTAAGCACTTCAGAAACTGTGTCTCCTTCAGTCCTTGTAGTGAGCCTATGACAGATGAGCAGCTTTTACCCCCATTTTTCAGAGGAGGAAACTGAGGCTCAGAGAGGTCACACAAGTTGCACGGGTTGCTAAGGGAAAGTCAGGGTTTGAGCCCAAGCAGTCGGGCTGCCCGCTAAGGTCTGTACCTCCCTGTGTGACGAAGCGGTGCCTTGCGTCCACCTGGCTTTGGGCTCTGCCACTGCTCAATAGTGTCGACCCAGGCACGTGACATGCCCTCTTTTAGCCTCCAGTTCCTCCTCTGTAACTGGGTGCAGCTCCACGCCTACCCTTGCTTTTCCTTATCTCAGATTTCTTTTGGTGCGGCTGGTGGGTTCATGTCTGACAGTATTTTCTGAAAGGGGTTTTTGTGGTGTAAGTGTGGAAGAAAAATGAGAACTGGGGAGGAAACAGGCTCGGCTTTGTTGAGAAGTGTTCCAGGTTTCAAAGGAAACTTGAAGGCAAGTCCAGGGCAAGGACTTGGCTCTGGCTTTAAAGCAGGATCACGAGATTCCGTGCAGTGCTTGGAAGGAACCTGGTGTCATTGGAGGTAGGCTTGGACGTGCTGTTTCCTTACTCGGGTGGTGCTGTGCCCGCTTCCTTCCAGGGCCAACATGCACCAGACATGAGACCTCAGCCACTCACTGACCCAGGAAAACAGCCCACAACCCCCTTTGTCATCATCTGCCAAAATTGGTTGTCCCTAGTTTGAGACCTGGTTGCTCCTTGTTTGAGCTGTGTGATCATGGACAAGTTACTTAACCTCTCTGAGCCTTAGTTTCCACATCTGCAATAAGAGTATAACAGTAACCCATGCTTCATAAAGTCACTGTGGGGACGTTGGAAGATGACACACACAGGGGCTTCTGTGCCCCTTGCTGGCACGCCGTGAGCACTCCCGGGACACAGCAACCCTGGCTGCAGCCTCCACCTTTCTATTGAACAGCCTCTTGTCTCTTCCATATCATTCCCTAAATCTGACTCACAGTGGCCACTGGGAAACTGAAATGGCCTCTGTTTATTGACGTAGCTCATCTGGAATTAAGATGTAACAAGTGCTCTGTGTGGATGAACTGGGAGAGATGTTTTCCTTCCAAGGAAAGTGGGAAGTTATTCTGTGGTACCAGGCCATATAATTAGGAGAAATGGAATGAATAGAGTAAAGGAAAAGTCAAGTTGGACATCAAGGAGCCGAGCTGGCAGCAGTTTTTAGAGGAAATGGTACCAGGTCCATTGGATGAGTCAGACCCAGCCTGGCTGGGAGAAATGACTGGCAATTTGTAGTTTCCCAGGGCTTGCTGGTCAGCAGGCGGCGGAGAAGGGAGTGAGCCCCTGGAAGGAAGTAGGCGTGCTGGAAGTAAGTCTGCCCATGTGGTTGTTGTTACAACTGCTATTGATTATTGCAACTAAGCTGGGTCATTTTATCCTGCTAAATCTCAGAATAATGCAATTATAGAAGATAATCTGGAATTGGACACTGTAAAAGAATTCATTCATTTTGAAAGAGAGGGTTTAAAGATAATCTAAAGGGCACGCTATGTTCCTTACTCTCATATCAGCTAAGATTTGATTTCTCAGTATACTTCCCTCTCTACTCCAACCCTCTTCTCCCACACGAAACAAATACCTCGCAAAGATACAGGAGCCAAAGAGTGTTAAAATTCCACCCAGATTTAAACTCTTCACATGGACAAGTTTTCTTCTTCAATTTTATTTTATTTTTCATTAATCATTGTTTTGGCAGGTTCTGGAGGTTTTGCATCCTAGAATTTTCTTTTGCCTTCTCATTTTAGAATTTTCCCAGTAAGGCAAAATGTTCAGGGTTCTGTTTGGGGGATAGTGGCAGTTGACTATTACTTTAAAAAAACAACCCCAAAATCCCAAACCAAAACAAAACAAAAAACTGTCTTCTTTTCAACCTCCGAAAGATGTTAATCCACGTAAATGGCTCCCTTATTCCTGTCTTGTTTTGGAGACCATCCTAGAAAATCCTTCACCAGTGCCTTCTGCTGATTTGCAGTCTGTTTTTCTGGTCTGTGTGGCTCAGGATTAACCGTTTGGGGGTAAGAAGATGGGGTGGTGTGGGGTCCTCTCGACGGCCCCCCACCCAGCTGGAGCGTAAGCTTTAAGTCCGCACAGCTGCGTCAGCCGCGTCCCATGTGCACCCAGGGAGTCGGGGATCCGGACCGCTGTCAGGGCACCTCTGGGGATTTGTGCTGTGCAGACAAGGGAAACCGAGTCAAGGAGTGTTCGTTACTACTAGTACTGACCCGTTGAGCCATGGATGAACCCTTGTTAGTAAAGTGGCTTCTTAAGACTAATTCTGCTGGAGAGGAGGCTCCGGCCGGCACGTCCCATGGGCTGAGGCTGCCTCTCCTTTCACAAGATGGGCTGAGCAAGTGGGACCCTGCCACAAGCCCCCACCTCTTTTTACTTCATTTCCACCCCCTCCTCAGAGCTTTTTCCCGAATCCATCACCAAGAACTAGGGGCTGGCCTTTGCCCCCACCTCCTGTCCTCGCCTAGACGTTTGCAGAGATGGAGGAGCTGGGAGACAGCCACCTGCGCAGTCCAGAGACGTGAAGAAGGTGATGGCGTCTTCTCCCCCCGAAAGCACTATTTCCTCATGCTTTCCTTCTGGCTACAAAGTGACGTCACCTCCTCACTAGACTGGGCAGTGGGACCCAGGAAATGGAATTGCTCTGACTTACATTTGGGCTCCTGCCGTTTCCCTGGGCGGGCAGCGCATCGGAGCCTCAGGGGAGGGGTGAGAGCAGGAGGCCCTTCGTGGGCAGTCTCTGGGCTTTGAGTGTCGCTGAGCATCAGGCATTGAACTACAGGCTGGAGGCTTGGGGGCCGGCTGGGGAGGGCAATGAGGGCCTGCACCCAGAGGGGGCTGGAGAGAGGAGGAACTGGACTTCTCTTGGGGTCCATGTGGAGCCCTTAGGGGTCAGCCCAGGAGACAGCCGCGTCTCCGAGGGGTTGACGAGGTGGGTGGGGAGGCCTGTGGCTGCATGGCCTTGGCAGAGCTCCTGGAGTCGCCGTGCCTGTGCACAGATAACGCCCCCAGGACTGGCTCCCAGTGGCCTGGCCGGGAGCTGCAGCCAGGGAGGAGAGCACTTCCCCCTCCCTGGGGTGGGTTCCCTCCACTAGGCTTTAATCAATCCATCCATCTCTATTTGAATTTCCTCATGTAAGCAAGTGAACAAGATAAAAATTCAAAACACCTGGTAGTTCGAAACTCACCCCTTAAATAAAAAAGATGCTGCTAATAAAGGCGATAGCAGAAAAGATGAAGTCCAGATGAGCCGCCACTTGCGGTTCAAGTGACAAATCCGCATCCCTTTCTTCTCGCTGAGCGGGGAAAGGGGGGGCAGCAGCGGGGTAAAGTCATCTCGTACAGATTGTCATCATCGTTATCATCAGCAGGATCGCCGTTCTCCTTGTCATAACATTCGCCCTCCGTCCCCGGCACGTCAGCTGCTCTGCACATGGCGCCCACGTTGTCCCAACAGGAGCCTGGAGTGTCGCGGGGCAGGGGGCAGGATGCTGCAGGCAGGTCAGAAGAGACCACCGCCTTGCTAGGAGAGGGCACTGTCCGGTGGTTTCCATGACGGCTGGACAACGCGCTTCGTGGACTGGCTGCATCAGAGTCATAAGCGCTTAGGAAGTCCGAAAGGAAGGGGCATCTGCGCGCTTTAAACAAATGCTGCAAACTACCCGTGCAACTATCACAACCGGAGGGCTCTAGAGCAGTGTGTGCTGCGTGAGTAAGGAAAATCACAACTATGAAATGCATCCAGGGAAATGCGCCTTCTCTAAGTCCTCTTTTTGCTTTTCCTATGCTCTTTTCTGGAGGAAATGCAGGAGACCTGGGAAGTCCAAGGTGAGGGTGGAGGAGAAGTGGACTCAGAGTGTGAAGGGGACAGTGCAGACAGGCCAGAGGGTTGTGTCCAGAGAGGCGAGCATGAAGACCGTAACAGCAAACATGGGGGCGGTATCAGTGACTGTGGCAATGACAGCAGGACGGTGGAGATGGAAACGGGACAGTGGTGATGACAGCAGGATGGTGGCAATGGAGATGGGACAGTGGTGATGACAGCAGGACGGTGGAGATGGAAACGGGATGATGGTGATGGTGCAGGACGGTGGAGATGGAGACTGGACAGTGGTGATGACAGCAGGACCAAGGAGATGGTAATGGTGACCAAGATGATGGCAACAGGACCACGGTGACAATAACGGCCATTGTGGAGATGACAGTGGGAGCGTGGGGATGAGAATGGGGTTGGGATGGGAGCGAGGTGAGGATGAGAATGGGGTGGGGATGAGAATGGGGTGGGGATGGGAGCAGGGTTACAGCCACTGCACAGGTGGTACCAGGATCAAAGTGACGGCAGTGGCCACTGCGAGGGCTGTGTGCTGGGCTTCGCTTCATTTGCCACCCCTGCAGCTTGCAAAGTGGGGTCATGATTACCCCCATCTTAATTGAGCCTGATTAGGAGACGTGCTGGGGCCACCGGCTGGTTAGGCTACGGGAAGGGACACGGGGCAGGTCTACACTGATAACGCCGTGCTCCCTGCCGGGATGGGCAGCCGGGGCCGGGCCTGGTGAAATGGAGAGTGAGCCGCTGGGTGCCTGAAATTCCATTGCCCTCCCTGCAGCCTCGAGTTCTGGATTTCCCTCCTTGGGGGTGGAGATGGGGCAGGGCTGGGGGCCAGGGGGCCAGAGGCGGGAAAGTGGGCAACCCGGCCTGCGAATGAACCCTTCTCTGGAGGTGATGGAGATATTGGGTAAGCTGGGGGGACGGGGGGGGCACTGGAGCTGAGCCAGGGAGCACACGGCAGGAGATGGGACAGCAGCCCATGTGTGTCACGTGCTAGCACCTCCCTCCCCAACCCCCACATCTTCCCACCACACCCTCTGTCCGAAGACATTTCCTCCACTCCCCACAAGGAGAGAGCATTCAGGGTTCCCAGCAAACCCAGGACTCCCAAAGGGCCAGCTCCAATCAAGAAGGCCCTGCGTGATGACCTGGTGGCTGTTTTCTCAGTGAAAACAGAAGCAAGTAAAGCCTGGAGGTTCTGATCCCCACAAACTCCGCCAGCTGAGTGAGGAAGCCAGTTGTGGGGTGCAGCTGTGTCAGCAAAAGCTTTTCTCCGTCCATGGCAGCAGCGGGTGCAGGGTTCGCAGGCACTGCTGGTTAGGGCTGCAGCCAACAGCCCGGCTCGGAGCTGCGATCACACTTTAGGCACATGTCAGTGGCATAGGCAACCTTGAGGTCATTGAGCAGAAGCAGCTGCCAGTAGGCCAGCAGGTGTGAGCACAGATTTCATGAGACTCCTGACTTCTCATCTCGTCTTGAGATTCCCCCGAGGCCTTCCTTAGCAGAGTTGCTGGGGGGTAGACACGGCGACTGTGAGCAATGATGAAAGGCTGGCCAGGCTGGGGGTACCTAGCTCACGCGTATCATCAGTAGATGGTAGGGTCGAATCATTTACAACTGTAACATGCCTTCTTTTCCACCAGCAGTGAGTGGAAAGTTTTGGACAAAATGAGAAATAGTTTGAATCCCTTCCAGAAATCGAAGAGCTAAAATTGGATGTGTCTTGTTTGAGGTTTAGGAGAGGTTCATGACATCTCATTCTCACCTCCGTTTCTGACCCTGAACGTTAGCAGTCATTGGGGGCCAGAGCCCACCACCATCCTCGTTCATAGTTTTCCACCCAGGATAAACTAGGAAGTCATGGGAAATGAGCAAAAAATCCCCTCACCAGAGCGATTTGAACTGTATTTTGTTTCCGTGTTTGGAACCTCTGAGTAACTTCTGAGGTCAGTTCTCCATCAGATGGAGCATCTGCAGGCTGTCATTTGATTTTCCCTAGTGATCCAAGTGCAAGTCTAGGGAAGCTTCATGGAGTGGCCCTCTTCTGGCTCTCCCGTTTCATTCTGGGTCAGCTATTGCCTACTGGGGTGATCCATTTTGTGCCGGCATCTGAAGAGTGTGGGCCCTTGGGGACCAGCTGTCTGGATTTGAGTTCCGGCTCCTTGTCTGCCTGCTGTGTGTCCTTGGAAAAGTCACTTTACCTCCCTGTGCTGTAGGGTGACTCAGATAATGAAATGGGTCCATGCATGCAGAGAGCTTCATGTGATGCTTGGCACAGATAAGCGCTTCTTATAAGTTACCATAAAGCAAACGATACCAGTTACCGAGCAGGGTCAGAGGGCTGCAGAGTGACAACCCAGCCACTCCTTTTTGGAGGAGAAAGCCTGAACTGGGAGGTGGCAAAGCCAGGAAGAGAAATAGCATGTTCTCATTGGTGGGGAAAGGCCATGAGTCTTTTCGAGCCTCTTTTTCTCCATCTGGAATCAGCTGATTGTGAGTATAAACTAAGATTTTCTTAAAACATGCTCTTGAAAGGGGAAAGGTTAACAAGGAATCTGCTTACTGCAGGAGGGTCTTCAAGCAAACTCCCAGACCTGTGTCATGGAGGGCACCTTCCTCCAAAGCCAGGGGGCGTTTTTCCAGTCCTTTGGGGTATTGGTGCCTGTCCTGGCCCCGGGCAAGGATTCAGCACAAGCAGTTTATTTGGGAGGTGACCCCAGGGAAGAGCAGTGGAGGAGTGGGGAAGGGGGGAGGTGACCAGGCGGCAAGGAGCCAACCAGGGGGACATTTCCTATCAACTTAAAAGTGTGGGAAACTCTGGGAAACAACATAGAGCCCAGACCTCAGAGGCTTTCCACCGGAAGAGAGGGAGCTGGGGTGCGTACACTCACTCTCATCAGCTGTTAACTGAGCATGCCCCTGGGGTCCCTTGAGGCCTGCCCTGGGTGTGGGCAAAACGGACCCCAGTGGCTCTGGGAAGCCCTCAGCCAGTGGGTTGCAGGGGCAGGCTGGAAGTCGCGATGGAGAGGGTGAAGGGGAGAGCTCTTTCCCCCTCCAAAGGGCTCTGCCTTCCCCCACTTTAGCTCGATGTCTTCCTTGGGTCCTTCTACTCTCAGCAGTTTGGATGGCAACCCGCTGCTGCCTGGGAACTGCATTTTCTGCTTCTTTCCATGGGCATCTCCTGCACTGTCTATGTACAAAGTTCCCTTAAAGGGAGGAACATGCTTTTACTAAGTTCAGGTAACAGGACACACATTGTAAGCGCAGTTGTGTAGACGTGTCTCCCCTATTCCTGAGGGCCACCACAGAATATTCTGGAGTTTGCAACTCAGTTCTCCCTCCTGCCTTTTCCCAGTGGAGGGCCCTCCAGCGAATGGGCAGTTCAGTGGGTAATACAGCAAAGGGGTGAGAAGCAGGAGGGGCACAAAGCACCTCAGGCGGCCGCAGTGGTGTTTTTGTCGCTGCTGTTTGAGATGGAACGACACGGACCCTGGGCTTATACGGGGCTCCTCTCCCCAAGAGGGAGACATTGTGTGTGCCGGCAGCAGCCAGTGAACACTGAAGCAATCACTGGCTATAAGCATCATGAACTTTTAGAGCTGAAAGATAGCTAGCTAGTCGAGTGAGCTCAAGCCCAAATGCCCTTGTAAAGTTCCCTGATAAAATACAATAGGCTTAGTTAAATTTGAATTTCAGATTAAAAATGAGTGATTTTTTAGTAGAAGAATAATTTTCAAAGTATAAATTCCAACTATTACATGAGACATATTTATACTAAATTTGCTGAATCTCCAATGTGCCAATCGTGTAGTTTAAATGAATGACGCAGGCTGTGAGACAATAGGGAGAGGTGTGGGGTGGGGAGAAGTCTCACATTTATTAGCACATGCCCCAAGTGCACTTCTAAAAAAATTAGAAAAGCAGCGTGTGGGCAAAACAAAAACATGTTGCTAAAAAGTAACACTTGGCTTTGCAGTCCCCTGAAACTCAGAGCGAGGACGCGACGAGCTGAGGGGGTGAAGCGAGGGGGCAGAGCCGAGCCGGGCCTCTTACCACGTCACTGCAGAAGGCAGCTTGTGCGTCGAAGTGTGCAGCCTTTGAGGCCGTCCCTCCCGTGTCCCTCCCTGAGTGATTCTTCAGTGTAGTAGGAATTTCATGGGTCACTGGGTGTGGCCAGTGCACATTTTCTCCCAAGGTAATTAAGCCATTTGCAGGCTTGGAGCCCCGGAGCACACCACCTTGGTCTGGGGTATTCGGCAAATGCTGGGCCGTCATCCCTGCACGGCCACCTGATAGCAGCACCGTCATGGTCACTGTGATCATTTGCCCCCTGAGGGGCTCTTGGTAAAGGTGTTGCAATAGTAACACCATATAATGTGGTCCAGCATCTTGGGCCAGTGGGGAGATGCTTTTGAAGTCTCAGTTTTCTCATTTAAAAAAATGACAGTAGACAGATGGCCTCCAAGGGACCTACATGGCTAACGAGGGGGCCACGTGCCCCACTTGGCTGGGAAAGTCCGGGTTAAGCCAGGGGCCCATTGTGGTCATCTGCTGCATGCCCCTTTTGCTCTCAAAGATATCCCAGTCTGTAGAAAAAGTTTTCACTCCCTCCAGCCCACGGTGCGCTGGAGCCAACGCACATCAGCTCCTGGAGCCGACTATGCATGCGTCTGACTGCATGTTCCCCGGCCCTGCGGGGAGCCCGGCGGCAGTTCACGCGGGGAGGCAGCAAGTCCTACAAACCAGGGCTGTCCCCACGACAGCAGGTGGCTAAACATGCATCTGCACACCTGGGACTCACGTACCCCATCCTGGCTGGCAGCGCTGCGGATTTAGGTGACGTGGTGCGGCTACCTCCCCCTTCCTCCGTGGTGAACGAGGGAGCATGCAAGCCCCAGAGCCGCCCAAACCAGGGTGGAAGTCGCCCTCCGATGAAGCCGCCGCGGGGAGAGGACAGGCACTAGGACAGTGACCACTGCTGGGGTGGACGGAGCTTCACCGCCCCCCCAACTCAGGGCTTTCCGGGTATATGCACCAATAAATCCCACAGAGGCTTTTGTGCCGTCGCCTGTGTTGACATGTATCTCAGCCTAACTGTTTTTCTTTCTCTTCCTGATTTTATGGATGTTTAAAGCATGGTTTTGATCGGCTGCCTCAGGCTTCACCCCATGCCCAGCCCTGTAAGGTGAAGTCCTGGCCTTGGGCTATCCTCTCGCTGCCTGCAGCTGATGAGAGGGGAAAAAGCCGGGAGACGACACCTAGTGCTTTTTCAGCCTTGGCTGGGACGCCCCACGCACCACTTCTGCTCAGACCCCACTGGCGAGCGGGGTCAGCAGGCCACTCAGGGACAAAGGGGGCCAGGGGACACAAGGCCCAGCAGGAACTGTGGGGGGCAGGCGAAGGTCTCTGCCGTGCGTGCTGCAGGATGTTACGAGGACGGAAAGGGACAGCACGTTGCCAGGACCCTACGCAGACTCGCCCCTGCTGCCTGTTCTCAGCGTGTAACTGTCGCGCCGAGGGCCCATTTCCAGGTTGGTCAGCTCAGGTGGCCGGGGACGCCTGGTGAGAAGGGCTGTGTCTGACTCATCTCTTTACTCCAGCCCTGAGCACAGGGCTGAGCGTCCAGTCGGGACACGGCAGACCCTGGACGAGCTGGTGGCTGGGATGTGGTTATTTTAGGACACCCCCGTCCAGCCACGCCAGGTGACACAGGCATCTTTCTCTCCAGCTCCAATGTCTGGGCCACTGCTGTGCCTTGCTGTCCAATAAGGTTTGCCTGCTCCATCGTACTGGTGGAAAATACCACCATGAGTTTCACAATCTCTCTCTCTCTCTCACACACACACACACACACACACCCCAGGCCACCAGGCTCTGTCCCTTTCTCCTCCAGCTCCCACCCTGCCTCCCAGCAGAATATTTACGATTTTTAATAAATTGGGACAGTGGCAATTAATTAGGCTGCTCGCCCACGCCCCCAAAGCCATCAGGGGGGCTGCGGAGTCCGGCGTTCATGTCTGCAGCCCAGCGAGGCCACACATGCCACACGCATGAGTCACGGCTCAGGGGCAGGTCCCTGTCGCCGGGAGAACACTCGTCTTCCAACCCAGATTAAAAGAAAACAAGAGCATGGCCCGTCCCCAGCTCGACGCACATGGAAATATGCACTGCACCGAGGGAGGAATGTGATCCATTAATTACCTCTTGTCGCCGATTAATTGCTCTTTGAGTTACAGCCGCTGGCCTGCCTGAGCCCCCCGTGGAGGGGCCGCGGTCGCCCGGTGCCAGTTGGCTGCCTTGGCCCCCGGGCAGCAGGAAGGGGTCCTCGTGCCTTCAGGCTGCACTCTGGGGAGGGTGCGGGGTGGCAGGGGGTTGGGGGCATTTCTTTTATAAGGGAGACAAGGGGTCCGTAATGGGTTTCCTGAATGCTGAGCCATGGCCTTAAACAAGGGGGGCTGCCCATCGAGGAAAGCAGGCGGGTGGGTTACGTGCACTTTGGGGACAGGTCTCAGGGCTGGGTCAGCTTCACGTCAGGGCCCCAGCTGCGGGTGGCAGGCACGTGGACCCCGAGGGCTGGCGTGACCGGGGGCTGCAGGTGGCAGTAAGTCTCTTCCCCGAGGGGGATGTGGGTTGACCTCTGCCCCCCAAAGACATGCCTGACCTCTAACCCCCAGTCCCGTGAATGTGACCCCATTTGGAAATAGGGCCTTTGAAGTGGTGATTTGATCAGATGAGGCCAAACTGGGGCCACAGGACTGGTGTCCATGGGAGGAGGGAGACCCGGACGCAGAGGCATAAACTGGGGTAGGGGCTCCCGGGAGTTGGGGGCAGAGGACGTGGGTGGCTGGCAAGGTCCTGCCGGGGGTGGGAGAGGCGGGGCCACGTTCCCCCTGGAGCCTCGGGAGGGAGCACGATGCTGGCCACCCCCTGCTTTGGGACGCTCAGGCTCCTGGACAGAGCTTTCCTGTTGTTTTAAGCCCCCTGGTTGCGAAGCACACATGTTTTCCCGCAGCCCCAGGAAGCTAAGGCAGGGGTGAAGGGAAGGCGTCTCCAGGCGTCACTCCCAGGCCGGGGATGCTGGACAGGAAGGGAGCGGGGGAGGGGCCTGGACGGAGAGGTGGGGAGCACGCAGGGGGGAGCCAGGCTTGGGTGCAGGGGCCCCACGGCCTGTGTCCCAGCTTCCCCCCGGATGGAGCGGGGGCGAGGATGTGAGCTCCTGGAAGAGCCGGGCGCAGCTCAGAACAAGCCGGGCCGTAGGGGACTGCTGCCAGGCCCTGCTGCTTTGGCCGGTGGTGAGCTGCGGAGCCACCCACGTGGCAGGGACCACACGCCACAACTGGGCATTCACGTCCCCGGGATGTGTCCATAACCCTTGGGGCCCTTAGGGGTCAGGGACAACGTGTCTCAGAGGCTGTGGCTAGCCCTCCATTTCTGCCTCCTCTTGGTTCCATTTTGCAGGCCAGGGAGCTAAGACGAGGAGAATTAGCACAGAGCTGGGATTTGAACTCGGGCCCAGCAAGGTCCTAAGCTTGACTGTGGGGCAAATGGCCCGTCCAGCAGGGTTATTATTTTAAAAATCAAGAGGCGCTTCCTGTACCCTTCTTTGGGGAACTTTTTTTACTGAGAAATAACACAACTAGAATAAAATGCACAAATCCTATTTTGATGAATTCCCCGGTGAGCTCGCCCCATCCCCTATGTGCTGACCACCCACTGGAGCAGCAGTGCTGGGGGCCCCTCGGAAGCTGCCCCTCGCCCCGCCTCGCTCATCACCTCCCATAAAGGAAGCCACTGTCTGACCAGCGCCCGGGCTGTGAGGCCCGCTGGCTCGGACATGCGAAAGGATCAGCCAGCGGCTGCTCCTCCTTCCAGCAGCTTCCACGCAGCCTTGTGCCCCGGACCCACCCGAGCCCTGCTCTCGGGGGGCCGTGCTTCTCCACTGCAACCTGCAGCCGTGCTCAGACACTCTGCCTCATGGCCCCCTTATTTTCATAACTATTACTGGGAGCTCTGAAGAGCTTTTACTATGCCATGCTTTGTTTTATTATGCCTACCAATAGCTACCAAATTGTTTAAGGTTTATTTGAAGTAACAATTATCAACTCGTGATCTGTTCATATAAATAACATTTTTCACAGAGAGGAACTATGTTTTCAAAAACCGGCTGGGAAGGTGGCATTGCTTTGCCTTTCTCCACATCTCTTTATGTCTCACTCTTCACACAGCATGTGGCCTCTGGAAAGCTCTTCCCTGCACTCATGGAATGAGGATGAAGGAGCAAATGTATCTTAATGTGATTAGGAAAATCATTTTGGCTTCTTAGATCTCCTGAAAACCTCTCGGGAATGCCTGGGGGTCCCTGGGCCTCACCTTGAGAAGTTCCACAGTTGAGTATTCCCTTGTAGGAATATGCCACTGTTTATTATCCCTTCTCAGGTTGATGGCATTTGGATTGCTTTCGGTTTGGGGCTATTGTGAACATTCTCGGCATATATATGTGCACGTGTTTGGGGGAAGCTTGTCCAGGAGGCATTGCCCCACAGGGGAGCTGCATGTTTGGGGTGAGCAGATTTCCCCAAATTGCCTTCAGGACTGCTTGTTCCAGGCAATACTCCCAGCAGCAGTGGGTGAGGGTTCCACTTTTAAAAGTGCACATTTAATCTTTCTTATCTTCAATTAATACTTTATTTCTTATTTCAATTAAAGTCACTGACTTCAGCAGAGTGGTAATCAAGGGAAAAAAGGGAAAGAAAACTTAGGAACTAGGCACATTTAAAAAAAACTTTTTATTTTGAAATAACGTCAGATCCTTAGAGGAGCGGCAAAGAGAATCCAGAACTTCCCCGTTCCCACGCTCCACTCCCTGCAGTGCCCGGCCCAGGGACGCTGATCCAGGCAGGAACCCTGCATGGCCGCCACGCTGGGAACTCCACACCACGCTCTAGCCCGCTCTGCCTGGTTTGCCCACTGATGTCCTCCTTCTGCCCCGGGGTCCTGCCTGAGCTTCCCCGGGGTCTCAGGGTCCTGTCCGAACCCCCCGGACATCCAGCCATCCTGTCTCCTTGGCTCCCCGGATCTGCGCAGAGCCTCCAGCCCCCCTGCCTCTTTCTTACGCCAAGGCTGTGGGAGAGCGCTGGGCAGGCTGTTCCTAGGCTGTCCCTCCAGTTGGGTGTGTCTGATGCTTTTCTCAGGAACCGCCTGGGCTTAGGGTTTGGGGGTGAAGTCCACAGAGGTGCAGTGACCTTCAGATTGGGGGGGCCCTTGGCATCCACAGAACCCATCACGGGGGGTGGGCTCCATGACCGGGTGGGGAAGCCTGCCAGGATCCCGCCATAAGGCTGCTGTCTGCTCCTTCCAAGCCAGGGTAGAAAGGACATACAGGTCCAAACCTCCTCTCGGAGGGCAGGGTATCACAGAATTTGTGGACATATGCTCAAATCACAGCAGAAATTAATACATATCTGGGGAGACATTTAACGGCTCTGCAAATACCACGTTTCTCCTTAACGTTTCACCCACTAACTTTAGCATTCATCAGCAGATCTTGCAGAGGCAGCATCACAAATGCTGATTATTTAGTTCCCTCATTCCTCCTACGTTTATTGTTTGAAATTCTTCTGTAAGGGAGTGTTGGTCCTTCTTCCCCATTTATTTATTTGTTCGATCATTTATTTATATCAGTGTGGACTCAGGGTTATTTACTCTATTCCTGGATGATAATCCAATACTCTAATTATTTATTTTGTTGTTCAACAATCGTTCCACTTTTGGCCATTGGGGCCTCCTTTGGATTGACTCTATGTCCTTTTGACATGCCCTTATTCTTTTTTCATTTTTTTAATACCCTTGATTTCTGGCAGTAACAAAATATTCCAGAGTCATCTTTTCTTTTTCCTACCCCAGCCCTAGAATCAGGCATTTCTCCAAGAAGCCCTAAGACCAGACTCCTTTAAAACTTTCTCTAAGGTTATATTGACTATTCATAAGTGGGAAACTCTGAATAGGATCTCCTGGTTTCCAAAGAAAAACTTTCAAACTCTACAAGTTTTGTTCTGTAACCTATTGAATATATGTTATATGCTCTAACCCTGCAAGGCAACCACATATGTTTCCTTGTTAGCTTTCTTTCACGATCATAATGATTATGTGTAAAGTGTTCTATGATTGCTACATGGCGGGGCGCATTCGGCCGTGGGACAAGTGCAGCGATGGAGCCCATAGACGGGGTGGTGGGGGAAGGCTCCGTGGTGGCTGAGAGCCGAGATACTTCAGACTTCCGGATGCCCGATCATGCGGACTGGGTAGCTACCCCAGGGTTTGGCCTTTGCCACATTAGAGACCAATGGAATCCGCAAGTGCTAACAGATCAAACCCTGGGGTCTAAGCCCCTAGAAATTCCATGCATTGTACTTTCTTCATGCTTCTCCTTGGCATAGTTGACAGGTAGAGTGGACCCTTGGGTAATTTAGTGACGATGCTTTGCTCTGGAATGTCACTCCAAACACACGTGTAGAACTTTTTCAGGGTAATTACGGAGCTGTGGCTTCTAGGCACGGCAGGCCCAGTGCTGCCTTCTGGGGCGATGGAAGCCTGATTGTAGATGTGGGGTCCCGTAGCTGTTTTTTGGTTCCCCCCAGCATCTTTGCCCTCTGCGTTTCGTCTATGAAGTAAGCAGTGTGACTCGTGGGCCCTCTCTCCCTTCTGGCTGGAGCTGCCGTGCACGCACATCTGTTCTCCCTTCCAGAGAGAGGGGCTGACATCCGAGAGGCGGGACCCTGAAGACAAAATGGCATTTCCATGTTGGTTGCTATGCTGTGTTGGCAGGAAAGGGACTAGAAAGGGTCTCGGGTGGTGGTATCTTCTGATATAATTAGCCCTGTGAAGCTCACCTCCTGGGGTTCACTGGCTCATGAACCGGGCATTTGTCAAAGGGCTGTGATGGGGAACCCCCACCTTGCAGAGGCAACATATGGCCAAGGAATTTGCATCACCAGGGAGCCGAGCCTTGGAGCTCTCTGTTCCCAGATTCCTCACCGAAACTGACCACGAGACGCCGCCTTCGGAAAACAGCTTTCCACTGTTGCTGAACTCATTGCAAACAAGTGCTGACGTCGGCCTGAGTAATTCTCATCAAAATCACCTTCCTTTTCAAAGGCTGGAATGCGAGTTGAACTGTTCAGTAATTTGGGGAAGTCATAGTGAAAAATAACTTTGGGCAAAGGGGTCAAAGGACTGAAGGATAACGCTAGAGACGTGCAGGCAGTCTTTTTGGCAGAAAGAGTTCTGGGGTTTATTAGCTCCTCTCAAACTAACAAATTAGAAAAAGGGAGATATTATTTAGTGAGTGATTTCCAAATGCCTGGCTCTTTAAGGATTTGTTCAAACCAGATGAAACTGCTGGTTTTGTGAATCAAAATAGGTTGCTGATATGAAATAGCACAAGCAAATTCGGAGTCAGAGATGGAATGCCAGGTTATGGGCCAGGGTGGGGTAGGAGTTAATGCTTAAAGTGTACGGAGTTTCTCTCTGGGGCGTCAGTCAGACTTGAATGGTAATCCGCCTGTGCGCCAAAGCAGGGGCACTTCGGGCACGCCTCCTGGCTTCTCTGGGTCTCGATGCCTTCGTCTGCAGTGGGGAGTTGGGACAGACCTTTTACATTCTCTTTTAGACCCAAACTCTACACGGTTATCTGACATCACTATAAAATGATGTCTCATTACACAATTCTCATATTCTCATTGCCTGTGGCTTCACAAGAGAAGATCATCCAGCTTCTGCTTAAAATGACTTACTTTCTGCTGATCTATGTCTTGAAAAGGTAACACATGTCCCCAGAACAAAATGTATGAGGTCTGACGCGATTTGCAGCGGAAATGATTCCCACCCCCAGCCCCTGTCCCCAGTCCCTGGTTTGCCTGCCAGGAGGCGGACACAGCCCTGAGCCTGTTACCTGACGTCCAGACCAAGTCCGTACAGGTAAAACCAACCCAAATGGCACAAATGGGCCAGGAGCTCCCGTCCTGCTCACACCTCCCTCATTTGCACTTCACCACACTCTCCCGAACAACTCTTGCTTGTGCTGAAACAGATGGCCCCTTTTATCCTCTTTGATTTGGATCCTGCCCCCGAGAAGATATTTCAACTCCTAACTCCCTGTCCCCAAATGCAAACCTGTCTGGAAATAGGAACTTTGAGGATGTTACTAGTGAAGACGAGGCTGAGCTGAATTGGAGGCAGGCCTTAATCCCTTAAATCCTGTGTGACGGTGTCCCTATGAGAAGGAGAAATGATGACACCGTCATAATCAGAGAGAACAGAGAGAGAGAGGAAGGCACCCGCCTGACCGAGGCAGAGCCGCGTCATGCCACCAGCCCCAGGACATTGTGGAAGGCGGGCAAGCCGCCGCCAGCACACCCCGACTTCAGAGGCGGCCCCCTGACTTTGACTTCTGGCCTCCAGAACGGTGACAATGCATTTCTGTGGTTTTAAGGCCCCCAGTTTGTGGCTCTTAGTTACGGCAGCCCCAGGAAACCAGCACGGAACCAGGTGGCCATCTCCCTCTGGGGCCGGGACTGACCAAGGGCTCGGACCCCATCTGCCCCCCGTATCCCAGGGGAGAAGAAGTGGGCTGAAAAAGCCACATCCGGAGCGGTGTATGGGAGAGGCAAACCCTTCTCTTGTGCGGTAGACTGAACGGTGTGCAAAAGACAGACTTGCACTGAAGGAGAACACGGAGAGCCTTTTGGGCAGCGCCTCTCATCACCGGTTTGTGTGAAGCATCCGCCACTGCTCCGGTTTGGCTGGGGAAGATGCAAGAAGAATTCAAGCTCCGCAGCGTTTCCCACGAGCCCGCCACTGGCAGCCTGAGCGCAAGTCCCCTGCACGTGGGCACACTTGGGTCTCCTCGCCAACGTCCGCCAAGCCCTGTGGAGTCCGGCCCTGTCCTCATCCATGGCCTCAGCCTAGAGCGCCCTCGCCGCGGCCTCACAGGCTCTGCTCTGCTCCTTCACCCCTAGCTCTTTTCCAGCCTGGGGTTTCCGAATTCGCTGCCAGGATGAGCCGTCTCCTTGCGGTGGGCCGCGGGACAGCGCTCCCCCTGCCCCCCAAGCGAGGCCACAGCTGGAATGACCCCAGGCCTGGGCCAGTGACACCCCGGCAGTTCCCACCATCTCACACCCCGCTTCTCCTAGCGTTTCACACAGTCCGAAATATTCTATTTATTACGTTCATTTTTATTTGCATGCTCTCTCTGCAACAAGATACAAAGTCCATGAAAGCCAGCATGTCTGTCTGTCTTGTTCCCCCACTGAATCCCCAGTGCATGGAAAGTCATACATTAAGTGCTCAATACATGCTTACTGAATTGGTCAATACACGATATAAAATTTCAAAGTATCCGCTCTACCGTTTTCCCAAAGATCTGCTGAGAATGTGTTAGCAATGCGTTAGAATGTGTTCTCTCTTGATGGTTGTGCAACATCCTTGTATGAGTCACGGCTTGGAAATAAATCCAGCAGACAGCATGTGCCTGTGAGCTGATTCCCTGGCTGCTCTGTGCCTCAATTTCCTCATCCGTTAAATGGGTGCATGCGATAACAGTCCCTATCCCGTAGAGGTTTTGCAAGGATAGATGAGCTGGTATACGTAGTGCTCATAAGAGGTTGCCTGGCATGCATGAACACCATAAACTCAGCTGTTATTTTGAATTGCTTTAGAGAGATGGTGGCAAAGACTCCACCGTGGGACTATTTATTTTTAATTAAATTCTTCACATCTTCAAAGTCCCAAATAAAAGTGGATTTCTGGCACCGTGAAGGTCAGAGAAAGAAGCTCTTCTGGGGTGGCTCTGAGTGACACCACCAGTGACACCTCACAATGTTGCAGCTAAGGCCACAGCTTCCAGTATCGTCTCGTTCGGTGCATTGCTGGAAGGGAAGCCCCCCGCAGTGGCAGGGGTTTTGTCAGTGGGTCTGTTGAGTTTTTTCCACCATTTCCAGGGTCATCCTTAGTTTCCAAGGGCTGCTATAGCAAAGTATCACAAACCAGGGCTTGAAACAACAGAAATGTGTCATCACCCTGTTCTGGAGGCTGGAAGTGGGACGTGAGGGTGTGGGCAGGGCGGCTCCCCTGGGGCCGCTGTGCCCTGGCTGTGGCTTGCTGCTGTCGCCACCATGGCATGGCTTGATCGTGGCCCCAGTCACATGGCTGTCCTCCGTCTGCTGGAGTCCAGTTCTCCCTTCTCAAAGGACGCCTGTCCTGTTGGCAGGGCCACTCTAATCCAGTCCCCTCCTGTGGGACTGCATTTCTAAATCAGGAAATACATGGGGCTGGAGCTCAGGACTTGCCCAGACCTGTGGGGTGGGGGTGGGGGGCGCATTTCAACCCATTAAAATTGTCTTGCAGTAAGGGGGTTGGGGGGCTGGGGAGCTACTTCATTCACTTGCCAATGAGAAGAGTGAATTTTAGGAGGAGAAGGGGCTCCCTGGATACCAAGGGCCCGTGAGCCAGTCCAGGGCCTGGGTCCAGCCAGGGATCTGTAACCCACCGTGTCAGCGTGTGCTGTCCAAGCCCCCCGCCCGAGCCAACCTGGACCAGCCAAGCGGGGTGCGGGGCATTCTGCCCAGCACTGCCCTCTCCGTCCCCTTTCACCCCAAATCACTCCTGCCAAGTTTCCCGGCCTCCTCTTCCTCTGCCTAGAAAGAGGAAGTGACAAAGCCCAGGTCTAGAAGCAGAGGATTCCCCAGGGAAACAACAGCCTCACGCTCCTTTTCTAGGTTGAGCTGGAGAGGCTGCTCTGGGCCACAGCTCTGCTTGCCCCCAGCCGGCCGGCCAGGAGGCAGCTCCAGACACTCTGGCCATGCCACCCAGGGCTGGGCTGGGTCCACAGGTGATAGAGCTTTTGATTTCAGTCATGGTGACCAGTTTGTGAGGGTCCCACCTGCACTGGCTCATTCAGTCCTCATGACAGCCCCTGGACTGGGGGCCCCGCTGTCCATCTCATTTTGCAGATGAGGAAAGCAAGGCATGGGAAGGTGGATAACGTACCTGGGGTCCCAGAGTAAGGATGTGAGATACTTACTTCTGAGTCCTTTACAAACAACTCAGCAGAGTGAGTCCCTCCAAAGCCCCATTTAATTTTCTTGTAAGAATAAGAGGATCCTTCAAATGATTACAATTCAAAAACAGTATCGATGATAATGCAGCATATTTATTGAGAGCTTTTTATAGAAAGCGCCAACTGGTAAGAAATTTATATAATCTGTATTCTTCTTCTCATTTAATTGTCCCCAAAACTGTTATTATTCCCGTTCAAAGAGGCTGAATGATTGGTCCAAGATGCTCTACTTAATAAGTAGCTTGGAGTTAATATTTAAAATAATCTCCATAACAAAATCCGCATCTCCCTGGCTGCTATTGGAGATATTTAAAGGTATGTCAATAGACAGACAGATGGGTAGACGGGTAGATGGATGGATGGATGGATGGATGAATATATATGGGGGGGGGGAGAAGGATAGCTAGATAAACAGATTTATAAAAGGATTTATTGCAAGGAGCTGGGAGCTGGCCTGCATGCCGAGAGGGCTGCCCTGGCTCAGCTGCTCCAGAGCTCGTGGGGCAGGCGGTCAGGAAGGGAAGCGCATGAGCTGAGCGCCCCAGGTGAGCATCTCTGTCTCTCTATGTCTGTTTCTCTCCCCTCTCCTCATCTCCCTGCCTCCACTGCTGTCTCTGTCTCTTTCTCTGAGCCCTCTTCGAAAGGCCTTCCAACTAACAAAGTCTGTTCTACCCAGGATCTTCTTAATTTCATGTCAGCTTATTAGGAATGCACATTTACAAAACCCCTTTGCGGCCACCACTGGCCTAGACCAGTGCTTGCCGAATAGCTGGGGGTGGGGGGGTGCTACCAAATGAGTGCGAGCCTCCCTTTTGTCTTCCGAATCTCGCGGTGGGACATCTCCTGTCACCCACCTACGTGGACACATACTGGAAAAGGAGCTCTGGGGGGTGTGCATTCGTCCAGCCAGGTGCCACACCGTGGAGCCCTGCCCCTAACCTTCCTGCTATACTGATGTCCACTGGGTCCTGCAGCCAAGAGCTGGCCTGGGCAAGGGCAGGGCCAGCTGCCCCACACGGAGGGCCGCGTTAGCCACTGTCATAACAAAACTCGACTCTTGCAACCATTCTACATGCTACCTTCTGCCATCTGGACTTGCAAGTATTCTGGAGATAATGAGAACTCCAGGTTTTAAGCCCTAAGGGCCAGGCATTCCACATGCTTTACATACATCATTTCACTCAAGGACACTTCTCCTGACCTTGTGAGACACTTACTTCTCAGTCTGTTTTCAAACGGAACAACTGAGGCTAGAAGAGGTAGATAGCTTGCCGAATATAAAGCAACTTGTTAGTAAGAGGCAAAGCCGGGATTTGAACCCAGGCTGGATTTGCCCCAGTCCCGAGCTTTAACCCAGGCACCCCAAATTATCCCCTGACACCCACAGCTGTCTTTTCATAAAGGCACTGAGACCTCACTGTCCAGAGGCAGAGTCTGGCATTCAGAGGAACGAGACCAGCCCCAGCCCCCCACACCGGGGATCAGGGTCCCGCCTCAGGGCCCCCCATGCCGCCTCCAGCCTTTGCCCTCTCCTTCCAAAGTTGTCTCCTGTCACTGGGGTGAGACACCCTTCTCTGCGTTCCCAGGGGCTGCTGGCCGGGGGCCGCCACTGCAGTGGGGTTTGGCAGGGAAGCCTGTGATCAGTTTGGGCAGCCAGAATTTCCTCCTTTCTCTTCCTCACCCACGAGGGCCAAACCCATCCCGACCTGCTCAGCCGCCAGCTCCTATGGCGTGTGGCCCTCCCGGCCTCGGCTGGGACCACGTGGGTTCTCTCTGCCCCCAGCTAGGGCTGGGCTGGCCTTGGTGGCCACCTGAGTGACCCCAGATGATGGACGTCTCAGCTGCGGCTTTTTTAGGGTGCTTCCATCCAGCACAAGCTCGGAGTTAACATCGGGCACCCTCGGGTGGGCCCAAGGGCTGGGTGAGGCTCCCGGAGCCCCTGCCTCCCTCGGCACTGGCTGACTCCCGCAGGCTGCAGTGTCCCCCTCCCTTCCTGCAGGAAAGCCCAGCCCCTCGCCCCCCGCGTCCTGGGCCTCCGTCTGAGGCCTGCGTTATTCCCACGGCAGCTCCGTGGTCGGATTTCCTTCCCACCAGGCTCTGAGCTTCGGGACAGTGTCTCGTTCTCCCGCTGCTGTGGCCGCAGGGCCAGTGAACGCAGCCGTGGCAGGCGCCCAGCCCAGCTTTACTGAATATCTCTGCTTCAAAGTGCTCTGCTGCAAACCCAAGGAGTTCTCTGGGTCGCGCCAATGAGCTGCACACACGTCTTTCTGCAGCCGTCCCTGTGGCGCCTTCACCCCACTTGACAGACCAAAGAACCGAGACTTGCCAAAGACCAGAGCTGCCCAACTGGAGCGCCTTGGAGCAGGAATTTGAACCCAGTTCCCTCAAGCATCAGTGAGGCTGTTGTGATTGGTCCAGGCTGACCCCAGAGGTGAGCTATAGACCAAGTCCCACGATGCTTGGAACGCTTTTTGTCATGAAAAATCATGTATGTGCACATAAAGCTGTAAAACCTCCATGCACATACAACAGCTGCAATGTCAGCCTCCAGGAAACCAGACTCAGGACGCGAAATTGGACATTGCCAGCACCCTAAGCCCCACCCCGCCAGCTCCTCCTCACCAGCCCCCCTGGGTCCCAGCCCCCTGAGTTCTCGTCCGTGCACTCCTTCACCCACTGTGCATATGCTCACCCGCCAACGCCATCGGGGGGTTGCCTGGTGCCAGACTTCGTAAGCACAGGATCCCAGCGTGCGTGCTGTGTCAGGACTCGCTCTTTTCTCTGCTCTGACCATTCGCTGCCTGTTTGTGTCACTGTGAAGAGGACCCACGATTTGTGCTACTGCTCATTGACCCAGACGCATGTGTGTCGTTCTCAGCTTGGGGCATTTACAGTGAAGCTACCTTGAGCTACCTTACCTGTGCTGGCCTTGGGTGCACCTGTGCAGGTGTGTCTGGGGTGCACACCTGGCTGTGGAGTTAGTAGGTCACAGGATGCCACAACTTCAGTGCTGAAGATGGTTCCAAACCGTCCCTTCAGGAGGAGTCCTTGTCACACTTCCCTGTGACGTGCTGCCTGTAGCCTCCCTGTCACTCCCTCGTGGGGTCACGGCGGCTCCTCTGAGACCCAGGAGGGCCCACCCAACCTCAGCCCCTCCCACAAAGAGTGCAGCGTCCAAGTCTCCCAGGTGCTTGGGCACAGATGTATTGCGTGAACTGGTGGATGAGCTGCGTTTGGGAGCAATGTACGCCCCTCCTTCTGTCTTGGACGTTGACATTCTTTCAACCAGAGCTGTGCTTGCCTGTAAGGCACCTTTGTGAGGATCAGGCAAGGACACCTGCCTGGATGGGCTTCTGGGTGGAAGCAGAGCCAGGGGCCATGGTTTGAGAGGGGTCCCAGGCTGGTTTCAGCCCTGACGGCTCCTTGGCCCCCGAGCCCTGTACACAAGCCACCCACCTCCACACGGCAGCCACCCTCAGCGGCTCTCCAGGGCCCTGGCCACATCGCCATCCCCCAGTGTCCTTCTGGAATGGCAGCACCCACATTATAACGTAATCTAATACCCCAAACCTAGCCATTCAGAAAGCCGGATTCCTAACCCATGCACACAGACACGTGGAGCTGAGCACACAGACATGTGGAACTGAGCACACAGACACGTGGAGCTGAGCACACAGACATGTGGAACTGAGCACACAGACACGTGGAGCTGAGCACACAGACACATGGAGCTGAGCACACAGACACGTGGAGCTGAGCACACAGACACGTGGAACTGAGCAAATACAATGGGGCTTCTGTTCATCCTTAAGGAAATCTAAGGAAGCCCTCGCCCCTGCTGAGGCTGGCCGAGGGACCCCCACACCGGCTGCTGAATTCTAAGCTGGAACTCCCCTCCTGGCTTCTGTTCCGTTTCGGTCCCCCTGTCCGAGTTCGATGCACAGCGACGCAGGAGTCGTCACTGCCGCACGACCTGGGAGGAAGCCGGCAGTTTCACCACGTGACTTCCTGAGTGCAGACACAGTGTTTGGAATTAGGCTGCTCAATTCAACCAACTAGGAAACAGATCAGAACTCCACATTCGTGGACCGAACGCGATGCAGGAAAGAGGTAGACACGAGTGGAACCGCACGGTGAAAAAGTGACAGCCGGGGCTGGGGCTTGGCCATCTGAGTCAGGCCAGCGCGTTCATAAAATGGCGTTTTATTGCCAACATAATGCGATTTCATGACCAATCCTGGGCTGCCCTCCCATGCCTCATATTAAGTTATTTCTTTTTATTATGCTCGCTTTATTGATGATGTCATGACATGGCCCAGCGACCGTTAATTAGAACCATGGCTGCGGCGTTAGCCTTCCTTTAAACCGTGACAGCCGGGGCTTTGCAGGGCTCTCTTTGGCGTCATCGGTGCTAGGGCGGGGGCCCTGCCTGTTTCGGGACAGCCCTGGCCCGTTGCCAGGGGGAAGCGAGAGCTCTGCGAGGGGCTGGGACCAGGGGGTCCCGGTCTGGGTGAATCCCCGTGGGCTCAGCCACACTCACCTTGAAAGGAGCCATCAGCAGTGAGTTCTATTTCCCCTTCGGAACCCAGGCCGGGCCTCCAGGCCCCTCGAATGGGGCATCAAGGCATCTCGGGGCTCGGACGTGCCCTGCAGGGGGCTGGGTCGGAGCTGAAAGCTCCGCGTTTGCAGGGACATAAATGAACCCATATCATTAAGGAAAGGAAGGCCCCTGGGGAGGCTCCGCGAGATCCTTGGGTTTGCTCTTGAGGTTTGACCCCAAACTTCAGAGAACAGCACTGCCGCCAACCGCTCCTCTCTCGGCAGCCCAAGGCCGAGGACAGGTGTGGGCCGGGCTGGCGCCCCGGGGCCCCGGCGAGGTTGTGCAGCCACCCTCCAGCTCGGGAACTTTCTCATCACCGCAGGGGGAATCCAGAGCCTGTTAATGTCTCAGGAAAGAAACTTACAAGAAAAGAGAGAGTCTGGCTGTTCAGGCTTTCTGCACGTGTGTGTGGGTTGCCCGACCTTTCACGTAAGACCTTTGCTGGTGTCCTGGGTTGTCATCTCGGACCCAAGGCGCTGAGCACTGTGGGGGTGCCCGGGAGCTGGGGAAGGGCGTGGGGGGGCTTCCCCATGGGGGCTGTGGGGTTGTGTGTTGGGGCAACCTCTGAGGTCAGTGTGTTTGGGGGTCCCTCCAGGACGGCTGGGCTCCCCACCGTGGCTGGTCCTCCTTCCCGCCAGGAGGTGGAGAGCCCCCCGCCAACTTTCTGGGTGCTGCGTGGGGGGTGAGGGCTCGGGGCAGGTGTGCAGCCTGCAGCCGAAGCAGGCCGGGCCGCACTCGGCCTCCGGGGTGGAGGGGCTGTGGGGACCTTCCCAAGTAGGCTGTCTGCCCTCAGTCCTCCTGGTGTACCCCACTTCCACCACCATTTCCCGAGGCACCTGGTGCTGCTGTCCCTGCGCCTTTGGGGGTTCTGTGAACCATGTCAGGGAGTTCCTCCCCATCTCCCAGTTTTGGCTGAGGATTAGCTTTCCAGGTGTCCGAGGACTCGTCGCTCCAAACTTTCCTGCAGCGATTGGGTCGATGCCTTTGAAGTCATTTAAGCCATGCCCCAGGAGGGTCCCTCCCCATCCAGCAGTCCCCCTTCCCAATGCTGGAGCCCTCGGCACCCACGGTGTCCGGGGAAGCTGGGGACCACCAGACAGAGCAGGGAGCAAAGAGGAACGGCGGCCCCAGGTCATTTTTCTGCTCATGCGTTTCAAAGTGACCCATTCTACTCTGTTTTACTCATTCATGTCCCCACGTTCCGCTGTGCTGCCTCCGATGCTGTCATCCTTCGTCGGCTCATCGCCAGGCACCTGGCTGTGCCGAGCTGCAGAGACAGGTGGGTTTTTAAGGCACCATGTCCTGCCCAAGCCATGCGCAGGGGCCTCACTTGTATTTGCAAGCCTGGCTTCTGGGAGGAGAAGCACCTAAGGGAAAAGGCACATCCCTCTTCCCTACCATTGCCCATCATTGCTCCTTTTGTGCAGGTGAGCGTCATTCAAGCACAAACAGCAGAGAGGCCCATGCCCCCCACGCCCTCCGCCCCCCAGCACAGCACCTACCTGGGGCTCTCTACCACGTTTTCTGGGAGAAGCCATGCTTCCGACGCCTAATCCAGCTAAGACCTCAGTGCAGTCCCTGGGGGAGTGAATTCGCTCTTGCCATGGTAAGGTCACAGTGTCAGAGGTCAGAGGGCATGACCTGAGGTTTGAACCAATCACCAGCTCATAGTGCTGTGGAGACTTAACTGTGATCCAAGTTAAAAGGCAGCCACAACACTGCATCCCTCTGCCAACGTGTCATTTCTTAGAAATACATAAACAAAATAAAAAGTGTGTCTCATGACTTAGCTTACAGAGGGGGATCTGTGGGAGAACTTTCCAGGGTTCCAGTAGGGCTACAAAATTTAAAATAAACAGGACTATTTAAGGGAAGAAAAAAAAAGAGGATATTTTAAATACCCGAAGAACAAAAAAATTCCATCCCCGAAATCAGTGACGCCCATGGATGGGCAGCTGGAATAAAGGGTCACACTCAATGGGAAATGAGAACAACATCTCCATTACAAAGAAAGCACCAGGGTAAGGGAATACCAATTGGTAACAATTAGAGACGGATCAGATAGGTGGGGGAAAGTTCAGACCCCTCTGGGGGATATTTATATATCCCCTCTGCAGCTGAAGGCTTATTAACCTGTGACTGCCCGCCAGCTTCCCCCCTCGGTGACCCGACTGCCATCTCTCCGCAAAGCAGTTCAAACTGTGGATGACTTTGCTCAACATCATTTATAAACATGTTGCAAAGAACAGGCCTGCCCAACGTCGAAAGCATGGCAAATGCAAATGCCCGCAGGAGCCCAGCAGGTAATGAGGACCAGCAAAGCCAGTGGGGGTGGGAGGCAGGCAATAAAGAGGGGGGGAGGACGCTGTGGCACACTGAGCTCCCTTGCCCAAGCTGGCAGCTGCAGCAGGACTCGGGGCTCTCGTTTCCATATGGAGTACTGGCTTGGTGTGGGCAGATCTTCCGGGTTTATCAAGAGATACAACAGACCTGGACCGGATATGGAATGCTAAATTTTTAAAACATTGTGGGTCCCAGCAATTCTACCCTTAGGTATACACCCCAAAGAATTGAAATGCAGGTACTTGTATGCCAGTGTCCACGGCAGCATTGTACACAATAAGCAAAAGCTGGAACCAGCCCAAGCGTCCATGAATGGATAAACAAAAAGTGATGCGCCCACCCAGTGAAATATTACCCAGCCATAAAAAAGAATGGAGCTGAAGAGATACAGACTGTGCAACAGGACTGGATCCAAAAACTCAGAAATGGACAGCACAATACTACCTAACTGTAATATAATTATGTTAAAACACTGAATTAAGCTGCATGTGAGAATGATAGAGGGTGGAGGGCTGGGGACACAAATGAAATCAGAAAGAAAGATAGATGTTAAAGATTGAGATGGTATAATCTAGGAATGCCTAGAGTGTATAATAATAGTGAAATGTACAATGTACAAATTTTAAAAATGTTTTTGCATGAGGAAGAACAAAGGAATGTCATTATTGCAGGGTGCTGAAAATAGATGGTAATTAATATTTTAAAATGTCACCTTATGTGTGTGACTAAAGCAAAAAATGTTTATTTGTTACAAAATTCATATTTTGACTAGAGCATTTCCTGATATAACTTGTGTAGATAGTTTGATTGAACACCATAAGTACTTGGAATCTCAGGTAGGGCATGAGATTTTGTTGGTTTGTCCAGAGTGATGCCCCGATGAATCCCAGAGTGATCTGATCAGTGAATGGAAAAGTATTTGCAAATACTTTTTTTCGGGGAATGGTGAGAGCGGGGAGAAATTTAACTTCCCCAAGTTGAATTCTTGATATTCTCACAAGCAGTGGGGACAGCCAAAGCATTAGGCTGAGCCCCAAACTTGGGGTTTGTTCATATAAAACTTAACCCCACAAAGGATAGGTCAAGCCTACTTAAAATTAGGCCTAAGAGTCACCCCCAAGAGAGCCTCTTTTGTTGCTCACATGTGGCCTCTCTCTCTCAAAAAAAAAAAAGAATGAAGCCATGATACATGCTACTAATGGATGAACCTGGAAACATCATGCTAAGTGAAAGAAGCCAGACACAAAAGGGCAAATATCATATGATTTCACTTATATGAAATATCTAGAATAGGCAAATTAATAGAGACAGAAAGTGGAGCTTACCATGACCTGGGGGGAGGGGAATGGGTAGTTATTGCTCACCGGACACAGAGTTCCTGTTTGTGGTGAGGAAAAATTTTGGAAATAGTGGTGATGGTTCAAATGGAAAATCCTGTGTTATACATATTGGGCCACAATGAAAAAGAAAAAGAATCTATTAAGCCACTGCTTTTATTCATTTTCTAAAGTTTTGCTTTATATACTTTTTATATTTTGAATACTTATTAGTGGTTTGATGATTTAAGAATAATTTAGTCTTCTTTCATTAAAGAAAAACCAAACACGGAAGCATTGTGGAGCAACAAGACGGGCTGCAGGGGCTGGGACGCTTGAGTCAAAGTTACGGAAAATGAAGGTGGCTTCAAAGCATTGACAGAAACTTCTCTTCTTCCCAAAGGAGTGGGAAAATGCAGACGTGTGGCCTTCCCGTGACCTTCTGGCTGAACCGGGGACCATCCAGCCCCTGTGTCTTCGCTTGTTCCACGCGTCTGGCTGGGAGCCTCTCTTCGCCTTTGAGCATCGAGTCCCGAGCGTCGTCTCCATCACGATTTGTGGGAAGCATGTTTGTGACCTTGCACTTGCCCTGTGCCCCCTGCCCTGGGGCTCCAGCTGGGCCCCAGCCGCACCACTGAGACCTGGTACCCCAATATTTGTTCCCTCCTCTAGAGAAGCGTTATGCACTTATTCACAGGTGTTCCCTGGGGGCCCCTTCTGCTCTAAGGCCTATGATGGTCTATGCAATTTTATGAGGCTGATGACTTCTGGTCGGGAACACGAGTCTTAACCCAGCTCTGCCTCGGGTCCCCTGGGGAGAGGGAGAGAGCCCTGGGGCTCGGGGCTCCCACGGGGGTCCCCCCTGGAACGGGGAGATCAGAGTCTCTGGGCGGAGGTCCCAGCACAGTTGTGTCTTATAAATAAAGCACCGCTTCCTGGGGTCGTGGTCCCCGCAGCCTCAGCGCTCCCCAGCAGCCTTCTTACCCAACTGGCTTTTCTCCCTCAGCGTTAAAACGTGCTTCAGAACCAAGGAGAAAAGGGATTGGAGATGGCCCTCAAGGTCGGCTACTGCATTTCCCAACCGTCATGTCCCACGCGTCTTTCCCTGCTTGTTTGGATGGTCGCCTACCCTTTCCCAACAGCCAGATCTACCAGTGTGAACCTCTGTCAGGAGCAGACAACCATCTGCCAGGCTTAGGGCACAGAGAGGCTTGTAATCTGAGCCTCTCTAGTTTAACAGATTTTAACGGATTGAGTTGAACAGATTGAGGGAGCTGCAGTGCGAGTCTGGGCGCCCTACAGCAGGATGGGGGGCATGTGAGCACCCCGTGCCCAAGGTAGGGCCTGGGCTCACCACTCAGGTGCCCCCTGCGCAAGCCCCGAGGCTGACAGCCGTGCATTCTGGACACCAGATACCAAGATCGTCAGGCAGCGGTGGAAGCAGGAGGCTGTGCCCTGAACTCTCCCTGGGCCCCTGGTTCAAATCCCAGAGGCTGACTTTGCTCCATATTTTTTTTTTCTTTTCGGTGGGACAATTATCGTTGAAACACAGTTGAACCTTCTGCCCGGTGCCCTTAGCCCAGTGC